>NC_060120.1:1070683406-1070983406 GCF_021461395.2 Schistocerca americana | reverse complement strand
GTCAATAAGAAGGTCCAAGGGAAACAGTAAACCTGAAGTGAAGCATCGAAATCTGAAACTGGACTCACAGGAGCGGTTAAAATCATTGAATGTTAGAGTGTCACTCCTCTTGTACTAAAGTCAACATTGTGCCTTTTGTATTAAATTCGGATGCAATTTCTGTGTTTCATCGTCAATAAGAAGGTCGAAGGGATACGGTAAACCTGAAGTGAAGCATCGGAATCTAAAACTGCACTCACAGGAGAAGTTTATATCAAAGAAAGTTAGAGTGTCTGTCCTCTTGTACTTAAGTCGGCATTGTGCCTTTTGTATTAAATTCGGATGCAATTTCTGTGTTTCATCGTCAATAAGAAGGTCCAAGGTATACAGTAAACCTGAAGTGAAGCATCGGAATCTAAAACTGGACTCACAGGAGAGTTCCAATTTATAGAAAGTTACAGTGTCAGTCCTCTTGTACTTAAGTCTGCCTTGTGCCATTTGTAATAAATTCGGATGCAATTTCTGTGTTTCATCGTCAATAAGAACGTCCAAGGTATACAGCAAACCGGAAGTGAAGCATCGGAATCTAAAACTGGACTCACAGGAGAGGTTTAAATCAAAGAAAGTTACAGTGTCTGTCCGCTTGTACTTAAGTCGTCATTGTGACTTTTGTATTAAATTCGGATGCAATTTCTGTGTTTCATCGTCAATAAGAAGGTCCAAGGTATACAGTAAACCTGAAGTGAAGCATCGGAATCTAAAACTGGACTCACAGGAGAGGTTCAAATCATAGAAAGTTAGAGTGTCAGTCCTCTTGTACTTAAGTCGGCATTGTGACTTTTGTATTAAATTCGGATGCAATTTTTGTGTTTCATCGTCAATAAGAAGGTCTTAGGTATACTGTAAACCTGAAGTGAAGCATCGGAATCTAAAACTGGACTCACAGGAGAGGTACAAATCATAGATAGTTATAGTGTCAGTGCTCTTGTACTTAAGTCGGCATTGTGCCTTTTGTATTAAATTCGGATGCAATTTCTGTGTTTCATCTTCAATAAGAACGTCCAAGGGATACAGTAAACCTGAAGTGAAGGATCGGAATCTAAAACTGGACTCACAGGAGAGGTTTAAATCAAAGAAAGTTAGAGTGTCTGTCCTCTTGTACTTAAGTCGGCATTGTGCGTTTTGTATTAAATTCGATTGCAATTTCTGTGCTTCATCGTCAATAATAAGGTCGAAGGGATACAGTCAACCTGAAGTGAAGCATCGGAATCTAAAACTGGACTCACAGCAGAAATTTACATCAAAGAAAGTTAGAGTGTCTTTCCTCTTGTACTTAAGTCGGCATTGTGCCTTATGTATTAAATTCGGATGCAATTTCTGTGTTTCGTCGTCAATAAGAAGGGCCAAGGTATGCAGTAAACCTGAAGTGAAGCATCGGAATCTAAAACTGGACTCACAGGAGAGGTTCCAATCATAGAAAGTTATAGTGTCAGTCCTCTTGTACTTAAAGCGGCATTTTGACTTTTGTATTAAATTCGGATGCAATTTCTGTGTTTCATCGTCAATAAGATGGTCCAAGGGATACAGTAAACCTGAAGTGAAGCATCGGAATCTACAACTGGATTCACAGGAGAGGTTCAAATCATAGAAAGTTAGAGTGTCAGTCCTCCTGTACTTAAGTCGGCATTGTGCCTTTTGTATTAAATTCGGATGCAATTTCTATGTTTCATCGTCAATAAGAAGGTCTTAGGTATACTGTAAACCTGAAGCGAAGCATCGGAATCTAAAACTGGACCCACAGGAGAGGTTCCAATCATAGAAAGTTAGAGTGTCAGTATAGTTGTACTTAAGTCGGCATTGTGCCTTTTGTATTAAATTCGGATGCAATTTCTGTGTTTCATCGTCAATAAGAAGGTCCAAGGGATACAAAAATCCTGAAGTGAAGCATCGGAATCTAAAACTGGACTACAGGAGATTTTTAAATCAAAGAATGTTAGAGTGTCTGTCCTCTTGTACTTAAGTCGGCATTGTGCCTTTTGTATTAAATTCGGATGCAATTTCTCTGCTTCATCGTCAATAAGAAGTTCCAAGGGATACTGTAAACCTGAAGTGAAGCATCGGAATCTAAAACTGGACTCACAGGAGAGGTTCAAATCATAGAAAGTGAGATTGTCAGTCCTCTTGTACATATGTCGGCATTGTGCCTTTTGTATTAAATTCGGATGCAATTTCTGTGTTTGATCATCAATAAGAAGGTCCAAGTTATACAGTAAACCTGAAGTGAAACTAAAACTCAACTCACAAAAGAGGTTCAAATCATAGAAAGTTATAGTGTCAGTCCTCTTGTACTTAAGTCGGCATTGTGCCGTTTGTATTAAATTCGGACACAATTCCTGTGTTTCATCGTCAATAAGAAGGTCCAAGGTATACGGTAAACCTGAAGTGAAGCATCGGAATCTAAAACTGGACTCACAGGAGAAGTTCAAATCATAGAAAGATAGAGTGTCAGTCCTCTTGTACTTAAGTCGGCATTGTGTCTTTTCTATTAAATTCAGATGCAATTTCTGTGTTTCATCGTGAATAAAAAGGTCCAAAGTATACAGTAAACCTGAAGTGAAGAATCGGAATCTAATACTGGACTCACAGGAGAGGTTAAAATCACAGAATGTTAGAGTGTCAGTCCTCTTGTACATAAGTCGGCATTGTGCCTTTTGTATTAAATTCGGATGCAATTTCTGTGTTTCATCGTCAATAAGTAGGTCCAAGGGATATAGTAAACCTGAACTGAAGCATCGGAATCTAAAATTGGACTCGCAGTAGAGGTTCAAATCACAGAAAGTTAGAGTGACAGTCGTCTTGTACTTAAGTCGGCATTGTGCCTTTTGTATAAAATTCGGATGCAATTTCTATGTTTCATCGTCAATAAGAAGGTCCTAGGTATTCTGTAAAACTGAAGAGTAGCATCGGAATCTAAAACTGGACTCACAGGAGAGGTTCACATCATAGAAAGTTAGAGTGTCAGACCTCTTGTACTTAAGTCGGCATTGTGCCGTTTGTATTAAATTCGGTAGCAATTTCTGTGTTTCATCGTCAATAAGAAGGTCCAAGGGATACAGTAAACCTGAAGTGAAGCATCGGAATCTAAAACTGGACTCACAGGAGAGGTTCAAATCATAGAAATTAGAATGTCAGTCCTCTTGTACTTAAGTCGGCATTGTGCCTTTTGTATTAAATTCGGATGCAATTTCTGTGTTTCATCGTCAATAAGACGGTCTTAGGTATACTGAAAACCTGAAGTGAAGCATCGGAATCTAAAACTGGACTCACAGGAGAGGTTCCAATCATAGAAAGTTAGAGTGTCAGTCCTCTTGTACCTATCTCGGCATTGTGCCTTTTGTATTAAATTCGGATGCAATTTCTGTGTTTCATTGTCCATAAGAAGGTCCAAGGTATATAGTAAACCTGAAGTGAAGCATCGGAATCTAAAACTGGACTCACAGGAGAGGTTCAAATCATAGAACGTTAGAGTGTCACTCCCCTTGTACCTAAGTCGACATTGTGCCTTTGGTAGTAAATTCGGATGCAATTTCTGTGTTTCGTCGTCAATAAGAAGGTCCAAGGGATACAGTAAACCTGAAGTGAAGCATCGGAATCTAAAACTGGACTCACAGGAGATGTTTAAATCAAAGTAAGTGAGAGTGTCTGTCCTCTTGTACTTAAGTCGGCATTGTGCCTTTTGTATTAAATTCGGATGCGATTTCTTTGTTTCATTGACAATAAAAAGGGCCAAGGTATACAGTAAACCTGAAATGAAGCATTGGAATCTAAAACTGTTCTCACAGGAGACGTTCTGATCATAGAAAGTTAGACTGTCAGTCCTCTTGTACTTAAGTCGGCATTGTCACTTTTGTATTAAATTCGGATCCAACTTCTGTGATTCATCGTCAATAAGATGGTACAAGGGATACAGTAAACCTGAAGTATAGCATCGGAATCTACAACTGGATTCACAGGAGAGGTTCAAATCATAGAAAGTTAGAGTGTCAGTCCTATTGTACTTAAGTGGGCATTGTGGCTTTTGTTTTAAATTCGGATGCAATTCCTGTGTTTCATCGTCAACAAGAAGGTCCACGGTATACAGTAAACCTGAAGTGAAGCATCGGAATCCAAAACTGGACTCACAGGAGAGGTACAAATCATAGAAAGGTAGAGTGTCAGTCCTCTTGTACTTAAGTCGGCATTGTGCCTTTTGTATTAAATTCGGATGCAATTTCTGTGTTTCATCGTCAATAAAAAGGTCCCAAAGGATACAGTAAACCTGAAGTGAGGCCCTCGGAATCTAAAACTGGACTCACAGGAGAGGTTCAAATAATAGAAAGTTAGAGTGTCAGTCCTCTTCTACTTTCGTCGGCATTGTGCCTTTTGTATTAAATTCGGATGCAATTTCTGTGTTTGATCATCAATAAGAAGGTCCAAGGTATACAGTAAACCTGAAGTGAAACATCGGAATCTAAGACTCAACTCACAGGAGAGGTTCAAATCATAGAAAGTTATAGTGTCAGTCCTCTTCTACTGAAGTCGGCATTGTGCCTTTTTGTATTAAATTCGGATGCAATTTCTGTGTTTCATCGTCAATAAGAAGGTCAAAGGTATACAGTAAACCTGAAGTGAAGCTATCGGAATCTAAAACTGGACTCACAGGAGCAATTCAAATCATAGGAAGTTAGAGTGTCACTCCTCTTGTCCTTAGGTCGGCATTGTTCTTTTTGTATTAAATTCGGATGCAATTTCTGTGTTTCATCGTCAATAAGAAGGTCCAAGGGATACAGTAAAACTGAAGTGAAGCTTCGGAATCTAAAAGTGGACTCACAGGAGAGGTTCAAATCATAGGTAGTGAGAGTGTCAGTAATCTTGTACTTAAGTGGGCATTGTGCCTTTTGTATTAAATTCGGATGCAATTTCTGTGTTTCATCGTCAATAAGAAGGTCCAAGGTATACAGTAAATCTGAAGTGAAGCATCGGAATCTAAAACTGGACTCACAGAAGAGTTCAGATCATAGAAAGTTAGTGTGTCAGTCTTGTACTTATGTCAGCATTCTGCCTTTTGTATTAAATTCGCATGCAATTCCTGTGTTACATCGTCAATAACAAGGTCCACGGTATACAGTAAACCTGAATGTGAAGCATCGGAATCTAAAACTGGACTCACAGGAGAGGTTTAAATCAAAGAAAGATAGAGTGTCGGTCCTCTCGTACTTAAGTCGTTATTGTGCCTTTTGTATTAAATTCGGATGCAATTTCTATGTTTCATCGTCAATAAGATGGTCTAAGGTATACAGTAAACCTGAAATGAAGCATCGGAATCTAAAACTGGACTCAAAGGAGAGGTTCAAATAATAGAAAGTTAGAGTGTCAGTCCTCTTCTACTCTCGTCGGCATTGTGCCTTTTGTATTAAATTCGGATGCAATTTCTGTGTTTCATCGTCAATAAGAAGGTCCAAGGGATACAGTAAACCTGAAGTGAAGCATCGGAATCTGAAACTGGACTCACAGGAGAAGTTTGAATCAAAGAAAGTTAGAGTGTCTGTCCCTCCTTGTATTTATGTCGGCATTGTGCCTTTTGTATTAAATTCATATGCAATTTCTGTGTTTCATCGTCAATAAGAAGGTCCAAGGGATAGCGTAAACCTGAAGTGAAGCATCGGAATCTAAAACTGGCCTCACAGGAGAGGTTTAAATCATAGAAATTTACAGTGTCTGTCCTCTTGTACTTAAGTCGTCATTGTGACTTTTGTATTAAATTCGGATGCATTTTCTGTGTTTCGTCGTCAATAAGAAGGTCCAAGGTATACAGTAAACCTGAAGTGAAGCATCGGAATCTAAAACTGGACTCACAGGAGAGGTTCAAATCATAGAAAGTTAGAGTGTCAGTCCTCTTGTACTTAAGTCAGCATTGTGCCTTTTGTATTAAATTCGGATGCAATTTTTGTGTTTCATCGTCAATAAGAAGGTCTTAGGTATACTGTAAACCTGAAGTGAAGCATCGGATTTTAAAACTGGACTCACAGGAGAGGTTCCAATCATAGAAAGATAGAGTGTCAGTCCACTTGTACTTAAGTCGGCATTGTGCCTTTTGTATTAAATTCGGATGCAATTTCTGTGTTTCATCGTCAATAAGAAGGTCCAAGGGATACAGTAAACCTGAAGTGAAGCATCGGGATCTAAAACTGGACTCACAGGTGAGGTTTAAATTAAAATAAATTAGAGTGTCTGTCCTCTTGTACTTAAGTCGGCATTGTGCTTTTTGTATTAAATTCGGATGCAATTTCTATGTTTCATCGTCAATAAGATGGTCCAAGGTATACAGTAAACCAGAAGTGAAGCATCGGAATCTAAAACTGGACTCACAGAAGAGGTTCAGATCATAGAAAGTTAGTGTGTCAGTCTTGTACTTAAGTCAGCATTCTGCCTTTTGTATTAAATTCGGATGCAATTTCTGTGTTTCATCGTCTATAAGAAGGTCCAACGGATACAGTAAACCTGAAGTGAAGCATCGGAATCTAAAACTGGACTCACAGGAGAGGTTTGAATCAAAGAATGATAGAGTGTCGGTCCTCTTGTACTTAAGTCGGCATTGTGCTTTTTGTATTAAATTCGGATGCAATTTCTATGTTTCATCGTCAATAAGATGGTCCAAGAAATACAGTAAACCAGAAGTGAAGCATCGGAATCTAAAACTGGACTCACAGGAGAGGTTCAAATCATAGAAAGTTAGAGTGTCAGTCCTCTTGTACTTAAGTCGGCATTGTGCCTTTTGTATTAAATTCGGATGCAATTTTTGTGTTTCATCGTCAATAACAAGGTCTTTGGTATACTGTAAACCTGAAGTGAAGCATCGGATTTTAAAACTGGACTCACAGGAGAGGTTCCAATCATAGAAAGATAGAGTGTCAGTCCACTTGTACTTAAGTCGGCATTGTGCATTTTGTATTAAATACGGATGCAATTTCTGTGTTTCATCGTCAATACGAAGGTCCAAGGGATACAGTAAACCTGAAGTGAAGCATCGGAATCTAAAACTGGACTCACAGGAGAGGTTTAAATTAAAGTAAGTTAGAGTGTCTGTCCTCTTGTACTTAAGTCGGCATTGTGCCTTTTGTATTACATTCGGATGCAATTTCTTTGCTTCATCGTAAATAAGAAGGTCCAAGGGATACAGTAAATCTGAAGTGAAGCATCGGAATCTAAAACTCTACTCACAGGAGAGGTTCAAATTATAGAAAGTGAAAGTGTCAGTCCTCTTGTACTTAAGTCGGCATTGTGCCTTTTGTATTAAATTCGGATGCAATTTCTGTGTTTGATCATCAATAAGAAGGTCCAAGTTATACAGTAAACCTGAAGTGAAGCGTCGGAATCTAAAACGCAACTCACAGGAGAGGTTCAAATCATAGAAAGTTATAGTGTCAGTCCTCTTGAACTTAAGTCGGCATTGTCACTTTTGTATTAAATTCGGATCCATTTTCTGTGATTCATCGTCAATAAGATGGTCCAAGGGATACAGTAAACCTGAAGTGAAGCATCGGAATCTACAACTGGATTCACAGGAGAGGTTCAAATCATAGGAAGTTAGAGTGTCAGTCCTACTGTACTTAAGTCGGCATTGTGGCTTTTGTATTAAATTCGGATGCAATTCCTGTGTTTCATCGTCTATAAGAAGGTCCACAGTATACAGTAAACCTGAAGTGAAGCATCGGAATCCAAAACTGGACTCACAGGAGAGGTTCAAATCATAGAAAGATAGAGTGTCAGTCCTCTTGTACTTAAGTCGGCATTGTGCCTTTTGAATTTAATTCGCATGCAATTTCTGTGTTTCATCGTCAATAAAAAGGTCCAAAGGATACAGTTAACCTGAATTGAAGCATCGGAATCTAAAACTGGACTCACGGGAGAGGTTCAATTCACAGAAAGTTAGAGTGTCAGTCCTGTAGTACTTAAGTCGGCATTGTGCCTATTGTATTAAATTCGGATGCAATTTCTGTGTTTCATAGTCAATAAGAAGGTCCAAGGTATACAGTAAACCTGAACTGAAGCATCGGAATCCAAAACTGGACTCACAGGAGAGCTTCAAATCATAGAAATGTAGAGTGTCAGACCTCTTGTACTTAAGTCGGCAATGTGCCGTTTGTATTAAATTCGGTAGCAATTTCTGTGTTTCATCGTCAATAAGAAGGTCCAAGGGAGCCAATAAACCTGAAATGAAGCATCTCAATCTAAAACTAGACGCACAGGAGAGGTTCAAATCATAGAAAGTTAGAGTGTCAGTCCTCTTGTACTTATGTCGGCATTGTGCCTTTTGTATTAAATTCGGATGCAATTTCAGTGTTTCATCGTCAATAAGAAGGTCCAAGGTATACAGGAGAGCTGAAGTGAAGCATCGGAAACTAAAAGTGGACTCACAGGAGAGGTTCAAATCATAGAAAGTTAGAGTGTCAGTCCGCTTGTAATTAAGTCGGCATTGTGCCTTTTGTATTAAATTCTGATGCAATTTCTGTGTTTCATCGTCAGTAAGATGGTCCAAGGGATACAGTAAACCTGAAGTGAAGCATCGGAATCTCAAACTGGACTCACAGAAGAGGTTCAAATCATAGAAAGTTAGAGTGTCAGTCTTGTACATAAGTCAGCTTTCTGCCTTTTGTATTAAATTCGGATGCAATTTCTGTGTTTCATCGTCAATAAAAAGGTCCAAAGGATACAGTAAACCTGAAGTGAAGCCTCGGAATCTAAAACTGGACTCACAGGAGAGGTTCAAATAATAGAAAGTTAGAGTGTCAGTCCTCTTCTACTGAAGTCGGCATTGTGCCTTTTGTATTAAATTCGGATGCAATTTCTGTGTTTCATCGTCAATAAGAAGGTCAAAGGTATACAGTAAACCTGAAGTGAAGCATCGGAATCTAAAACTGGACTCACAGGAGCAATTCAAATCATAGGAAGTTAGAGTGTCACTCCTCTTGTCCTTAGGTGGGCATTGTTCTTTTTGTATTAAATTCGGATGCAATTTCTGTGTTTCATCGTCAATAAGAAGGTCCAAGGGATACAGTAAACCTGAAGTGAAGCTTCGGAATCTAAAAGTGGACTCACAGGAGAGGTTTAAATCATAGGTAGTGAGAGTGTCAGTCCTCTTGTACTTAAGTGGGCATTGTGCTTTTTGTATTAAATTCGGATGCAATTTCTGTGTTTCATCGTCAATAAGAAGGTCCAAGGGATACAGTAAATCTGAAGTGAAGCATCGGAATCTAAAACTGGACTCACAGAAGAGGTTCAGATCATAGAAAGTTAGTGTGTCAGTCTTGTACTTATGTCAGCATTCTGCCTTTTGTATTAACTTCGGATGCAATTCCTGTGTTTCATCGTCAATAAGAAGGTCCACGGTATACAGTAAATCTGAAGTGAAGCATCGGAATCTAAAACTGGACTCACAGGAGAGGTTTAAATCAAAGAAAGATAGAGTGTCGGTCCTCTCGTACTTAAGTCGGCATTGTGCCTTTTGTATTAAATTCGGATGCAATTTCTATGTTTCATCGTCAATAAGATGGTCCAAGGTATACAGTAAACCTGAAGTGAAGCATCGGAATCTAAAACTGGACTCACAGGAGAGGTTCAAATAATAGAAAGTTAGAGTGTCAGTCCTCTTCTACTCTCGTCGGCATTGTGCCTTTTGCATTAAATTCGGATGCAATTTCTGTGTTTGGTCATCAATAAGAAGGTAAAAGGTATACAGTAAACGAGAAGTGAAACATTGGAATCTAAAACTCAACTCACAGGAGAGGTTCAAATCATAGAAAGTTATAGTGTCAGTCCTCTTCTACTTAAGTCGGCATTGTGCCTTTTGTATTACATTCGGATACAATTTCTGTGTTTCATCGTCAATAAGAAGGTCAAAGGTATACAGTAAACCTGAAGTGAAGCATCGGAATCTAAAACTGGACTCTCAGGAGCAATTCAAATCATAGAAAGTTAGAGTGTCACTCCTCTTGTCCTTAAGTCGGCATTGTTCTTTTTGTATTAAATTCGGATGCAATTTCTGTGTTTCATCGTCAATAAGAAGGTCCAAGGGTTACAGTAAACCTGAAGTAAAGCATCGGAATCTGAAACTGGACTCACAGGAGAAGTTTGAATCAAAGAAAGTTAGAGTGTCTGTCCTCTTGTATTTATGTCGGCATTGTGCCTTTTGTATTAAATTCATATGCAATTTCTGTGTTTCATCGTCAATAAGAAGGTCCAAGGGATAGCGTAAACCTGAAGTGAAGCATCGGAATCTAAAACTGGCCTCACAGGAGAGGTTTAAATCAAAGAAATTTACAGTGTCTGTCCTCTTGTACTTAAGTCGTCATTGTGACTTTTGTATTAAATTCGGATGCATTTTCTGTGTTTCGTCGTCAATAAGAAGGTCCAAGGTATACAGTAAACCTGAAGTGAAGCATCGGAATCTAAAACTGGACTCACAGGAGAGGTTCAAATCATAGAAAGTTAGTGTGTCAGTCTTGTACTTAAGTCAGCATTCTGCCTTTTGTATTAAATTCGGATGCAATTTCTGTGTTTCATCGTCAATAAGAAGGTCCAAGGGATACAGTAAACCTGAAGTGAAGCATCGGAATCTAAAACTGGACTCACAGGAGAGGTTTAAATTAAAATAAGTTAGAGTGTCTGTCCTCTTGTACTTAAGTCGGCATTGTGCTTTTTGTATTAAATTAGGATGCAATTTCTATGTTTCATCGTCAATAAGATGGTCCAAGGTATACAGTAAACCAGAAGTGAAGCATCGGAATCTAAAACTGGACTCACAGAAGAGGTTCAGATCATAGAAAGTTAGTGTGTCAGTCTTGTACTTAAGTCAGCATTCTGCCTTTTGTATTAAATTCGGATGCAATTTCTGTGTTTCATCGTCTATAAGAAGGTCCAACGGATACAGTAAACCTGAAGTGAAGCATCGGAATCTAAAACAGGACTCACAGGAGAGGTTTAAATCAAAGAAAGATAGAGTGTCGGTCCTCTTGTACTTAAGTCGGCATTGTGCTTTTTGGATTAAATTCGGATGCAATTTCTATGTTTCATCGTCAATAAGATGGTCAAAGGTATACAGTAAACCAGAAGTGAAGCATCGGAATCTAAAACTGGACTCACAGGAGAGGTTCAAATAATAGAAAGTTAGAGTGTCAGTCCTCTTCTACTTTCGTCGGCATTGTGCCTTTTGTATTAAATTCGGATGCAATTTCTGTGTTTGATCATCAATAAGAAGGTCCAAGGTATACAGTAAACGAGAAGTGAAACATCGGAATCTAAAACTCAACTCACAGCAGAGGTTCAAATCATAGAAAGTTATAGTGTCAGTCCTCTTCTACTTAAGTCGGCATTGTCACTTTTGTATTAAATTCGGATCCATTTTCTGTGATTCATCGTCAATAAGATGGTCCAAGGGATACAGTAAACCTGAAGTGAAGCATCGGAATCTACAACTGGATTCACAGGAGAGGTTCAAATCATAGGAAGTTAGAGTGTCAGTCCTATTGTACTTAAGTCGGCATTGTGGCTTTTGTATTAAATTCGGATGCAATTCCTGTGTTTCATCGTCAATAAGAAGGTCCACGGTATACAGTAAACCTGAAGTGAAGCATCGGAATCCAAAACTGGACTCACAGGAGAGGTTCAAATCATAGAAAGATAGAGTGTCAGTCCTCTTGTACTTAAGTCGGCATTGTGCCTTTTGTATTAAATTCGCATGCAATTTCTGTGTTTCATCGTCAATAAAAAGGTCCAAAGGATACAGTTAACCTGAAGTGAAGCATCGGAATCTAAAAATGGACTCACGGGAGAGGTTCAATTCACAGAAAGTTAGAGTGTCAGTCCTCTAGTACTTAAGTCGGCATTGTGCCTTTTGTATTAAATTCGGATGCAATTTCTGTGTTTCATACTCAATAAGAAGGTCCAAGGTATACAGTAAACCTGAACTGAAGCATCGGAATCCAAAACTGGACTCACAGGAGAGGTTCAAATCATAGAAATGTAGAGTGTCAGACCTCTTGTACTTAAGTCGGCATTGTGCCGTTTGTATTAAATTCGGTAGCAATTTCTGTGTTTCATCGTCAATAAGAAGGTCCAAGGGAGCCAGTAAACCTGAAATGAAGCATCGGAATCTAAAACTAGACGCACAGGAGAGGTTCAAATCATAGAAAGTTAGAGTGTCAGTCCTCTTGTACTTATGTAAGCATTGTGCCTTTTGTATTAAATTCGGATGCAATTTCAGTGTTTCATCGTTAATAAGAAGGTCCAAGGTATACAGGAGAGCTGAAGTGAAGCATCGGAAACTAAAAGTGGACTCACAGGAGAGGTTCAAATCATAGAAAGTTAGAGTGTCAGTCCGCTTGTAATTAAGTCGGCATTGTGCCTTTTGTATTAAATTCGGATGCAATTTCTGTGTTTCATCGTCAGTAAGATGGTCCAAGAGATACAGTAAACCTGAAGTGAAGCATCAGAATCTCAAACTGGACTCACAGAAGAGGTTCAAATCATAGAAAGTTAGAGTGTCAGTCTTGTACATAAGTCAGCTTTCTGCCTTTTGTATTAAATTCGGATGAAAATTCTGTGTTTCATCGTCAATAAGAAGGTCCAACGGATACAGTATACCTGAAGTGAAGCATCGGAATCTAAAACTGGACTCACAGATGAGGTTTAAATCAAAGAAAGATAGAGTGTCGGTCCTCTTGTATTTAAGTCGCCATTGTGCTTTTTGTATTAAATTCGGTTGCAATTTCTGTGTTTCATCGTCAATAAGATGGTCCAAGGTATACAGTAAACCTGAAGTGAAGCATCGGAATCTAAAACTGGACTCACAGGAGCAATTCATATCATAGAAAGTTAGAGTGTCACTCCTCTTGTACTTAAGTCGTCATTGTGCCTTTTGTATTAAATTCGGATGCAATTTCTGTGTTTCATCGTCAATAAGAAGGTCCAAGGGATACAGTAAACCTGAAGTGAAGCATCGGAATCTACAACTGGATTCACAGGAGTGGTTCAAATTATAGAAACTTAGAGTGTCAGTCCTGTTGGACTTAAGTCGTCATTGTGCCTTTTGTATTAAATTGGGATGCAGTTCCTGTGTTTCATCGTCAATAAGAAGATCCAAGGGATACAGTAAACCTGAAGTGAAGCATCGGAATCTAAAACTGGACTCTCAGGAGCAATTCAAATCATAGAAAGTTAGAGTGTCACTCCTCTTGTCCTTAAGTCGGCATTGTTCTTTTTGTATTAAATTCGGATGCAATTTCTGTGTTTCATCGTCAATAAGAAGGTCCAAGGGATACAGTAAACCTGAAGTGAAGCATCGGAATCTAAAACTGGACTCACAGGAGATGTTTAAATCAAAGAAAGTTAGAGTGTCTGTCCTCTTGTATTTATGTCGGCATTGTGCCTTTTGTATTAAATTCATATGCAATTTCTGTGTTTCATCGTCAATAAGAAGGTCCAAGGGATAGAGTAAACCTGAAGTGAAGCATCGGAATCTAAAACTGGACTCACAGGAGAGGTTTAAATCAAAGAAATTTACAGTGTCAGTCCTCTTGTACCTAAGTCGTCATTGTGACTTTTGTATTAAATTCGGATGCATTTTCTGTGTTTCGTCGTCAATAAGAAGGTCCAAGGTATACAGTAAACCTGAAGTGAAGCATCGGAATCAAAAACTGGACTCACAGGAGAGGTTCAAATCATAGAAAGTTAGAGTGTCAGTCCTCTTGTACTTAAGTCGGCATTGTGCCTTTTGTATTAAATTCGGATGCAATTTTTGTGTTTCATCGTCATTAAGAGGGTCTTAGGTATACTGTAAACCTGAAGTGAAGCATCGGAATTTAAAACTGGACTCACAGGAGAGGTTCCAATCATAGAAAGATAGAGTGTCAGTCCACTTGTACTTAAGTCGCCATTGTGCCTTTTGTATTAAATTCGGATGCAATTTCTGTGTTTCATCGTCAATAAGAAGGTCCAAGGGATACAGTAAACCTGAAGTGAAGCATCGGAATCTAAAATTGGACTCACAGGAGAGGTTTAAATTAAAGTAAGTTAGAGTGTCTGTCCTCTTGTACTTAAGTCGGCATTGTGCCTTTTGTATTAAATTCGGATGCAATTTATGTGCTTCATCGTAAATAAGAAGGTCCAAGGGATACAGTAACCCTGATGTGAAGCATCGGAATCTAAAACTGGACTCACAGGAGAGGTTCAAATTATAGAAAGTGAAAGTGTCAGTCCTCTTGTACTTAAGTCGGCATTGTGCCTTTTGTATTAAATTCGGATGCAATTTCTGTGTTTGATCATCAATAAGAAGGTCCAAGTTATACAGTAAACCTGATGTGAAGCATCGGAATCTAAAACGCAACTCACAGGAGAGGTTCAAATCATAGAAAGTTATAGTGTCAGTCCTCTTATACTTAAGTCGGCATTGTCACTTTTGTATTAAATTCGGATCCAATTTCTGTGATTCATCGTCAATAAGATGGTCCAAGGGATGCAGTAAACCTGAACTGAAGCATCGTAATCTAAAACTGGACGTACAGGAGAGGTTCAAATCACTGAAAGTTAGAGTGTCAGTCGTCTTGTACTTAAGTCGGCATTGTGCCTTTTGTATAAAATTCGGATACAATTCCTATGTTTCATCGTCAATAAGAAGGGGTAAGGTATACAGTAAATCTGAAGAGAAGCATCGGAATCTAATACTGGACTCACGGGAGGGGATCACATCATAGAAAGTTAGAGTGTCAGACCTCTTGTACTTAAGTCGGCATTGTGCCGTTTGTATTAAATTCGGTAGCAATATCTGTGTTTCATCGTCAATAAGAAGGTCCAAGGGATCCAGTAAATCTGAAATGAAGCATCGGAATCTAAAACTAGACTCAAAGGAGAGGTTCAAATCATAGAAAGTTAGAGTGTCAGTCCTCTTGTACTTAAGTCGGCATTCTGCTTTTTGTATTAAATTCGGATGTAATTTCTGTGCTTCATCGTCAATAAGAAGGTCAAGGAATACAGTAAACCTGAAGTTAAGCATCGGAATCTAAAACTGCACTCACAGGAGAGGCTCAAAACATAGAAAGTGAGAGTGTCAGTCCTCTTGTACTTATGTCGGCATTGTGCCTTTTGTATTAAATTCGGATGCAATTTCTGTGTTTCATCGTCAATAAGAAGGTCCAAGGTATACAGGAGAGCTGAAGTGAAGAATCGGAAACTAAAAGTGGACTCACAGGAGAGGTTCAAATCATAGGAAGTTAGAGTGTCAGTCCTCTTGTAATTAAGTCGTCATTGTGCCTTTTGTATTAAATTCGGATGCAATTTCTGTGTTTCATCGTCAATAAGAAGGTCCAAGGGATACAGTAAACCTGAAGTGAAGCATCGGAATCTCAAACTGGTCTCACAGAAGAGGTACAAATCATAGAAAGTTAGAGTGTCAGTCTTGTACATAAGTCAGCATTCTGCCTTTTGTATTAAATTCGGATGAAAATTCTGTGTTTCATCGCCTATAAGAAGGTCCAACGGATACAGTGAACCTGAAATGAAGCATCGGAATCTAAAACTGGACTCACAGATGAGGTTTAAATAAAAGAAAGATAGAGTGTCGGTTCTCTTGTATTTAAGTCGCCATTGTGCTTTTTGTATTAAATTCGGATGCAATTTCTGTGTTTCATCGGCAATACGGTGGTCCAAGGTATACAGTAAACCTGAAGTGAAGCATCGGACTCTAAAACTGGACTCACAGGAGCAATTCATATCATAGAAAGTTAGAGTGTCACTCCTCTTGTACTTAAGTCGACATTGTGCCTTTTGTATTAAATTCGGATACAATTTCTGTGTTTCATCGTCAATAAGAAGGTCCAAGGGATACAGTAAACCTGAAGTGAAGCATCGGAATCTACAACTGGATTCACAGGAGAGGTTCAAATCATAGAAAGTTAGAGTGTCAGTCCTGTTGGACTTAAGTCGGCATTGTGCCTTTTGTATTAAATTCGGATGCAATTCCTGTGTATCATCGTCAATAAGAAGGTCCAAAGGATACAGTAAACCTGAAGTGAAGCATCGGAATCTAAAACTGGACTCACAGGAGAAGTTTAAATCAAAGTAAGTTATAGTGTCTGTCCTCTTGTACTTAAGTCGGCATTGTGCCTTTTGTATTAAATTCGGATGCAATTTCTGTGTTTCATTGACAATAAGAAGGTCCAAGGGATACAGTAAACCTGAAGTGAAGCATCGGAATCTAAAACTGGACTCACAGGAGAGGTTCAAATCATAGGAAGTGAGAGTTTCAGTCCTCTTGTACTTATGTCGGCATTGTGCCTTTTGTATTAAATTCGGATGCAATTACTGTGTTTCATCGTCAATAAGAAGGTCCAAGGGATACAAAAAATCTGAAGTGAAGCATCGGAATCTAAAACTGGACTCACAGAAGAGGTTCAGATCATAGAAAGTTAGTGTGTCAGTCTTGTACTTAAGTCAGCATTCTGCCTTTTGTATTAAATTCGGATGCAATTTCTGTGTTTCATCGACTATAAGAAGGTCCAACGGATACAGTAAACCTGAAGTGAAGCATCGGAATCTAAAACTGGACTCACTGGAGAGGTTTAAATCAAAGAAAGATAGAGTGTCGGTCCTCTTGTACTTAAGTCGGCATTGTGACTTTTGTATTAAATTCGGATGCAATTTCTATGTTTCATCGTCAATAAGATGGTCCAAGGTATACAGTAAACCTGAAGTGAAGCATCGGAATCTAAAACTGGACTCACAGGAGGGGTTCAAATAATAGAAAGTTAGAGTGTCAGTCCTCTTCTACTTTCGTCAGCATTGCGCCTTTTGTATTAAATTCGGATGCAATTTCTGTGTTTCATCGTCAATAAGAAGTTCCAAGGTATATAGTAAACCTGACGTCAGGCACCGGAATCTATAACTGGACTCACAGGAGAGGTTCCAATCATAGAAAGTTAGAGCGTCAGTCCTCTTGTACTTAAGTCGGCATTGTGCCTTTTGTATTAAAATCATATGAAATTTCTGTGTTTCATCCTCAATAAGAAGGTCCAAGGGATGGAGTAAACCTGAAGTGAAGCATCGGAATCTAAAACTGGACTCACAGGAGAGGTTCAAATCAAAGATATCTACAGTGTCTGTCCTCTTTTACTTAAGTCGTCATTGTGACTTTTGTATTAAATTCGGATGCATTTTCTGTGTTTCGTCGTCAGTAAGAAGGTCCAAGGTATACAGTAAACCTGAAGTGAAGCATCGGAATCTAAAAGTGGACTCACAGGAGAGGTTCAAATCATAGAAAGTTAGAGTGTCAGTCATCTTGTACTTAAGTCGGCATTGTGCCTCTTGTATTAAATTCGGATGCAATTTTTGTGTTTCATCGTCAATAAGAAGGTTTTAGGTATACTGTAAACCTGAAGTGAACATCGGAATCTAAAACTGGACTCACAGGAGAGGTTCCAATCATAGAAAGATAGAGTGTCATTCCACTTGTACTTAAGTCGGCATTGTGCCTTTTGTATTAAATTCGGATGCAATTTCTGTGTTTCATCGTCAATAAGAAGGTCCAAGGGATACAGTAAACCTGAAGTGAAGCATCGGAATCTAAAACTGGACTCACAGGAGAGGTTTAAATCAAAGTAAGTTAGAGTGTCTGTCCTCTTGTACTTAAGTCGGCATTGTGCCTCTTGTATTAAATTCAGATGCAATTTCTGTGCTTCATCGTAAATAAGAAGGTCCAAGGGCTACAGTAAACCTGAAGTGAAGCATCGGAATCTAAAACTGGACTCACAGGAGAGGTTTAAATCAAAGTAAGTTAGAGTGTCTCTCCTCTTGTACTTAAGTCGACATTGTGTCTTTTGTATTAAATTCGGAAGCATTTTCTGTGTTTCGTCGTCAATAAGAAGGTCCAAGGGATACAGTAAACCTGAAGTGAAGCATCGGAATCTAAAACCGGACTCACAGGAGAGGTTTGAATAGCAGAAAGTTAGAGTGTCAGTCTTCTTGTACTTAAGTCGGCATTGTGCCTTTTGTATTAAATTCGGATGCAATTTCTATGTTTCATCGTCAATAAGAAGATCCACGGTATACAGTAAAACTGATAAGAAGCATCGGAATCTAAAACTGGACTCACAGGAGCGTTTCACATCAAAAAAAGTTAGAGTGTCAGCCCTCTAGTACTACAGTCGGCATTGTGCCGTTTTTAATTAAATTCAAATGCAATTTCTGTGCTTCATCGTCAATAAGATGGTTTAAGGTATACAGTAAACCTGAAGTGAAGCATCGGAATCTAAAACTGGACTCACAGGAGAGGTTCAAATCATAGAAAGCTATAGTGTCGGTCCTCTTCTACTTTCGTCGGCATTGTGCCTTTTGTATTAAATTCGGATGCAATTTCTGTGTTTGATCATCAATAAGAAGGTCCAAGGTATACAGTGAACCTTAAGTGAAGCATCGGAATCTAAAACTCAACTCACAGGAGAGGTTCAAATCGTAGAAAGTTATAAAGTCAGTCCTCTTGTACTTAAGTCGGCATTGTGCCTTTTGTATTAAATTCGGATGCAATTTCTGTGTTTGATCATCAATAAGAAGGTCCAAGTTATACAGTAAACCTGAAGTGAAGCATCGGAATCTAAAACGCAACTCACAGGAGAGGTTCAAATCATAGAAAGTTATAGTGTCAGTCCTCTTGTACTTAAGTCGGCATTGTGTCTTTTGTATTAAATTCGGATGCAATTTCTGTGTTTCATCGTGAATAAGAAAGTCCAAGGGATACAGTAAACCTGAAGTGAGGCATCGGAATCGAAAACTGGACTCACAGGGGAAGTTCAAATCACAGAAAGTTAGAGTGTCAGTCCTCTTGTACTGAAGTCGGCATTGTGGCTTTTGTATTAAATTCGGATACCATTTCTGTGCTTCATCGTCAATAAGAAGGTCTAAGGGATACAGTAAACCTGAAGTGAAGCATCAGAATCTAAAACCGGACTCACAGGAGAGGTTTGAATAGCAGAAATTTAGAGTGTCAGTCGTCTTGTACTTAAGTCGGCATTGTGCCTTTTGTATTAAATTCGGATGCAATTTCTATATTTCATCGTCAATAAGAAGATCGAAGGTATACAGTAAAACTGAAGAGAAGCATCGGAATCTAAAACTGGACTCACAGGAGCGGTTCACATCATAAAAAGTTAGTGTCAGTCCTCTTGTACTTCAGTCGGCATTGTGCCGTTTTTAATTAAATTCAAATGCAATTTCTGTGCTTCATCGTCAATTAGATGGTTTAAGGTATACAGTAAACCTGAAGTGAAGCATCGGAATCTAAAACTGGACTCACAGGAGAGGTTCAAATCATAGAAAGTTAGAGTGTCGGTCCTCTTCTACTTTCGTCGGCATTGTGCCTTTTGTATTAAATTCGGATGCAATTTCTGTGTTTGATCATCAATAAGAAGGTCCAAGGTATACAGTAAACCTTAAGTGAAGCATCGGAATCTAAAACTCAACTCACAGGAGAGGTTCAAATCATAGAAAGTTATAGTGTCTGTCCTCTTCTACTTAAGTCGGCATTGTACCTTTTGTATTAAATTCGGATACAATTTCTGTGATTCATCGACAATAAGAAGGTCAAAGGTATACAGTAAACCTGTAGTGAAGCATCGGAATCTAAAACTAGACTCACAGGAGCGGTTAAAATCATAGAAAGTTAGAGTGTCACTCCTCTTGTACTTGAGTCAACATTGTGCCTTTTGTATTAAATTCGGATGCAATTTCTCTGTTTCATCGTCAATAAGAAGGTCCAAGGGATACAGTAAACCTGAAGTGAAGCATCGGAATCTAAAACTGGACTCACAGGAGAAGTTTATATCAAAGAAAGTTAGAATGTCTGTCCTCTAGTACCTAAGTCGGCATTGTGCCTTTTGTATTAAATTCGGATGCAATTTCTGTGTTTCATCGTCAATAAGAAGGTCCAAGGTATACAGTAAACCTGAAGTGAAGCATCGGATACTAAATCTGAACTCACAGGAGAGGTTCAATTCATAGAAATTATAGTGTCAGTCCTCTTGTACTTAAGTCTGCCTTGTGCCTTTTGTAATAAATTCGGATGCAATTTCTGTGTTTCATCGTCAATAAGAACGTCCAAGGTATACAGCAAACCTGAAGTGAAGCATCGGAATCTAAAACTCGACTCATTGGAGAGGTTCGAATCATAGAAAGTTAGAGTGTCAGTCCTCTTGTACTTAAGTCTTCATTGTGCCTTTTGTATTAAATTCGGATGCAATTTCTGTGTTTCATCGTCAACAAGAAGGTCCAAGGTATACAGTAAACCTGAAGTGAAGCATCGGAATCTAAAACTGGACTCACTGGAGAGGTTCAAATCATAGAAAGTTAAGGTGTCAGTCCTCTTCTACTTACGTCGGCATTGTGCCTTTTGTATTAATTTCGAACGCAATTTCTGTGTTTCATCGTCAATAAGAAGGTCCAAGGTATACAGTAAACCTGAAGTGAAGCATCAAAATCTAAAACTGGACTCACAGGAGGGGTTTAAATCAAAGAAAGTTAGAGTGTCTGTCCTCTTGTACTTAAGTCGGCATTGTGCCTCTTGTATTAAATTCGGATGCAATTTCTGTGTTTCATCGTCAATAAGAACGTCCATGGGATACAGTAAACCTGAAGTGAAGCATCGGAATCTAAAACTGGACT
The DNA here is from genome assembly GCF_021461395.2 of Schistocerca americana. Classification (NCBI taxonomy): domain Eukaryota; kingdom Metazoa; phylum Arthropoda; class Insecta; order Orthoptera; family Acrididae; genus Schistocerca; species Schistocerca americana. Next base: position 1,070,962,685 of record NC_060120.1, on the reverse strand, counting down.
CACTGGAGAGGTTCAAATCGTAGAAAGTTATAGTGTCAGTCCTCTTGTACTTAAGTCTTCATTGTGCCTTTTGTATTAAATTCGGATGCAATTTCTGTAATCCATCGTCAGTAAGAAGGTCCAAGGTATACAGTAAACCTGAAGTGAAGCATCGGAATCTAAAACTGGACTCACAGGAGAGGTTCAAATCATAGAAAGTTAAGGTGTCAGTCCTCTTCTACTTACTTCGGCATTGTGCCTTTTGCATTAATTTCGGATGCAATTTCTGTGTTTCATCGTCAATTAGAAGATCGAAGGTATACAGTAAACCTGAAGTGAAGCATCGGAATCTAAAACTGGACTCACAGCAGGGGTAGAAATCAAAGAAAGTTAGAGTGTCCGTCCTCTTGTACTTAAGTCGGCATTGTGCTTCTTGTATTAAATTCGGATGCAATTTCTGTGTTTCATCAACAATAAGAACGTCCAAGGTATACAGCAAACCAGAAGTGAAGCATCGGAATCTAAAACTTGACTCACAGGAGTGGTTCGAATCATAGAAATTTAGAGTGTCAGTCCTCTTGTACTTAAGTCTTCATTGTGCCTTTTGTATTAAATTCGGATGCAATTTCTGTAATTCATCGTTAATAAGAAGGTCCAAGGTATACAGTAAACCTGAAGTGAAGCATCGGAATCTAAAACTGGACTCACAGGAGAGGTTCAAATCATAGAAAGTTAAGGTGTCAGTCCTCTTCTACTTACGTCGGCATTGTGCCTTTTGTATTAATTTCGGATGCAATTTCTGTGTTTCATCGTCAATAAGAAGGTCTTAGGTATACTGTAAACCTGAAGTGAAGCATCGGATTTCAAAACTGGACTCACAGGAGAGGTTCCAATCATAGAAAGATAGAGTGTCAGTCCACTTGTACTTAAGTCGGCATTGTGCCTTTTGTATTAAATTCGGATGCAATTTCTGTGTTTCATCGTCAATAAGAAGGTCCAAGGGATACAGCAAACCTGAAGTGAAGCATCGGAATCTAAAACTGGACTCACAGGAGAGGTTTAAATTAAAGTAAGTTAGAGTGTCTGTCCTCTTGTACACAAGTCGGCATTGTGCCTTTTGTATTAAATTCGGATGCAATTTCTGTGCTTCATCGTAAATAAGAAGGTCCAAGTGATACAGTAAATCTGAAGTGAAGCATCGGAATCTAAAACTGGACTCACAGGAGAGGTTCAAATTATAGAAAGTGAAAGTGTCAGTCCTCTTGTACTTATGTCGGCATTGTGCCTTTTGTATTAAATTCGGATGCAATTTCTGTGTTTGATCATCAATAAGAAGGTCCAAGTTATACAGTAAACCTGAAGTGAAGCATCGGAATCTAAAACGCAACTCACAGGAGAGGTTCAAATCATAGAAAGTTATAGTGTCAGTCCTCTTGTACTTAAGTCGGCATTGTGGCTTTTGTATTAAATTCGGATGCAATTCCAGTGTTTCATCGTCAATAAGAAGGTCCACGGTATACAGTAAACCTGAAGTGAAGCATCGGAATCCAAAACTGGACTCACAGGAGAGGTTCAAATCATAGAAAGATAGAGTGTCAGTCCTCTTGTACTTAAGTCGGCATTGTGCCTTTTGTATTAAATTCGCATGCAATTTCTGTGTTTCATCGTCAATAAAAAGGTCCAAAGGATACAGTTAACCTGAAGTGAAGCATCGGAATCTAAAACTGGACTCACAGGAGAGGTTCAATTCACAGAAAGTTAGAGTGTCAGTCCTCTAGTACTTAAGTCGGCATTGTGCCTTTTGTATTAAATTCGGATGCAATATCTGTGTTTCATAGTCAATAAGAAGGTCCAAGGGATACAGTAAACCTGAACTGAAGCATCGGAATCCAAAACTGGACCTACAGGAGAGGTTCAAATCATAGAAAGATAGAGTGTCAGAATTCTTGTACTTAAGTCGGCATTGTGCCGTTTGTATTAAATTCGGTAGCAATTTCTGTGTTCCATCGTCAATAAGAAGGTCCAACGGATCCAGTAAACCTGAAATGAAGCATCGGAATCTAAAACTAGACGCACAGGAGAGGTTCAAATCACAGAGAGTTAGAGTGTCAGTCCTCTTGTACTTATGTCGGCATTGTGCCTTTTGTATTAAATTCGGATGCAATTTCTGTGTTTCATCGTCAATAAGTAGGTCCAAGGTATACAGGAGAGCTGAAGTGAAGCATCGGAAACTAAAAGTGGACTCACAGGAGAGGTTCCAATCATAGAAAGTTAGAGTGTCAGTCCTGTTGGACTTAAGTCGGCATTGTGCCTTTTGTATTCAATTCGGATGCAATTCCTGTGTTTTATCGTCAATAAGAAGGTCCAAGGGATACAGTAAACCTGAAGTGAAGCATCGGAATCTAAAACTGGACTCTCAGGAGCAATTCAAATCATAGAAAGTTAGAGTGTCACTCCTCTTGTCCTTAAGTCGGCATTGTTCTTTTTGTATTAAATTCGGATGCAATTTCTGTGTATCATCGTCAATAAGAAGGTCCAAGGGATATAGTAAACCTGAAGTGAAGCATCGGAATCTAAAACTGGACTCACAGGAGAAGTTTAAATCAAAGAAAGTTAGAGTGTCTGTCCTCTTGTATTTATGTCAGCATTGTGCCTTTTGTATTAAATTCATATGCAATTTCTGTGTTTCATCGTCAATAAGAAGGTCCAAGGGATAGAGTAAACCTGAAGTGAAGCATCGGTATCTAAAACTGGACTCACAGGAGAGGTTTAAATCAAAGAAATTTACAGTGTCTGTGCTCTTGTACTTAAGTCGTCATTGTGACTTTTGTATTAAATTCGGATGCATTTTCTGTGTTTCGTCGTCAATAAGAAGGTCCAAGGTATACAGTAAACCTGAAGTGAAGCATCGGAATCTAAAACTGGACTCACAGGAGAGGTTCAAATCATAGAAAGTTAGAGTGTCAGTCCTCTTGTACTTAAGTCGGCATTGTGCCTTTTGTATTAAATTCGGATGCAATTTTTGTGTTTCATCGTCAATAAGAGGGTCTTAGGTGTATTGTAAACCTGAAGTGAAGCATCGGAATTTAAAACTAGACTCACAGGAGAGGTTCCAATCATAGAAAGATAGAGTGTCAGTCCACTTGTACTTAAGTCGGCATTGTGCCTTTTGTATTAAATTCGGATGCAATTTCTGTGTTTCATCGTCAATAAGAAGGTCCAAGGGATACAGTAAACCTGAAGTGAAGCATCGGAATCTAAAATTGGACTCACAGGAGAGGTTTAAATTAAAGTAAGTTAGAGTGTCTGTCCTCTTGTACTTAAGTCGGCATTGTGCCTATTGTATTAAATTCGGATGCAATTTATGTGCTTCATCGTAAATAAGAAGGTCCAAGGGATACAGTAACCCTGAAGTGAAGCATCGGAATCTAAAACTGGACTCACAGGAGAGGTTCAAATTATAGAAAGTGAAAGTGTCAGTCCTCTTGTACTTAAGTCGGCATTGTGCCTTTTGTATTAAATTCGGATGCAATTTCTGTGTTTGATCATCAATAAGAAGGTCCAAGTTATACAGTAAACCTGAAGTGAAGCATCGGAACCTAAAACGCAACTCACAGGAGAGGTTCAAATCATAGAAAGTTATAGTGTCAGTCCTCTTGTACTTAAGTCGGCATTGTCACTTTTGTATTAAATTCGGATCCAATTTCTGTGATTCATCGTCAATAAGATGGTCCAAGGGATACAGTAAACCTGAAGTGAAGCATCGGAATCTACAACTGGATTCACAGGAGAGGTTCAAATCATAGAAAGTTAGAGTGTCAGTCCTATTGTACTTAAGTCGGCATTGTGGCTTTTGTATTAAATTCGGATGCAATTCCTGTGTTTCATCGTCAATAAGAAGGTCCACGGTAGACAGTAACCCTGAAGTGAAGCATCGGAATCCAAAACTGGACTCACAGGAGAGGTTCAAATCATAGAAAGATAGAGTGTCAGTCCTCTTGTACTTATGTCGGCATTGTGCCTTTTGTATTAAATTCGCATGCAATTTCTGTGTTTCATCGTCAATAAAAAGGTCCAAAGGATACAGTAAACCTGAAGTGAAGCATCGGAATCTAAAACTGGACTCACAGGAGAGGTTCAAATCACAGAAAGTTAGAGTGTCAGTCCTCTAGTACTTAAGCCGGCATTGTGCCTTTTGTATTAAATTCGGATGCAATTTCTGTGTTTCATTGTCAATAAGAAGGTCCAAGGGATACAGTAAACCTGAACTGAAGCATCGGAATCTAAAACTGGACGTACAGGGGAGGTTCAAATTACTGAAAGTTAGAGTGTCAGTCGTCTTGTACTTAAGTCGGCATTGTGCCTTTTGTATAAAATTCGGATACAATTTCTATGTTTCATCGTCAATAAGAAGGTCCAAGGTATACAGTAAATCTGAAGAGATGCATCGGAATCTAAAACTGGACTCACAGGAGAGGTTCACATCATAGAAACTTAGAGTGTCAGACCTCTTGTACTTCAGTCGGCATTGTGCCGTTTGTATTAAATTCGGTAGCAATTTCTGTGTTTCATCGTCAATAAGAAGGTCCAAGGGATCCAGTGAACCTGAAATGAAGCATCGGAATCTTAAACTAGACTCACAGGAGAGGTTCAAATCATAGAAAGTTAGAGTGTCAGTCCTCTTATACTTAAGTCGGCATTGTGCTTTTTGTATTAAATTCGGATGTAATTTCTGTGCTTCATCGTCAATAAGAAGGTCAAGGAATACAGTAAACCTGAAGTGAAGCATCGGAATCTAAAACTGCACACAGGAGAGGTTCAAAACATAGAAAGTGAGAGTGTCAGTCCTCTCGTACTTATGTCGGCATTGTGCCTTTTGTATTAAATTCGGATGCAATTTCTTTGTTTCATCGTCAATAAGAAGGTCCAAGGTATACAGGAGAGCTGAAGTGAAGAATCGGAAACTAAAAGTGGACTCACAGGAGAGGTTCAAATCATAGAAAGTTAGAGTGTCAGTCCTCTTGTAATTAAGTCGGCATTGTGCCTTTTGTATTAAATTCGGATGCAATTTCTGTGTTTCATCGTCAATAAGAAGGTCCAAGGGATACAGTAAACCTGAAGTGAAGCATCGGAATCTCAAACTGGACTCACAGAAGAGGTTCAAATCATAGAAAGTTAGAGTGTCAGTCTTGTACATAAGTCAGCATTCTGCCTTTTGTATTAAATTCGGATGAAAATTCTGTGTTTCATCGTCAATAAGAAGGTCCCACGGATACAGTAAACCTGAAGTGAAGCATCGGAATCTAAAACTGGACTCACAGATGAGGTTTAAATAAAAGAAAGATAGAGTCTCGGTCCTCTTGTATTTAAGTCGCCATTGTGCTTTTTGTATTAAATTCGGATGCAATTTCTGTGTTTCATCGTCAATAAGATGGTCCAAGGTATACAGTAAACCTGAAGTGAAGCATCGGAATCAAAAACTGGACTCACAGGAGCAATTCATATCATAGAAAGTTAGAGTATCACTCCTCTTGTACTTAAGTCGACATTGTGCCTTTTGTATTAAATTCGGATGCAATTTCTGTGTTTCATCGTCAATAAGAAGGTCCAAGGGATACAGTAAACCTGAAGTGAAGCATCGGAATCTACAACTGGATTCACAGGAGAGGTTCAAATCATAGAAAGTTAGAGTGTCAGTTCTGTTGGACTTAAGTCGGCATTGTGCCTTTTGTATTAGATTCGGATGCAATTCCTGTGTATGATCGTCAATAAGAAGGTCCAAAGGATACAGTAAACCTGAAGTGAAGCATCGTAATCTAAAACTGGACTCACAGGAGAAGTTTAAATCAAAGTAAGTTACAGTGTCTGTCCTCTTGTACTTAAGTCGGCATTGTGCCTTTTGTATTAAATTCGGATGCAATTTCTGTGTTTCAATGACAATAAGAAGGTCCAAGGGATACAGTAAACCTGAAGTGAAGCATCGGAATCTAAAACTGGACTCACAGGAGAGGTTCAAATCATAGGAAGTGAGAGTGTCAGTCCTCTTGTACTTATGTCGGCATTGTGCCTTTTGTATTAAATTCGGATGGAATTACTGTGTTTCATCGTCAATAAGAAGGTCCAAGGGATACACTAAATCTGAAGTGAAGCATCGGAATCTAAAACTGGACTCACAGAAGAGGTTCAGATCATAGAAAGTTAGTGTGTCAGTCTTGTACTTAAGTCAGCATTCTGCCTTCTGTATTAAATTCGGATGCAATTTCTGTGTTTCATCGACTAGAAGCAGGTCCAACGGATACAGTAAACCTGAAGTGAAGCATCGGAATCTAAAACTGGACTCTCAGGAGAGGTTTAAATCAAAGAAAGATAGAGTGTCGGTCCTCTTGTACTTAAGTCGGCATTGTGACTTTTGTATTAAATTCGGATGCAATTTCTATGTTTCATCGTCAATAAGATGGTCCAAGGTATACAGTAAACCTGAAGTGAAGCATCGGAATCTAAAACTGGACTCACAGGAGGGGTTCAAATAATAGAAAGTTAGAGTGTCAGTCCTCTTCTACTTTCGTCAGCATTGCGCCTTTTGTATTAAATTCGGATGCAATTTCTGTGTTTGATCATCAATAAGAAGGTCCAAGGTTTACAGTAAACGAGAAGTGAAACATTGGAATCTAAAACTCAACTCACAGGAGAGGTTCAAATCACAGAAAGTTATAGTGTCAGTCCTCTTCTACTTAAGTCGGCATTGTGCCTTTTGTATTAAATTCGGATACAATTTCTGTGTTTCATCGTCAATAAGAAGGTCAAAGGTACACAGTAAACCTGAAGTGAAGCATCGGAATCTAAAACTGGACTCACAGGAGAGGTTTAAATCAAAGTAAGTTAGAGTGTCTGTCCACTAGTACTTGAGTCAGCATTGTGCCTTTTGTATTTAATTCGGATGCAATTTCTGTGTTTCATCGTGAATAAGAAAGTCCAAGGGATACAGCAAACCTGAAGGATGGCATCGGAATCTGAAACTGGACTCACAGGGGAGCTTCAAATCAGAGAATGTTAGAGTGTCATTCCTCTTGTACTGAAGTCGGCCTTGTGGCTTTTGTATTAAATTCGGATGCTATTTCTGTGCTTCATCGTCAATAAGAAGGTCCAAGGGATACAGTAAACCTGAAGTGAAGCATCGGAATCTAAAACCGGACTCACAGGAGAGGTTTGAATAGCAGAAAGTTAGAGTGTCAGTCTTCTTGTACCTAAGTCGGCATTGTGCCTTTTGTATTAAATTCGGATGCAATTTCTATGTTTCATCGTCAATAAGAAGATCCACGGTATACAGTAAAACTGATGAGAAGCATCGGAATCTAAAACTGGACTCACAGGAACGGTTCACATCAAAAAAGGTTAGAGTGTCAGCCCTCAAGTACTACAGTCGGCATTGTGCCGTTTTTAATTATTTTCAAATGCAATTTCTGTGCTTCATCGTCAATATGATGGTTTAAGGTATACAGTAAACCTGAAGTGAAGCATCGGAATCTAAAACTGGACTCACAGGAGAGGTTCAAATCATAGAAAGTTAGAGTGTCGGTCCTCTTCTACTTTCGTCGGCATTGTTCTTTTTGTATTAAATTCGGATGCAATTTCTGTGTATCATCGTCAATAAGAAGGTCCAAGGGATATAGTAAACCTGAAATGAAGCATCGGAATCCAAAACTGGACTCACAGGAGAAGTTTAAATCAAAGAAAGTTAGAGTGTCTGTCCTCTTGTATTTATGTCGGCATTGTGCCTTTTGTATTAAATTCATATGCAATTTCTGTGTTTCATCGTCAATAAGAAGGTCCAAGGGATAGAGTAAACCTGAAGTGAAGCATCGGTATCTAAAACTGGACTCACAGGAGAGGTTTAAATCAACGAAATTTACAGTGTCTGTGCTCTTGTACTTAAGTCGTCATTGTGACTTTTGTATTAAATTCGGATGCATTTTCTGTGTTTCGTCGTCAATAAGAAGGTCCAAGGTATGCAGTAAACCTGAAGTGAAGCATCGGAATCTAAAACTGGACTCACAGGAGAGGTTCAAATCATAGAAAGTTAGAGTGTCAGTCCTCTTGTACTTAAGTCGGCATTGTGCCTTTTGTATTAAATTCGGATGCAATTTCTGTGTTTCATCGTCAATAAGAAGGTCCAAGGGATACAGTAAACCTGAAGTGAAGCATCGGAATCTAAAATTGGACTCACAGGAGAGGTTTAAATTAAAGTAAGTTAGAGTGTCTGTCCTCTTGTACTTAAGTCGGCATTGTGCCTATTGTATTAAATTCGGCTGCAATTTATGTGCTTCATCGTAAATAAGAAGGTCCAAGGGATACAGTAACCCTGAAGTTAAGCATCGGAATCTAAAACTGGACTCACAGGAGAGGTTCAAATTATAGAAAGTGAAAGTGTCAGTCCTCTTGTACTTAAGTCGGCATTGTGCCTTTTGTATTAAATTCGGATGCAATTTCTGTGTTTGATCATCAATAAGAAGGTCCAAGTTATACAGTAAACCTGAAGTGAAGCATCGGAACCTAAAACGCAACTCACAGGAGAGGTTCAAATCATAGAAAGATAGAGTGTCAGTCCTCTTGTACTTATGTCGGCATTGTGCCTTTTGTATTAAATTCGCATGCAATTTCTGTGTTTCATCGTCAATAAAAAGGTCCAAAGGATACAGTAAACCTGAAGTGAAGCATCGGAATCTAAAACTGGACTCACAGGAGAGGTTCAAATCACAGAAAGTTAGAGTGTCAGTCCTCTAGTACTTAAGCCGGCATTGTGCCTTTTGTATTAAATTCGGATGCAATTTCTGTGTTTCATTGTCAATAAGAAGGTCCAAGGGATACAGTAAACCTGAACTGAAGCATCGGAATCTAAAACTGGACGTACAGGGGAGGTTCAAATCACTGAAAGTTAGAGTGTCAGTCGTCTTGTACTTAAGTCGGCATTGTGCCTTTTGTATAAAATTCGGATACAATTTCTATGTTTCATCGTCAATAAGAAGGTCCAAGGTATACAGTAAATCTGAAGAGATGCATCGGAATCTAAAACTGGACTCACAGGAGAGGTTCACATCATAGAAACTTAGAGTGTCAGACCTCTTGTACTTCAGTCGGCATTGTGCCGTTTGTATTAAATTCGGTAGCAATTTCTGTGTTTCATCGTCAATAAGAAGGTCCAAGGGATCCAGTGAACCTGAAATGAAGCATCGGAATCTTAAACTAGACTCACAGGAGAGGTTCAAATCATAGAAAGTTAGAGTGTCAGTCCTCTTATACTTAAGTCGGCATTGTGCTTTTTGTATTAAATTCGGATGTAATTTCTGTGCTTCATCGTCAATAAGAAGGTCAAGGAATACAGTAAACCTGAAGTGAAGCATCGGAATCTAAAACTGCACACAGGAGAGGTTCAAAACATAGAAAGTGAGAGTGTCAGTCCTCTTGTACTTATGTCGGCATTGTGCCTTTTGTATTAAATTCGGATGCAATTTCTTTGTTTCATCGTCAATAAGAAGGTCCAAGGTATACAGGAGAGCTGAAGTGAAGAATCGGAAACTAAAAGTGGACTCACAGGAGAGGTTCAAATCATAGAAAGTTAGAGTGTCAGTCCTCTTGTAATTAAGTCGGCATTGTGCCTTTTGTATTAAATTCGGATGCAATTTCTGTGTTTCATCGTCAATAAGAAGGTCCAAGGGATACAGTAAACCTGAAGTGAAGCATCGGAATCTCAAACTGGACTCACAGAAGAGGTTCAAATCATAGAAAGTTAGAGTGTCAGTCTTGTACATAAGTCAGCATTCTGCCTTTTGTATTAAATTCGGATGAAAATTCTGTGTTTCATCGTGAATAAGAAGGTCCCACGGATACAGTAAACCTGAAGTGAAGCATCGGAATCTAAAACTGGACTCACAGATGAGGTTTAAATAAAAGAAAGATAGAGTCTCGGTCCTCTTGTATTTAAGTCGCCATTGTGCTTTTTGTATTAAATTCGGATGCAATTTCTGTGTTTCATCGTCAGTAAGATGGTCCAAGGTATACAGTAAACCTGAAGTGAAGCATCGGAATCAAAAACTGGACTCACAGGAGCAATTCATATCATAGAAAGTTAGAGTGTCATTCCTCTTGTACTGAAGTCGGCCTTGTGGCTTTTGTATTAAATTCGGATGCTATTTCTGTGCTTCATCGTCAATAAGAAGGTCCAAGGGAGACAGTAAACCTGAAGTGAAGCATCGGAATCTAAAACTGGACTCACAGGAGAGGTTTAAATCAAAGTAAGTTAGAGTGTCTGTCCACTAGTACTTGAGTCAGCATTGTGCCTTTTGTATTTAATTCGGATGCAATTTCTGTGTTTCATCGTGAATAAGAAAGTCCAAGGGATACAGCAAACCTGAAGGATGGCATCGGAATCTGAAACTGGACTCACAGGGGAGCTTCAAATCAGAGAAAGTTAGAGTGTCATTCCTCTTGTACTGAAGTCGGCCTTGTGGCTTTTGTATTAAATTCGGATGCTATTTCTGTGCTTCATCGTCAATAAGAAGGTCCAAGGGATACAGTAAACCTGAAGTGAAGCATCGGAATCTAAAACCGGACTCACAGGAGAGGTTTGAATAGCAGAAAGTTAGAGTGTCAGTCTTCTTGTACCTAAGTCGGCATTGTGCCTTTTGTATTAAATTCGGATGCAATTTCTATGTTTCATCGTCAATAAGAAGATCCACGGTATACAGTAAAACTGATGAGAAGCATCGGAATCTAAAACTGGACTCACAGGAACGGTTCACATCAAAAAAGGTTAGAGTGTCAGCTCTCAAGTACTACAGTCGGCATTGTGCCGTTTTTAATTATTTTCAAATGCAATTTCTGTGCTTCATCGTCAATATGATGGTTTAAGGTATACAGTAAACCTGAAGTGAAGCATCGGAATCTAAAACTGGACTCACAGGAGAGGTTCAAATCATAGAAAGTTAGAGTGTCGGTCCTCTTCTACTTTCGTCGGCATTGTTCTTTTTGTATTAAATTCGGATGCAATTTCTGTGCATCATCGTCAATAAGAAGGTCCAAGGGATATAGTAAACCTGAAGTGAAGCATCGGAATCTAAAACTGGACTCACAGGAGAAGTTTAAATCAAAGAAAGTTAGAGTGTCTGTCCTCTTGTATTTATGTCGGCATTGTGCCTTTTGTATTAAATTCATATGCAATTTCTGTGTTTCATCGTCAATAAGAAGGTCCAAGGGATAGAGTAAACCTGAAGGGAAGCATCGGTATCTAAAACTGGACTCACAGGAGAGGTTTAAATCAAAGAAATTTACAGTCTGCTCTGTGACTTGTAAGTCGTCATTGTGACTTTTGTATTAAATTCGGATGCATTTTCTGTGTTTCGTCGTCAATAAGAAGGTCCAAGGTATGCAGTAAACCTGAAGTGAAGCATCGGAATCTAAAACTGGACTCACAGGAGAGGTTCAAATCATAGAAAGTTAGAGTGTCAGTCCTCTTGTACTTAAGTCGGCATTGTGCCTTTTGTATTAAATTCGGATGCAATTTTTGTGTTTTCATCGTCAATAAGAGGGTCTTAGGTATACTGTAAACCTGAAGTGAAGCATCGGAATTTAAAACTAGACTCACAGGAGAGGTTCCAATCATAGAAAGATAGAGTGTCAGTCCACTTGTACTTAAGTCGGCATTGTGCCTTTTGTATTAAATTCGGATGCAATTTCTGTGTTTCATCGTCAATAAGAAGGTCCAAGGGATACAGTAAACCTGAAGTGAAGCATCGGAATCTAAAATTGGACTCACAGGAGAGGTTTAAATTAAAGTAAGTTAGAGTGTCTGTCCTCTTGTACTTAAGTCGGCATTGTGCCTATTGTATTAAATTCGGATGCAATTTATGTGCTTCATCGTAAATAAGAAGGTCCAAGGGATACAGTACCCTGAAGTGAAGCATCGGAATCTAAAACTGGACTCACAGGAGAGGTTCAAATTATAGAAAGTGAAAGTGTCAGTCCTCTTGTACTTAAGTCAGCATTCTGCCTTTTGTATTAAATTCGGATGCAATTTCTGTGTTTGATCATCAATAAGAAGGTCCAAGTTATACAGTAAACCTGAAGTGAAGCATCGGAACCTAAAACGCAACTCACAGGAGAGGTTCAAATCATAGAAAGTTATAGTGTCAGTCCTCTTGTACTTAAGTCGGCATTGTCACTTTTGTATTAAATTCGGATCCAATTTCTGTGATTCATCGTCAATAAGATGGTCCAAGGGATACAGTAAACCTGAAGTGAAGCATCGGAATCTACAACTGGATTCACAGGAGAGGTTCAAATCATAGAAAGTTAGAGTGTCAGTCCTATTGTACTTAAGTCGGCATTGTGGCTTTTGTATTAAATTCGGATGCAATTCCTGTGTTTCATCGTCAATAAGAAGGTCCACGGTAGACAGTAAACCTGAAGTGAAGCATCGGAATCTACAACTGGATTCACAGGAGAGGTTCAAATCATAGAAAGTTAGAGTGTCAGTCCTATTGTACTTAAGTCGGCATTGTGGCTTTTGCATTAAATTCGGATGCAATTCCTGTGTTTCATCGTCAATAAGAAGGTCCACGGTAGACAGTAAACCTGAAGTGAAGCATCGGAATCCAAAACTGGACTCACAGGAGAGGTTCAAATCATAGAAAGATAGAGTGTCAGTCCTCTTGTACTTATGTCGGCATTGTGCCTTTTGTATTAAATTCGCATGCAATTTCTGTGTTTCATCGTCAATAAAAAGGTCCAAAGGATACAGTAAACCTGAAGTGAAGCATCGGAATCTAAAACTGGACTCACAGGAGAGGTTCAAATCACAGAAAGTTAGAGTGTCAGTCCTCTAGTACTTAAGCCGGCATTGTGCCTTTTGTATTAAATTCGGATGCAATTTCTGTGTTTCATTGTCAATAAGAAGGTCCAAGGGATACAGTAAACCTGAACTGAAGCATCGGAATCTAAAACTGGACGTACAGGGGAGGTTCAAATCACTGAAAGTTAGAGTGTCAGTCGTCTTGTACTTAAGTCGGCATTGTGCCTTTTGTATAAAATTCGGATACAATTTCTATGTTTCATCGTCAATAAGAAGGTCCAAGGTATACAGTAAATCTGAAGAGGTGCATCGGAATCTAAAACTGGACTCACAGGAGAGGTTCACATCATAGAAACTTAGAGTGTCAGACCTCTTGTACTTCAGTCGGCATTGTGCCGTTTGTATTAAATTCGGTAGCAATTTCTGTGTTTCATCGTCAATAAGAAGGTCCAAGGGATCCAGTGAACCTGAAATGAAGCATCGGAATCTTAAACTAGACTCACAGGAGAGGTTCAAATCATAGAAAGTTAGAGTGTCAGTCCTCTTATACTTAAGTCGGCATTGTGCTTTTTGTATTAAATTCGGATGTAATTTCTGTGCTTCATCGTCAATAAGAAGGTCAAGGAATACAGTAAACCTGAAGTGAAGAATCGGAATCTAAAACTGCACTCACAGGAGAGGTTCAAAACATAGAAAGTGAGAGTGTCAGTCCTCTTGTACTTATGTCGGCATTGTGCCTTTTGTATTAAATTCGGATGCAATTTCTTTGTTTCATCGTCAATAAGAAGGTCCAAGGTATACAGGAGAGCTGAAGTGAAGAATCGGAAACTAAAAGTGGACTCACAGGAGAGGTTCAAATCATAGAAAGTTAGAGTGTCAGTCCTCTTGTAATTAAGTCGGCATTGTGCCTTTTGTATTAAATTCGGATGCAATTTCTGTGTTTCATCGTCAATAAGAAGGTCCAAGGGATACAGTAAACCTGAAGTGAAGCATCGGAATCTCAAACTGGACTCACAGAAGAGGTTCAAATCATAGAAAGTTAGAGTGTCAGTCTTGTACATAAGTCAGCATTCTGCCTTTTGTATTAAATTCGGATGAAAATTCTGTGTTTCATCGTCAATAAGAAGGTCCCACGGATACAGTAAACCTGAAGTGAAGCATCGGAATCTAAAACTGGACTCACAGATGAGGTTTAAATAAAAGAAAGATAGAGTCTCGGTCCTCTTGTATTTAAGTCGCCATTGTGCTTTTTGTATTAAATTCGGATGCAATTTCTGTGTTTCATCGTCAATAAGATGGTCCAAGGTATACAGTAAACCTGAAGTGAAGCATCGGAATCAAAAACTGGACTCACAGGAGCAATTCATATCATAGAAAGTTAGAGTATCACTCCTCTTGTACTTAAGTCGACATTGTGCCTTTTGTATTAAATTCGGATGCAATTTCTGTGTTTCATCGTCAATAAGAAGGTCCAAGGGATACAGTAAACCTGAAGTGAAGCATCGGAATCTACAAACTGGATTCACAGGAGAGGTTCAAATCATAGAAAGTTAGAGTGTCAGTTCTGTTGGACTTAAGTCGGCATTGTGCCTTTTGTATTAGATTCGGATGCAATTCCTGTGTATGATCGTCAATAAGAAGGTCCAAAGGATACAGTAAACCTGAAGTGAAGCATCGTAATCTAAAACTGGACTCACAGGAGAAGTTTAAATCAAAGTAAGTTACAGTGTCTGTCCTCTTGTACTTAAGTCGGCATTGTGCCTTTTGTATTAAATTCGGATGCAATTTCTGTGTTTCAATGACAATAAGAAGGTCCAAGGGATACAGTAAACCTGAAGTGAAGCATCGGAATCTAAAACTGGACTCACAGGAGAGGTTCAAATCATAGGAAGTGAGAGTGTCAGTCCTCTTGTACTTATGTCGGCATTGTGCCTTTTGTATTAAATTCGGATGGAATTACTGTGTTTCATCGTCAATAAGAAGGTCCAAGGGATACACTAAATCTGAAGTGAAGCATCGGAATCTAAAACTGGACTCACAGAAGAGGTTCAGATCATAGAAAGTTAGTGTGTCAGTCTTGTACTTAAGTCAGCATTCTGCCTTCTGTATTAAATTCGGATGCAATTTCTGTGTTTTCATCGACTAGAAGCAGGTCCACGGATACAGTAAACCTGAAGTGAAGCATCGGAATCTAAAACTGGACTCTCAGGAGAGGTTTAAATCAAAGAAAGATAGAGTGTCGGTCCTCTTGTACTTAAGTCGGCATTGTGACTTTTGTATTAAATTCGGATGCAATTTCTATGTTTCATCGTCAATAAGATGGTCCAAGGTATACAGTAAACCTGAAGTGAAGCATCGGAATCTAAAAACTGGACCCACAGGAGGGGTTCAAATAATAGAAAGTTAGAGTGTCAGTCCTCTTCTACTTTCGTCAGCATTGCGCCTTTTGTATTAAATTCGGATGCAATTTCTGTGTTTGATCATCAATAAGAAGGTCCAAGGTTTACAGTAAACGAGAAGTGAAACATTGGAATCTAAAACTCAACTCACAGGAGAGGTTCAAATCACAGAAAGTTATAGTGTCAGTCCTCTTCTACTTAAGTCGGCATTGTGCCTTTTGTATTAAATTCGGATACAATTTCTGTGTTTCATCGTCAATAAGAAGGTCAAAGGTATACAGTAAACCTGAAGTGAAGCATCGGAATCTAAAACTGGACTCACAGGAGAGGTTTAAATCAAAGTAAGTTAGAGTGTCTGTCCACTAGTACTTGAGTCAGCATTGTGCCTTTTGTATTTAATTTGGATGCAATTTCTGTGTTTCATCGTGAATAAGAAAGTCCAAGGGATACAGCAAACCTGAAGGATGGCATCGGAATCTGAAACTGGACTCACAGGGGAGCTTCAAATCAGAGAAAGTTAGAGTGTCATTCCTCTTCTACTGAAGTCGGCCTTGTGGCTTTTGTATTAAATTCGGATGCTATTTCTGTGCTTCATCGTCAATAAGAAGGTCCAAGGGATACAGTAAACCTGAAGTGAAGCATCGGAATCTAAAACCGGACTCACAGGAGAGGTTTGAATAGCAGAAAGTTAGAGTGTCAGTCTTCTTGTACCTAAGTCGGCATTGTGCCTTTTGTATTAAATTCGGATGCAATTTCTATGTTTCATCGTCAATAAGAAGATCCACGGTATACAGTAAAACTGATGAGAAGCATCGGAATCTAAAACTGGACTCACAGGAACGGTTCACATCAAAAAAGGTTAGAGTGTCAGCCCTCTAGTACTACAGTCGGCATTGTGCCGTTTTTAATTATTTTCAAATGCAATTTCTGTGCTTCATCGTCAATATGATGGTTTAAGGTATACAGTAAACCTGAAGTGAAGCATCGGAATCTAAAACTGGACTCACAGGAGAGGTTCAAATCATAGAAAGTTAGAGTGTCGGTCCTCTTCTACTTTCGTCGGCATTGTGCCTTTTGTATTAAATTCGGATGCAATTTCTGTGTTTGATCATCAATAAGAAGGTCCAAGGTATACAGTAAACCTTAAGTGAAGCATCGGAATCTAAAACTCAACTCACAGGAGAGGTTCAAATCATAGAAAGTTATAGTGTCAGTCCTCTTCTACTTAAGTCGGCATTGTGCCTTTTGTATTAAATTCGGATACAATTTCTGTGATTCATCGACAATAAGAAGGTCAAAGGTATACAGTAAACCTGAAGTGAAGCATCGGAATCTAAAACTGGACTCACAGGAGCGGTTAAAATCATAGAAAGTTAGAGTGTCACTCCTCTTGTACTTTAGTCAACATTGTGCCTTTTGTATTAAATTCGGATGCAATTTCTGTGTTTCTTCGTCAATAAGAAGGTCCAAGGGATACAGTAAACCTGAAGTGAAGCATCGGAATCTAAAACTGGACTCACAGGAGGAGTTTATATCAAAGAAAGTTAGAGTGTCTGTCCTCTAGTACTTAAGTCGGCATTGTGCCTTTTGTATTAAATTCGGATGCAATTTCTGTGCTTCATCGTAAATAAGAAGGTCCAAGGGATACAGTAAACCTGAAGTGAAGCATCGGAATCTAAAACTGGACTCATAGGAGAGGTTCCAATTATAGAAAGTGAATGTGTCAGTTCTCTTGTACTTAAGTCGGCATTGTGCCTTTTGTATTAAATTCGGATGCAATTTCTGTGTTTGATCATCAATAAGAAGGTCCAAGTTATACAGTAAACCTGAAGTGAAGCATCTTAATCTAAAACGCAACTCACAGGAGAGGTCCAAATCATAGAAAGTTATAGTGTCAGTCCTCTTGTACTTAAGTCGGCATTGTGTCTTTTGTATTAAATTCGGATGCAAATTCTGTGTTTCATCGTCAATAAGAAGGTCCAAGGTATATAGTAAACCTGAAGTGAGGCATCGGAATCTAAGACTGGACTCACAGGAGAGGTTCAAATCATTGAAAGTTAGAGTGTCACTCCCCTTGTACCTAAGTCGACATTGTGATTTTTGTATTAAATTCGGATGCAATTTCTGTGTTTCATCGTCAATAGGAAGGTCCAAGGGATACAGTAAACCTGAAGTGAAGCATCGGAATCTAAAACTGTACTCACAGGAGAAGTTTAAGTCAAAGAAAGTTAGAGTGTCTGTCCTCTAGTACTTGAGTCGGCATTGTGCCTTTTGTATTAAATTCGGATGCAATTTCTGTGTTTCATCGTGAATAAGAAAGTCCAAGGGATACAGTAAACCTGAAGTGAAGCATCGGAATCTGAAACCGGACTCACAGGAGAGGTTTGAATAGCAGAAATTTAGAGTGTCAGCCGTCTTGTACTTAAGTCGGCATTGTGCGTTTTGTATTAAATTCGGATGCAATTTCTATGTTTCATCGTCAATAAGAAGATCGAAGGTATACAGTAAAACTGAAGAGAAGCATCGGAATCTAAAACTGGACTCACAGGATCGGTTCACATCATAAAAAGTTAGTGTCAGTCCTCTTGTACTTCAGTCGGCATTGTGCCGTTTTTAATTAAATTCAAATGCAATTTCTGTGCTTCATCGTCAATAAGATGGTTTAAGGTACACAGTAAACCTGAAGTGAAGCATCAAAATCTAAAATTGGACTCACAGGAGGGGTTTAAATCAAAGAAAGTTAGAGTGTCTGTCCTCTTGTACTTAAGTCGGCATTGTGGCTTTTGTATTAAATTCGGATGCCATTTCTGTGTTTCATCGTCAATAAGAGGGTCCAAGGTATACAGTAAACCTGAAGTGAAGCCTCGGAATCTAAAACTGGACTCACAGGAGAGGTTCAAATCATAGAAAGTTAGAGTGTCGGTCCTCTTCTACTTTCGTCGGCATTGTGCCTTTTGTATTAAATTCGGATGCAATTTCTGTGTTTGATCATCAATAAGAAGGTCCAAGGTATACAGTAAACCTTAAGTGAAGCATCGGAATCTAAAACTCAACTCACAGGAGTGGTTCAAATCATAGAAAGTTGTAGTGTCTGTCCTCTACTACTTAAGTCGGCATTGTACCTTTTGTATTAAATTCGGATGCAATTTCTGTGTTTCATCGTCAACAAGAAGGCCCAAGGTATACAGTAAACCTGAAGTGAAGCATCGGAATCTAAAACTGGACTCACTGGAGAGGTTCAAATCATAGAAAGTTAAGGTGTCAGTCCTCTTCTACTTACGTCGGCATTGTGCCTTTTGTATTAATTTCGAATGCAATTTCTGTGTTTCATCGTCAATAAGAAGGTCCAAGGTATACAGTAAACCTGAAGTGAAGCATCAAAATCTAAAACTGGACTCACAGGAGGGGTTTAAATCAAAGAAAGTTAGAGTGTCTGTCCTCTTGTACTTAAATCGGCATTGTGCCTTTTGTATTAAATTCGGATGCAATTTCTGTGTTTGATCATCAATAAGAAGGTCAAGTTATACAGTAAACCCGAAGTGAAGCATCGGAATCTAAAACTCAACTCACAGTAGAGGTTCAAATCGTAGAAAGTTATAGTGTCAGTCCTCTTGTACTTAAGTCTTCATTGTGCCTTTTGTATTAAATTCGGATGCAATTTCTGTAATTCATCGTTAATAAGAAGGTCCAAGGTATACAGTAAACCTGAAGTGAAGCATCGGAATCTATAACTGGACTCACAGGAGAGGTTCAAATCATAGAAAGTTAAGGTGTCAGTCCTCTTCTACTTACGTCGGCATTGTGCCTTTTGTATTAATTTCGGATGCAATTTCTGTGTTTCATCGTCAATTAGAAGGTCGAAGGTATACAGTAAACCTGAAGTGAAGCATCGGAATCTAAAACTGGACTCACAGCAGGGGTTTAAATCAAAGAAAGTTACAGTGTCTGTCCTCTTGTACTTAAGTCGGCATTGTTCTTCTTGTATTAAATTCGGATGCAATTTCTGTGTTTCATCGTCAATAAGAACGTCCAAGGTATACAGCAAACCTGAAGTGAAGCATCGGAATCTAAAACTTGTCTCACAGGAGTGGTTCGAATCATAGAAATTTAGAGTGTCAGTCCTCTTGTACTTAAGTCTTCATTGTGCCTTTTGTATTAAATTCGGATGCAATTTCTGTGTTTCATCGTTAATAAGAAGGTACAAGGTATACAGTAAACCTGAAGTGAAGCATCGGAATCTAAAACTGGACTCACAGGAGAGGTTCAAATCATAGAAAGTTAAGGTGTCAGTCCTCTTCTACTTACGTCGGCATTGTGCATTTTGTGTTTATTTCGGATGCAATTTCAGTGTTTCATCGTCAATAAGAAGGTCTAAGGTATACAGTAAACCTGAAGTGAAGCATCGGAATCTAAAACTGGACCCACAGGAGAGGTTTAAATGAAAGAAAGTTAGAGTGTCTGTCCTCTTGTACTTAAGTCGGCATTGTGCTTTTTGTATTAAATTCGGATGCAATTTCTGTGTTTCATCGTCAATAAGAATTTCCAAGGGATACAGTAAACCTGAAGTGAAGCATCGGAATCTAAAACTGGACTCACAGGAGAGGTTTAAATCAAAGAAAATTACAGTGTCTGTCCTATTGTACTTAAGTCGTCATTGTGAATTTTGTATTAAATTCGGATGCAATTTCTGTGTTTCATCGTCAATAGGAAGGACCAAGGTATACAGTAAACCTGAAGTGAAGCATCGGAATCTACAACTGGATTCACAGGTGAGGTTCAAATTATAGAAAGTTAGAGTGTCAGTCCTCTTGTACTTAAGTCGGCATTGTGCCTTTTGTATTAAATTCGGAAGCAATTTCTATGATTCATCGTCAATAAGAAGGTCTTAGGTGTACTGTAAACCTGAAGTGAAGCATCGGAATCTAAAACTGGGCTCACAGAAAAGGTTCAAATCATAGAATGTTAGATTGTCAGTCGTCTTGTACTTAAGTCGGCATTGTGCCTTTTGTATAAAATTCGGATGCAATTTCTATGTTTCATCGTCAATAAGAAAGTCCAAGGTATTCTGTAAAACTGAAGAGAAGCATCGGAAACTAAAACTGGACTCACAGGAGAGGTTCAAATCATAGAAAGTTAGAGTGTCAGTCCTCTTGTACTTATGTCGGCATTGTGCCTTTTGTATTAAATTCGGATGCAATTTCTGTGATTCATCGTCAATAAGAAGGGCCAAGGGATACAGTAAACCTGAAGTGAAGCATCGGAATCAAAAACTGGACTCACAGGAGTGGTTTAAATTAAAGGAAGTTATAGTGTCTGTCCTCTTGTACTTAAGTCGACATTGTGCCTTTTGTATTAAATTCGGATGCAATTTCTGTGTTTCATCGTCAATAAGAAGGTCCAAGGGATACAGTAAACCTGAAGTGAAGCATCGGAATCTAAAACTGGACTACAGGAGAGGTATAAATCAAAGAATGTTAGAGTGTCTGTCCTCTTGTACTTAAGTCGTCATTGTGACTTTTGTATTAAATTCGGATGCATTTTCTGTGTTTGATCATCAATAAGAAGGTCCAAGTTATACAGTAAACCTGAAGTGAAGCATCGGAATCTAAAACTCAACTCACAGGAGAGGTTCAAATCATAGAAAGTTGTAGTGTCAGTCCTCTTGTACATAAGTCGGCATTGTGCCTTTTGTATTAAATTCGGATGCAATTTCTCTGTTTCGTCGTCAATAAGAAGGTCAAAGGTATATAGTAAACCTGAACTCAAGCATCGGAATCTAAAACTGGACTCTCAACAGAGGTTCAAATCATAGAAAGTGAGAGTGTCAGTCTTCTTGTACCTAAGTCGGCATTGTGCCTTTTGTATTAAATTCGGATTCAATTTCTGTGTTTGATCATCAATAAGAAGGTCCAAGTTATACAGTAAACCTGAAGTGAAGCATCGGAATCTAAAACTCAACTCACAGGAGAGGTTCAAATCATAGAAAGTTGTAGTGTCAGTCCTCTTGTACTTAAGTCGGCATTGTGCCTTTTGTATTAAATTCGGATGCAATTCCTCTGTTTCGTCGTCAATAAGAAGGTCCAAGGTATATAGTAAACCTGAAGTGAAGCATCGTAATCTAATACTGGAGACACAGGAGAGGTTCAAATCATCGAAAGTTAGAGTGTCACTCCCCTTGTACTTAAGTCGACATTGTGCCTTTTGTAGTAATTTCGGATGCAATCTCTGTGTTTCGTCGTCAATAAGAATGTCCAAGGAATACATTAAACCTGAAGTGAAGCATTCGAATCTAAAACTGGACTCACAGGAGAAGTTTAAATCAAAGAAAGTTAGAGTGTCTGTCATCTTGTACTTAAGTAGGCATTGTGCTTTTTGTGTTAAATTCGGATGCAATTTCTGTGTTTCATCGACAAAAAGAAGGGCTAAGGTATACAGTATACCTGAACTGAAGCATCGGAATGTAAAACTGGACTCACAGGAGAAGTTTAAATCAAAGAAAGTTAGAGTGTCAGTCCTCTTGTAATTAAGTCGGCATTGTGACTTTTGTATTAAATTTGGATGCAATTTCTGTGTTTCATCGTCAGTAAGAAGGTACAAGGGATACAGTAAACATGAAGTGAAGCATCGGAATCTAAAACTGGACTCACAGAAGAGGTTCAAATCATAGAAAGTTAGAGTGTCAGTCTTGTACTTAAGTCAGCATTCTGCCTTTTGTATTAAATTCGGATGCAATTTCTGTGTTTCATCGTCAATAAGAATGTCCAACGGATACAGTAAACCTGAAGTGAAGCATCGGAATCTAAAACTGGACTCACAGGAGAGGTTTAAATCAAAGAAAGATAGAGTAACGGTCCTCTTGTACTTAAGTCGGCATTGTGCCTTTTGTATTAAATTCGGATGCAATTTCTGTGTTTCATCTTCTATAAGAAGGTCCAAGGGACACAGTAAACCTGAAGTGAAGCATCGGAATCAAAAACTGGACTCACGGGAGTGGTTTAAATCAAAGACAGTTAGAGTGTCTGTCCTCTCGTACTTAAGTCGGCATTGTGCCTTTTGTATTAAATTCGGATGCAATTTCTGTAATTCATCGTCAATAAGAAGGTCCAAGGGATACAGTAAACCTGAAGTGAAGCATCGGAATCAAAAACTGGACTCACGGGAGTGGTTAAATTAAAGAATGTTAGAGCGTCTGTCCTCTTGTACTTAAGTCGACATTGTGCCTTTTGTATTAAATTCGGATGCAATTTCTGTGTTTCATCGTCAATAAGAAGGTCCAAGGTATACAATAAACCTGAAGTGAAGCATCGGAATCTAAAACTGGACTACAGGAGAGGTTAAAATCAAAGAATGTTAGAGTGTCTGTCCTCTTGTACTGAAGTCGGCATTGTGCCTTTTGTATTAATTTCGGATGCAATTTCTGAGCTTCATCGTCAATAAGAAGTTCCAAGGGATACAGAAAACCTGAAGTGAAGCATCGGAATTTAAACTGGACTCACAGGAGAGGTTCAAATCATAGAAAGTGAGAGTGTCAGTCTTCTTGTACTTAAGTCGGCATTGTGCCTTTTGTATTAAATTCGAATGCAATTTCTGTGTTTGATCATCAATAAGAAGGTCCAAGTTATACAGCAAACCTGAAGTGAAGCATCGGAATCAAAAACTGGACTCACAGGAGAAGTTTAAATCAAAGTAAGTTAGAGTGTCTGTCCTCTTGTACTTAAGTAGGCATTGTGCCTGTTGTGTTAAATTCGGATGCAATTTCTGAGTTTCATCGACAATAAGAAGGGCTAAGGTATACAGTAAACCTGAAGTGAAGCATCGGAATCTAAAAATGGAAACACAGGAGACGTTCCAATCATAGAAAGTTAGAGTGTCAGTCCTCTTGTACTTAAGTCTGCATTGTGCCTTTTGTATTAAATTCGGATGCAATTTCTGTGTTTCATCGTGAATAAAATGGTCCAAAGGATACAGTAAACCTCAAGTGAAGCATTGGAATCTAAAACTGGACTCACAGGAGAGGTTCAAATCACAGAAATTTATAGTGTCAGTCCTCTAGTACTTAAGTCGGCATTGTGCCTTTTGTATTAAATTCGGATGCATTTTCTGTGTTTCATCGTCAGTAAGAAGGTCCAAGGGATACAGTAAACCTGAAGTGAAGCATCGGAATCTAAAACTGGGCTCACAGAAGAGGTTCAAATCATAGAAAGTTAGAGTGTCAGTCTTGTACGTAAGTCAGCATTCTGCCTTTTGTATTAAATTCGTATGCAATTTCTGTGTTTCATCGTCAATAAGAAGGTCCAAGGGATACAGTAAGCTTGAACTGAAGCATCGGAATCTAAAACTGGACTCACAGGATAGGTTCAAATCACAGATAGTTAGAGTGTCTGTCCTCTTGTACCTAAGTCGGCATTGTGCCTTTTGTATTAAATTCGGATGCAATTTCTGTGCTTCATCGTCAATAAGAAGGTCCAAGGGATACAGTAAAACTGAAGTGAAGCATCGGAATCTAAAACTGGACTCACAGGAGAGGTTCAAATCATAGAAAGTGAGAGTGTCAGTCTTCTTGTACTTAAGTCGGCATTGTGCCTTTTGTATTAAATTCGAATGCAATTTCTGTGTTTGATCATCAATAAGAAGGTCCAAGTTATACAGCAAACCTGAAGTGAAGCATCGGAATCTAAAACTCAACTCACAGAAGAGGTTCCAATCATAGAAAAATAGAGTGTCAGTCCACTTGTACTTAAGTCGGCATTGTGCCTTTTGTATTAAATTCCAATGCATTTTCTGTGTTTCATCGTCAATAAGAAGGTCCAAGGGATACAGTAAACTTGAACTGAAGCATCGGAATCTAAAACTGGACTCACAGGATAGGTTCAAATCACAGATAGTTAGAGTGTCTGTCCTCTTGTACCTAAGTCGGCATTGTGCCTTTTGTATTAAATTCGGATGCAATTTCTGTGCTTCATCGTCAATAAGAAGGTCCAAGGGATACAGTAAAACTGAAGTGAAGCATCGGAATCTAAAACTGGACTCACAGGAGAGGTTCAAATCATAGATAGTGAGAGTGTCAGTCCTCTTGTTCTTAAGTCGGCATTGTGCCTTTTGTATTAAATTCGGATGCAATTTCTGTGTTTCATCGTCTATAAGAAGGTCCAAGGTATGTAGTAAACCTGAAGTGAAGCATTGGAATCTAAAACTTTACTCACAGGAGAGGTTCCAATCATAGAAAGTTAGAGTGTCGCTCCCCTTGTACTTAAGTCGACATGGTGCATTTGGTACTAAATTCGGATGCAATTTCTGTGTTTCGTCGTCAATAAGAAGGTCCAAGGTATACAGTAACCCTGAAGTGAAGCATCGGAATCTAAAACTGGACTCACTGGAGAGGTTTAAAACAAAGAAAGTTAGAGTGTCAGTCCTCTTGTACTTAAGTCGGCATTGTGCTTTTTGTATTAAATTCGGATGCAATTTCTGTGCTTCATCGTCAATAAGAAGGTCAAGGGATACAGTAAACCTGAAGTGAAGCATCGGAATCTAAAACTGGACTCACAGGAGAGGTTCAAAGCATAGAAAGTGAGAGTGTCAGTCCTCTTGTAATTAAGTCGGCATTGTGCCTTTTGTATTAAATTTGGATGCATTTTCTGTGTTTCATCGTCAGTAAGAAGGTCCAAGGGATACAGTAAACCTGAAGTGAAGCATCGGAATCTAAAACTGGGCTCACAGAAGAGGTTCAAATCATAGAAAGTTAGAGAGTCAGTCTTGTACGTAAGTCAGCATTCTGCCTTTTGTATTAAATTCGTATGCAATTTCTGTGTTTCATCGTCAATAAGAAGGTCCAACGGACACAGTAAACCTGAAGTGAAGCATCAGAATCTAAAACTGGACTCACAGGGGAGGTTTAAATCAAAGAAAGATAGAGTGTCGGTCCTCTTGTACTTAAGTCGGCATTGTGCCTTTTGTATTCAATTCGGATGCAATTTCTGTGTTTCATCGTCAATAAGAAGGTCCAAGGGATACAGTAAACCTGAAGTGTAGCATCGGAATCAAAAACTGGACTCACGGGAGTGGTTTAAATCAAAGAAAGTTAGAGTATCTCTCCTCTTGTACTTAAGTCGGCATTGTGCCTTTTGTATTAAATTCGGATGCAATTTCTGTGATTCATCATCAATAAGAAGGTTCAAGGGATACAGTAAACCTGAAGTGAAGCATCGAAATCTAAAACTGGACCCACTGGGGAGGTTTAAATCAAAGAAAGTTGGAGTGTCTGTCCTCTTGTACTTAAGTCGGCATTGTGCTTTTTGTATTAAATTCGGATGCAATTTCTGTGTTTCATCGTCAATAAGAAGGTCCAAGGTATACAGTAAACCTGAAGTGAAGCATCGGAATCTAAAACTGGACTCACAGGAGAGGTTCAAATCATAGAAAGTTAGAGTGACAGTCCTCTTGTACATAAGTCGGCATTGTGCCTTTTGTATTAAATTCGGATGCAATTTCTGTGTTTCATCGTCAATAAGATCGTCTTAGGTATACTGTAAACCTGAAGAGAAGCATCGGAATCAAGAACAGGACTCACAGGAGAGGTTCCAATCATAGAAAGTTAGAGTGTCAGACCTCTTGTACATAGGTCGGCTGTGTGCCTTTAGTATTAAATTCGGATGCAGTTTCTGTGTTTCATCGTCAATAAGAAGGTCCAAGGGATACAGTAAACCTAAAGTGAAGCATCGGAATCTAAAACTGGACTCACAGGAGAGGATTAAATCAAAGAAAGTTAGAGTGTCTGACCTCTTGTACTTAAGTTGGCATTGTGCCTTTTGTATTAAATTCGGATTGCAATTTTTTGTGTTTCATCGTCAATAATAAGGTCCAAGCGATACAGTAAACCTGAAGTGAAGCATCAGAATCAAAAACTGGACCTACGGGAGAGGTTTAAATCAAAGAAAGTTAGAGTGTCTGTCCTCTTGTACTTAAGTCATCATTGTGCCTTTTGTATTAAATTCGGATGCAATTTCTGTGTTTCATTGTCAATAAGAAGGTCCAAGAGATACAGTAAACCTGAAGTGAAGCATCGGAATCTAAAACTGGACTCACAGGAGAGGTTCAAATCATAGAAAGTTAGATTGTCGGTCCTCTTGTACCTAACTCGGCATTGTGCATTTTGTAATAAATTCGGATGCAATTTCTGTGCTTCATCGTCAGTAAGATCGTCCAAGGGATACAGTAAACCTGAAGTGAAGCATCGGAATCTAAAACTGGACTCACAGGAGAGGTTCAAACCATAGAAAGTTAGAGTGTCTTGTACTTAAGTCAGCATTGTGCCTTTGGATTAAATTCGGATGCAATTTCTGTGCTTCATTATCAATAAGAAGGTCCAACGGATACAGTAAGCATTAAGTGAAGCATCGGAATCTAAAACTTGACACACAGGAGAGGTTAAAATCAAAGAAAGAGTGTCTTTATTCTTGTACTTACGTCGGCATGTGCCTTTTGTATTAAATCCGGATGCAATTTCTGTGCTTCATCGTCAATAAGAAGGTCCAAGGGATACAGTAAACCTGAAGTGAAGCATCGGAAACTAAAACTGGACTCACAGGAGAGGTTTAAACCAAAGAAAGTTAGTGTGTCTGTCCTCTTGTACTTAAGTCGGCATTGTGCCTTTTGTATTAAAATCGGATGCAATTTATGTGTATCATCGTCAATATGAAGGTCCAAGGTATAGAGTAAACCTGAAGTGAAGCATCGGAATCTAAAAATGGACTAACAGGAGAGGTTCAAATAATAGAAAGTTAGAGTGTCAGTCCTCTTCTACTTTCGTCGGCATTGTGCATTTTGTAATAATTTCGGATGCAATTTCTGTGTTTCATCGTCAATAAGATGGTCTTAGGTATACTGTAAACCTGAAGTGAAGCATCGGAATCTAAAACGGGACTCACAGGAGAGGTTCCAATCATAGAAAGTTAGAGTGTCAGACCTCTTGTACTTAAGTCGGCATTGTGGCTTTTGTATTAAATTCGGATGCAGTTTCTGTGTTTCATCATCAATAAGAAGGTCCAAGGGATACAGTAAACCTGAAGTGAATCATCGGAATCTAAAACTGGACTCACTGGAGAGGTTTAAATCAAAGAAAGTTAGAGTGTCTGTCCTCTTGTACTTAAGTCGGCGTTGTGCCTTATGTATTAAATTCGGAAGCAATTTCTGTGTTTCACCGTCAATAAGAAGGTCGAAGAGTTACAGTAAACCTGAAGTGAAGCATCGGAATCTAAAACTGGACTCACAGGAGAGGTTCAAATCACAGAAAGTTAGAGTGTCAGTCCACTTGTACTTAAGTCGGCATTGTGCCTTTTGTATTAAATTCGGATGCAATTTCTGTGTTTCATCGTCAATAAGAAGGTCCAAGGGATACAGTAAACCTGAAGTGAAGCATCGGAATCTAAAACTGGACTCACAGGAGAGGTTCAAATCACAGAAAGTTAGAGTGTCAGTCATCTTGTACTTAAGTCGGAATTGTGCCTTTTGTATTAAATTCGGATGCAATTTCTGTGCTTCATCGTCAATAAGTAGGTCCAAGGGATAGAGTAAACCTGAAGTGAAGCATCGGAATCTAAAACGGGACTCACAGGAGAGGTTCAAATCACAGTAAGTTAGAGTGTCCGTCGTCTTGTACTTATGTCGGCATTGTGCCTTTTCTATAAAATTCGGATGCAATTTCTATGTTTCATCGTCAATAAGAAGGTCCAAGGTATACTGTAAAACTGAAGAGAAGCATCGGAATCTAAAACTGGAGTCTCAGGAGAGGTTTACATCATAGAAAGTTAGAGCGTCAGTCCTCTTGTACTTAAGTCGGCATTGTGCCTTTTGTATTATATTAGGATGCAATTTCTGTGTTCATCGTCCATAAGAAAGTCCACGGGATACAGTAAACCTGAAGTGAAGCATCGGAATCTAAAACTGGCCTCACAGGAGAGGTTCAAATCATAGAAAGTGAGAGTGTGAGTCCTCTTTTACTTAAGTCGGCATTGTGCCTTTCCCTTGAAATTCGGATGCAATTTCTGTGTTTCATCGTCAATAAGAACGTCCAAGGTATAAAGGAAACCTAAAGTGAATCATCGGAATATAAAACTGAACTCACAGGAGAGGTTCAAATCATAGAAAGTTAGAGTGTCAGTCCTCTTGTACTTATGCCGACATTGTGCCCATTGTATTAAATTCGGATGCAATTTCTGTGTTTCATCG
Source organism: Schistocerca americana (assembly GCF_021461395.2). NCBI lineage: Eukaryota > Metazoa > Arthropoda > Insecta > Orthoptera > Acrididae > Schistocerca > Schistocerca americana. The sequence goes on along the minus strand of NC_060120.1, from coordinate 1,070,934,239 downwards.
TCAATAGGAAGGTACAAGGTATACAGTAAACCTGAAGTGAAGCATCGGAATCTAAAACTGGACTCACAGGAAAGGTTCAAATCATAGAAATTTATAGTGTCAGTCCTCATCTACTTACGTCGGAATTGTGCCTTTTGTATTAAATTCGGATGGAATTTCTGTGTTTCATCGTCAATAAGAAGGTCCAAGGTATACAGTAAGCCTGAGGTGAAGCATCGGAATCTAAAACTGGTTTAACACGAGAGGCTTAAATCAAAGAAAGTTAGTGTGTCTGTCCTCTAGTACTTAAGGCGGCATTGTGCCTTTTGTATTAAATTCGGATGCAATTTCTGTGTTTCTTCGTCAATAAGAAGGTCCAAGGGATACAGTAAACCGAAAGTGAAGCATCGGAATCTAAAACTGGACTCACAGGACAGGTTTAAATCATAGCAAGTTAGAGTGTCTGTCCTCTAGCTTTTAAGTCGGCATTGTGCCTTTTGTATTAAATTCGGATGCAATTTCTGTGTTTCATCGTCAATAAGAAGGTCCAAGGGATACAGTAAACCGGAAGTGAAGCATCGGAAACTAAAACTGGACTCACAGGACAGGTTTAAATCATAGCAAGTTAGAGTGTCTGTCCTCTTGTACTTAAGTCGGCATTGTCTATTTTGTATTATATTCGGATGCAATTTCTGTGTTTCATCGTCAGTAAGAAGGTCCAAGGGATACAGTAAACCTGAAAGGAAGCATCGGAATCTAAAACTGGACTCACAGGAGAGGTTCAAATTATATAAAGTTGTAGTGTCACTCCTCTTGTACTTAAGTCAGCATTGTGCCTTCTGTATTAAATTCGGATGCAATTTCTGGGCTTCATCGTCAATAAGAAGGTCCAATGGATACAGTAAACCTGAAGTGAAGCATCGGAATCTAAAACTGGACTCACAGGAGAGGTACAAATCATGGGAAGTTAGAGTGTCTGTCCTCTTGTACTTAAGTCTGCATTGTGCCTTTTGTATTAAATTCGGATGCAATTTCAGTGTTTCATCGCCTATAAGAAGGTCCAAGGTATATAGTAAACTTGAAGTTAGCATCGGAAACTAAAACTGGCCTCACAGGAGAGGTTCAAATCATAGAAAGTCAGAGTGTCAGTCCTCTTGTACTTAAGACTTCATTGTGCCTTTTGTTTTAGATTCGGATGCAATTTCTGTGTTTCATCGTCAATAAGAAGGTCCAAGGTATACAGTAAACCTGAAGTGAAGCATCGGAATCTAAAACTGGACTCACAGGAGAGGTTCAAATCATAGAAAGTTAGAGTGTCAGTCCTCTTCTACTTACGTCGGCATTGTGTCTTTTGTATTAAATTCGGGTCGAATTTCTGTGTTTCATCGTCAATAAGAAGGTCCAAGGTATACAGTAAACCAAAAGTGAAGCATCAGAATCTAAAACTGGACTCACAGGAGAGGTTTAAATCAAAGAAAGTTCGAGTGTCTGTCCTCTAGTACTTAAGAAGGCATTGTACCTTTTGTATTAAATTCGGATGCAATTTCTGTGTTTCATCGTCAATAAGAAGGTCCAAGGGATACAGTAAACCGGAAGTGAAGCATCGGAATCTAAAACTGGACTCATAGGACAGGTTTAAATCATAGCAAGTCAGAGTGTCCGTCCTCTTGTACTTAAGTCGGCATTTTGCATTTTGTATTAAATTCGGGTCGAATTTCTGTGTTTCATCGTCAATAAGAAGGTCCAAGGTATCTAGTAAACCAAAAGTGAAGCATCGGAATCTAAAACTGGACTCACAGGAGAAGCTTAAGTCAAAGATACTTAGAGTGTCTGTCCTCTTGTTTTTAAGTCGGCCTTGTGCCTTTTGTATTAAATTCGGATGCAATTTCTGTGTTTCATCGTCAATAAGAAGGTCCTTGGGATACAGTACACCTGAAGTGAAGCATCGGAATCTAAAACTGGACTCACAGGAGAGGTTCAAATCATAGAAAGTGAGAGTGTCAATTCTCTTGTACTTAAGTCGGCATTGTGCCCATTGTAATAAATTCGGGTGCAATTTAAGTGTTTCATCGTCAATAAGAATGTCCAAGGTATACAGTAAACCTGAAGTGAAGCATCGGAATCTAAAACTGGACTCACTGGAGAGGTTTAAATCAAAGAAAGTTAGAGTGTCTGTCCGCTTGTACTTAAGTCGGTATTGTGCCTTTTGTATTAAATTCGGATGCAATTTATGTGTTACATCGTCAATAAGAAGGTCCAAGGTATACAGTAAACCTGAAGAGAAGCATCGGAATCTAAAACTGGACTCACAGGAGAGGTACAAATCATGGGAAGTTAGAGTGTCTGTCTTCTTGTACTTAAGTCTGCATTGTGCCTTTTGTATTAAATTCGGATGCAATTTCTGTGTTTCATCGCATATAAGAAGGTCCAAGGTATATAGCAAACTTGAAGTTAGCATCGGAAACTAAAACTGGCCTCACAGGAGAGGTTCAAATCATAGAAAGTCAGAGTGTCAGTCCTCTTGTACTTAAGACTTCATTGTGCCTTTTGTTTTAGATTCGGATGCAATTTCTGTGTTTCATCGTCAATAAGAAGGTCCAAGGTATACAGTAAACCTGAAGTGAAGCATCGGAATCTAAAACTGGACTCACAGGAGAGGTTCAAATCATAGAAAGTTAGAGGGTCAGTCCTCTTCTACTTACGTCAGCATTGTGTCTTTTGTATTAAATTTGGGTCGAATTTCTGTGTTTCATCGTCAATAAGAAGGTCCAAGGTATACAGTAAACCAAAAGTGAAGCATCGGAATCTAAAACTGGACTCACAGGAGAGGTTTAAATCAAAGAAAGTTCGAGTGTCGGTCCTCTAGTACTTAAGAAGGCATAGTACCTTTTGTATTAAATTCGGATGCAATTTCTGTGTTTCATCGTCAATAAGAAGGTCCAAGGGATACAGTAAACCGGAAGTGAAGCATCGGAATCTAAAACTGGACTCATAGGACAGGTTTAAATCATAGCAAGTCAGAGTGTCCGTCCTCTTGTACTTAAGTCGGCATTGTGCATTTTGTATTAAATTCGGGTCGAATTTCTGTGTTTCATCGTCAATAAGAAGGTCCAAGGTATCTAGTAAACCAAAAGTGAAGCATCGGAATCTAAAACTGGACTCACAGGAGAAGCTTAAGTCAAAGATACTTAGAGTGTCTGTCCTCTTGTTTTTAAGTCGGCCTTGTGCCTTTTGTATTAAATTCGGATGCAATTTCTGTGTTTCATCGTCAATAAGAAGGTCCTTGGGATACAGTACACCTGAAGTGAAGCATCGGAATCTAAAACTGGACTCACGGGAGAGGTTCAAATCATAGAAAGTGAGAGTGTCAATTCTCTTGTACTTAAGTCGGCATTGTGCCCATTGTAATAAATTCGGGTGCAATTTAAGTGTTTCATCGTCAATAAGAATGTCCAAGGTATACAGTAAACCTGAAGTGAAGCATCGGAATCTAAAACTGGACTCACTGGAGAGGTTTAAATCAAAGAAAGTTAGAGTGTCTGTCCGCTTGTACTTAAGTCGGTATTGTGCCTTTTGTATTAAATTCGGATGCAATTTATGTGTTACATCGTCAATAAGAAGGTCCAAGGTATACAGTAAACCTGAAGAGAAGCATCGGAATCTAAAACTGGACTCACAGGAGAGGTACAAATCATGGGAAGTTAGAGTGTCTGTCTTCTTGTACTTAAGTCTGCATTGTGCCTTTTGTATTAAATTCGGATGCAAGTTCTGTGTTTCATCGCATATAAGAAGGTCCAAGGTATATAGCAAACTTGAAGTTAGCATCGGAAATTAAAACTGGCCTCACAGGAGAGGTTCAAATCATAGAAAGACAGAGTGTCAGTCCTCTTGTACTTAAGACTTCATTGTGCCTTTTGTTTTCGATTCGGATGCAATTTCTGTGTTTCATCGTCAATAAGAAGGTCCAAGGTATACAGTAAACCTGAAGTGAAGCATCGGAATCTAAAACTGGACTCACAGGAGAGGTTCAAATCATAGAAAGTGAGAGTGTCAGTCCTCTTGTACTTAAGTCGGCATTGTGCCTTTTGTATTAAATTCGGATGCAAGTTCTGCGTTTCATCATCAATAAGAATGTCCAAGGTATACAGTAAAGCTGATGTGAAACATCGGAATCTAAAACTCAACTCACAGGAGAGGTTCAAATCATAGAAAGTTATAGTGTCAGTCCTCTTGTACTTAAGTCGGCATTGTGCCTTTTGTATTATATTCGGATGCAATTTCTGTGTTTCATCGTCAGTAAAATGGTCCAAGGGATACAGTAAACCTGAAAGGAAGCATTGGAATCTAAAACTGGACTCACAGGAGAGGTTCAAATCATAGAAAGTGAGAGTGTCAGTTCTCTTGTACTTAAGTCAGCATTGTGCCTTTTGTATTGAATTCGGATGCAATTTCTCTGTTTCATCGTCAATAAGAAGGTCCATGGGATACAGTAAACCTGAAGTGAAGCATCGGAATCTAAAACAGGACTCACAGGAGAGGTTCAAATCATAGATGGTAGAGTGTCAGTCCTCTTGTACTTATGCCGACATTGTGCCCATTGTATTAAATTCGGAGGCAATTTCTGTGTTTCATCGTCAATAAGAAGGACCAAGGTATACAGTAAACCTGAAGTGAAGCATCGGAATCTAAAACTGGACTCACAGGAGAGGTTTAAATCAAACACAATTAGAGTGTCTGTCCCATTGTACTTAAGTCGGGATTGTGTCTTTTGTATTAAATTCGGATGCAATTTCTGTGTTTCATAGTCAATAAGAAGGTCCAAGGTATACAGTAAACCTGAAGTGAAGCATCGGAATCTAAAACTGGACTCACAGGAGAGGTACAAAAAATAGGACGTTAGAGTGTCAGTCCTCTTGTACTTAAGTCTGCATTGTCCCTTTTGTATTAAATTCAGATGCAATTTCTGTGTTTCATCGTCAATAAGAAGGTCCAAGGTATATAGTAAACCTGAAGTGAAGCATCGGAATCTAAAACTGGACTCACAGGAGAGGTTAAATCATAGAAAGTCAGAGTGTCAGTCCTCTTGTACTTAAGACTTCATTGTGCCTTTTGTATTTGATACGGATGCAATATCTGTGTTTCATCGTCAATAAGAAGGTCCAAGGTATACAGTAAACCTGAAGTGAAGAATCGGAATCTAAAACTGGACTCACAGGAGAGGTTCAAATAAAAAAAATTAGAGTGTCTGTCCTCTTGTACATAAGTCGGCATTGTGCCATTTATATTAAATTCGGGTGAAATTTCTGCGTTTCATCGTCAATAAGAAGGTCCAAGGAATACAGTAAACCTGCAGTGAAGCATCGGAATCTGAAACTGGACTCACAGGAGAAGTTCAAAGCATAGAAAATTAGAGTGTGCCTTTTGTATGAAATACGGATGCTATTTCTGTGTTTCATCGTCAATAAGAAGGTCCAAGAGATACAGTAAACCTGAATTGAAGCATTGGAATCTAAAACTGGACTCACAGGAGAGTATTAAATCAAAGAAACTTAGTGTGTCTGTCCTCTTGTACTTAAGTCAGCCTTGTGCCTTTTGTATTAAATTCGGATGCAATTTCTGTGTTTCATCGTCAATAAGAAGGTCCAATTGATACAGTATACCTGAAGTGAAGCATCGGAATCTAAAACTGGACTCACAGGAGAGGTTCAAATCATAGAAAGTGAGAGTGTCAGTCCTCTTGTACTTAAGTCGGCATTGTGCCTTTTGTGTTGAATTCGGATGCAATTTCTGTGTTTGATCATCAATAAGAATGTCCAAGGTATACATTAAACCTGATGTGAAGCATCAGAATCTAAAACTGGACTCACAGGAGAGGTTCAAATAATAGAAAGTTAGAGTGTCTGTCCTCTTGTACTTAAGTCGGCATTGTGCCTTTTGTATTAAATTCGGGTGCAATGTCTGTGTTTCATCGTCAATAAGAAGGTCCAAGGTATACAGTAAACCTGCAGTGAAGCATCGGAATATGAAACTGGACTCACAGGAGAAGTTCAAATCATAGAAAGTTAGAGTGTCAGTCCTCTTGTACTTAAGTCGGCAGTGTGGCTTTTGTATTAAATTCGGATGCAATTTCTGTGTTTCTTCGTCAGTAAGAAAGTCCAAGGGATACAGTAAACCTGAAGTGAAGCATCGGAATCTAAAACTGGACTCACAGGAGGGGTGTAAATGATAGAAAGTTAGAGTGTCACTCCTCTTGTACTTAAGTCGGCATTGTGTCTTTTGTATTAAATTCGGGTGCAATTTCTGTGTTTCATCGTCAATTAGAAGGTCCAAGGGATACAGTACACCTGAAGTGAAGCATCGGAATCTAAAACTGGACTCACAGGAGAGGCTTCAATCAAAGATACTTAAAGTGTCAGTCCTCTTGTACTTAAGTCGCCCTTGTGCCTTTTGTATTAAACTCGGATGCAATTTCTGTGTTTCATCGTCAATAAGAAGGTCCAAGGGATACAGTAAACCTGAAGTGAAGCATCGGAATCTAAAACTGGACTCACAGGAGAGGTTCAAATCATAGAAAGTGAGAGTGTCAGTCCTCTTGTACTTAAGTCGGCATTGTGCCTTTTGTGTTAAATTCGGATGCAAGTTCTGCGTTTGATCATCAATAAGAATGTCCAAGGTATACAGTAAACCTGATGTGAAACATCGGAATCTAAACCCCAACTCACAGGAGAGATTCAAATCTTAGAAAGTTATAGTTACAGTCCTCTTGTACTTAAGTCGGCATTGTGCCTTTTGTATTATATTCGGATGCAATTTCTGTGTTTCATCGTCAGTAAAATGGTCCAAGGGATACAGTAAACCTGAAAGGAAGCATTGGAATCTAAAACTGGACTCACAGGAGAGGTTCAAATCATAGAAAGTGAGAGTGTCAGTTCTCTTGTACTTAAGTCAGCATTGTGCCTTTTGTATTGAATTCGGATGCAATTTCACTGTTTCATCGTCAATAAGAAGGTCCATGGGATACAGTAAACCTGAAGTGAAGCATCGGAATCTAAAACTGGACTCACAGGAGAGGTTCAAATCATAGAAAGTCAGAGTGTCAGTCCTCTTGTACTTAAGACTTCATTGTGCCTTTTGTTTTAGATTCGGATGCAATTTCTGTGTCTCATCGTCAATAAGAAGGTCCAAGGGATACAGTAAACCGGAAGTGAAGCATCGGAATCTAAAACTGGACTCACAGGACAGGTTTCAATCATAGCAAGTTAAAGTGTCTGTCCTCTAGCTTTTAAGTCGGCATTGTGCCTTTTGTATTAAATTCTAATGCAATTTCGGTGTTCATCGTCAATAAGAAGGTCCAAGGGATACAGTAAACCGGAAGTGAAGTATCGGAAACTAAAACTGGACTCACAGGACAGGTTTAAATCATAGCAAGTTAGAGTGTCTGTCCTCTTGTACTTAAGTCGGCATTGTGCATTTTGTATTATATTCGGATGCAATTTCTGTGTTTCATCGTCAGTAAGAAGGTCCAAGGAATACAGTAAACCTGAAAGGAAGCATCGGAATCTAAAACTGGACTCACAGGAGAGGTTCAAATTATATAAAGTTGGAGTGTCACTCCTCTTGTACTTAAGTCAGCATTGTGCCTTCTGTATTAAATTCGGATGCAATTTCTGTGCTTCATCGTCAATAAGAAGGTCCAATGGATATAGTAAACCTGAAGTGAAGCATCGGAATCTAAAACGGGACTCACAGGAGAGGTTCAAATCATAGAAAGTGAGAGTGTCAAATCTCTTGTACTTAAGTCGGCATTGTGCCCATTGTAATAAATTCGGATGCAATATCTGTGTTTCATCGTCAATAAGAAGGTCCAAGGTATACAGTAAACCTGAAGTGAAGCATCGGAATCTAAAACTGGACTCATTGGAGAGGTTTAAATCAAAGAAAGTTAGAGTGTCTGTCCGCTAGTACTTAAGTCGGTATTGTGCCTTTTTTATTAAATTCGGATGCAATTTATGTGTTTCACCGTCAATAAGAAGGTCCAAGGTATACAGTAAACCTGAAGATAAGCATCGGAAACTAAAACTGGACTCACAGGAGAGGTACTAATCATGGGAAGTTAGAGTGTCTGTCCTCTTGTACTTAAGTCTGCATTGTGCCTTTTGTATTAAATTCGAATGCAATTTCAGTGTTTCATCGCCTATAAGAAGGTCCAAGGTATACAGTAAACTTGAAGTTAGCATCGGAAACTAAAACTGGCCTCACAGGAGAGGTTCAAATCATAGAAAGTCAGAGTGTCAGTCCTCTTGTACTTAAGACTTCATTGTGCCTTTTGTTTTAGATTCGGATGCAATTTCTGTGTTTCATCGTCAATAAGAAGGTCCAAGGTATACAGTAAACCTGAAATGAAGCATCGGAATCTAAAACTGGACTCACAGGAGAGGTTCAAATCATAGAAAGTTAGAGTGTCAGTCCTCTTCTACTTACGTCGGCATTGTGTCTTTTGTATTAAATTCGGGTCGAATTTCTGTGTTTCATCGTCAATAAGAAGGTCCAAGGTATACAGTAAACCAAAAGTGAAGCATCGGAATCTAAAACTGGACTCACAGGAGAGCTTAAAATCAAAGAAAGTTCGAGTGTCTGTCCTCTAGTACTTAAGAAGGCATTGTACCTTTTGTATTAAATTCGGATGCAATTTCTGTGTTTCATCGTCAATAAGAAGGTCCAAGGGATACAGTAAACCGGAAGTGAAGCATCGGAATCTAAATCTGGACTCATAGGACAGGTTTAAATCATAGCAAGTCAGAGTGTCCGTCCTCTTGTACTTAAGTCGGCATTGTGCATTTTGTATTAAATTCGGGTCGAATTTCTGTGTTTCATCGTCAATAAGAAGGTCCAAGGTATACAGTAAACCAAAAGTGAAGCATCGGAATCTAAAACTGGACTCACAGGAGAGGCTTAAGTCAAAGATACTTAGAGTGTCTGTCCTCTTGTTTTTAAGTCGGCCTTGTGCCTTTTGTATTAAATTCGGATGCAATTTCTGTGTTTCATCGTCAATAAGAAGGTCCTTGGGATACAGTACACCTGAAGTGAAGCATCGGAATCTAAAACTGGACTCACTGGAGAGGTTTAAATCAAAGAAAGTTAGAGTGTCTGTCTTCTTGTACTTAAGTCTGCATTGTGCCTTTTGTATTAAATTCGGATGCAATTTCTGTGTTTCATCGCATATAAGAAGGTCCAAGGTATATAGCAAACTTGAAGTTAGCATCAGAAACTAAAACTGGCCTCACAGGAGAGGTTCAAATCATAGAAAGTCAGAGTGTCAGTCCTCTTGTACTTAAGACTTCATTGTGCCTTTTGTTTTAGATTCGGATGCAATTTCAGTGTTTCATCGTCAATAAGAAGGTCCAAGGTATACAGTAAACATGAAGTGAAGCATCGGAATCTAAAACTGGACTCACAGGAGAGGTTCAAATCATAGAAAGTTAGAGTGTCAGTCCTCTTCTACTTAGGTCGGCATTGTGTCTTTTGTATTAAATTCGGGCCGAATATCTGTGTTTCATCGTCAATAAGAAGGTGCAAGGTATACAGTAAACCTAAAGTGAAGCATCGGAATCTAAAACTGGACTCACAGGAGAGGTTTAAATCAAAGAAAGTTAGAGTGTCTGTCCTCTAGTACATAAGAAGGCATTGTACCTTTTGTATAAAATGCGGATGCAATTTCTGTGTTTCATCGTCAATAAGAAGGTCCAAGGGATACAGTGAACCGGAAGTGAAGCATCGGAATCTAAAACTGGACTCATAGGACAGGTTTAAATCATAGCATGTCAGAGTGTCCGTCCTCTTGTACTTAAGTCGGCATTGTGCATTTTGTATTAAATTCGGGTGCAATTTCTGTGTTTCATCGTCAATAAGAAGGTCCAAGGGATACAGTACACCTGAAGTGAAGCATCGGAATCTAAAACTGGACACACAGGAGAGGCTTAAATCAAAGATACTTAAAGTGTCTGTCCTCTTGTACTTAAGTCGCCCTTGTGCCTTTTGTATTAAACTCGGATGCAATTTCTGTGTTTCATCGTCAATAAGAAGGTCCAAGGGATACAGTAAACCTTAAGTGAAGCATCGGAATCTAAAACTGGACTCACAGGAGAGGTTCAAATCATAGAAAGTGAGAGTGTCAGTCCTCTTGTACTTAAGTCGGCATTGTGCCTTTTGTATTAAATTCGGATGCAAGTTCTGCGTTTCATCATCAATAAGAATGTCCAAGATATACAGTAAACCTGATGTGAAACATCGGAATCTAAAACTCAACTCAGAGGAGAGGTTCAAATCATAGAAAGTTATAGTGTCAGTCCTCTTGTACTTAAGTCGGCATTGTGCCTTTTGTATTATATTCGGATGCAATTTCTGTGTTTCATCGTCAGTAAAATGGTCCAAGGGATACAGTAAACCTGAAAGGAAGCATTGGAATCTAAAACTGGACTCACAGGAGAGGTTCAAATCATAGATGGTAGAGTGTCAGTCCTCTTGTACTTATGCCGACATTGTGCCCATTGTATTAAATTCGGAGGTAATTTCTGTGTTTCATCGTCAATAAGAAGGACCAAGGTATACAGTAAACCTTAAGTGAAGCATCGGAATCTAAAACTGGACTCACAGGAGAGGTTTAAATCAAAGACAATTAGAGTGTCTGTCCCATTGTACTTAAGTCGGTATTGTGTCTTTTGTATTATATTCGGATGCAATTTCTGTGTTTCATAGTCAATAAGAAGGTCCAAGGTATACAGTAAACCTGAAGTGAAGCATCGGAATCTAAAACTGGACTCACAGGAGAGGTACAAATCATAGGACGTTAGAGTGTCAGTCCTCTTGTACTTAAGTCTGCATTGTCCCTTTTGTATTAAATTCAGATGCAATTTCTGTGTTTCATCGTCAATAAGAAGGTCCACGGTATATAGTAAACCTGAAGTGAAGCATCGGAATCTAAAACTGGACTCACAGGAGAGGTTAAATCATAGATAGTCAGAGTGTCAGTCCTCTTGTACTTAAGACTTCATTGTGCCTTTTGTATTTGATACGGATGCAATATCTGTGTTTCATCGTCAATAAGAAGGTCCAAGGTATACAGTAAACCTGAAGTGAAGAATCGGAATCTAAAACTGGACTCACAGGAGAGGTTCAAATAAAAAAAATTAGAGTGTCTGTCCTCTTGTACATAAGTCGGCATTGTGCCATTTGTATTAAATTCGGGTGAAATTTCTGCGTTTCATCGTCAATAAGAAGGTCCAAGGAATACAGTAAACCTGCAGTGAAGCATCGGAATCTGAAACTGGACTCACAGGAGAAGTTCAAAGCATAGAAAATTAGAGTGTGCCTTTTGTATGAAATACGGATGCTATTTCTGTGTTTCATCGTCAATAAGAAGGTCCAAGAGATACAGTAAACCTGAATTGAAGCATTGGAATCTAAAACTGGACTCACAGGAGAGTATTAAATCAAAGAAACTTAGTGTGTCTGTCCTCTTGTACTTAAGTCAGCCTTGTGCCTTTTGTATTAAATTCGGATGCAATTTCTGTGTTTCATCGTCAATAAGAAGGTCCAATTGATACAGTATACCTGAAGTGAAGCATCGGAATCTAAAACTGGACTCACAGGAGAGGTTCAAATCATAGAAAGTGAGAGTGTCAGTCCTCTTGTACTTAAGTCGGCATTGTGCCTTTTGTATTGAATTCGGATGCAATTTCTGTGTTTGATCATCAATAAGAACGTCCAAGGTATACATTAAACCTGATGTGAAGCATCAGAATCTAAAACTCAACTCACAGGTCAGGTTCAAATAATAGAAAGTTATAGTGTCAGTCCTCTTGTACTTAAGTCGGCATTGTGCCTTTTGTATTAAATTCGGTTGCAATGTCTGTGTTTCATCGTCAGTAAGAAAGTCCAAGGAATACAGTAAACCTGCAGTGAAGCATCGGAATCTGAAACTGGACTCACAGGAGAAGTTCAAAGCATAGAAAATTAGAGTGTGCCTTTTGTATGAAATACGGATGCTATTTCTGTGTTTCATCGTCAATAAGAAGGTCCAAGAGATACAGTAAACCTGAATTGAAGCATTGGAATCTAAAACTGGACTCACAGGAGAGTATTAAATCAAAGAAACTTAGTGTGTCTGTCCTCTTGTACTTAAGTCAGCCTTGTGCCTTTTGTATTAAATTCGGATGCAATTTCTGTGTTTCATCGTCAATAAGAAGGTCCAATTGATACAGTATACCTGAAGTGAAGCATCGGAATCTAAAACTGGACTCACAGGAGAGGTTCATATCATAGAAAGTGAGAGTGTCAGTCCTCTTGTACTTAAGACTTCATTGTGCCTTTTGTTTTAGATTCGGATGCAATTTCTGTGTTTCATCGTCAATAAGAAGGTCCCAGGTATACAGTTAACCTGAAGTGAAGCATCGGAATCTAAAACTGGACTCACAGGAGAGGTTCAAATCATAGAAAGTTAGAGTGTCAGTCCTCTTCTACTTACGTCGGCATTGTGTCTTTTGTATTAAATTCGGGTCGAATTTCTGTGTTTCATCGTCGATAAGAAGGTCCAAGGTATAGAGTAAACCTGAAGTGAAGCATCGGAATCTAAGACTGGACTCACAGGAGAGGTTCAAATAATAGAAAGTTAGAGTGTCTGTCCTCTTGTACTTAAGTCGGCATTGTGCCTTTTGTTCTAAATTCGGGTGCAATGTCTGTATTTCATCGTCAATAAGAAGGTCCAAGGTATACAGTAAACCTGCAGTGAAGCATCGGAATATGAAACTGGACTCACAGGAGAAGTTCAAAGCATAGAAAGTTAGAGTGTCAGTCCTCTTGTACTTAAGTCGGCAGTGTGCCTTTTTTATTAAATTTGGATGCAATTTCTGTGTTTCATCGTCAGTAAGAAAGTCCAAGGGATACAGTAAACCTGAAGTGAAGCATCGGAATCTAAAACTGGACTCACAGGAGGGGTTCAAATGATAGAAAGTTAGAGTGTCACTCCTCTTGTACTTAAGTCGGCATTGTGCCTTTTGTATTAAATTCGGATGCAATTTCTGTGTTTCATCGCATATAAGAAGGTCCAAGGTATATAGTAAACTTGAATTTAGCATCGGAAACTAAAACTGGCCTCACAGAAGAGGTTCAAATCATAGAAAGTCAGAGTGTCAGTCCTCTTGTACTTAAGACTTCATTGTGCCTTTTGTTTTAGATTCGGATGCAATTTCTGTGTTTCATCGTCAATAAGAAGGTCCCAGGTATACAGTTAACCTGAAGTGAAGCATCGGAATCTAAAACTGAACTCACAGGAGAGGTTCAAATCATAGAAAGTTAGAGTGTCAGTCCTCTTCTACTTACGTCGGCATTGTGTCTTTTGTATTAAATTCGGGTCGAATTTCTGTGTTTCATCGTCGATAAGAAGGACCAAGGTATACAGTAATCCTAAAGTGAAGCATCGGAATCTAAAACTGGACCCACAGGAGAGGTTTAAATCAAAGAAAGTTAGAGTGTCTGTCCTCTAGTACATAAGAAGGCATTGTACCTTTTGTATTAAATTCGGATGCAATTTCTGTGTTTCATCGTCAATAAGAAGGTCCAAGGGATACAGTAAACCGGAAGTGAAGCATCGGAATCTAAAACTGGACTCATAGGACAGGTTTAAATCATAGCATATCAGAGTGTCCGTCCTCTTGTACTTAAGTCGGCATTGTGCATTTTGTATTAAATTCGGGTGCAATTTCTGTGTTTCATTGTCAATAAGAAGGTCCAAGGGATACAGTACACCTGAAGTGAAGCATCGGAATCTAAAACTGGACTCACAGGAGAGGCTTCAATCAAAGATACTTAAAGTGTAAGTCCTCTTGTACTTAAGTCGCCCTTGTGCCTTTTGTATTAAACTCGGATGCAATTTCTGTGTTTCATCGTCAATAAGAAGGTCCAAGGGATACAGTAAACCTGAAGTGAAGCATCGGAATCTAAAACTGGACTCACAGGAGAGGTTCATATCATAGAAAGTGAGAGTGTCAGTCCTCTTGTACTTAAGTCGGCATTGTGCCTTTTGTATTAAATTCGGATGCAAGTTCTGCGTTTGATCATCAATAAGAATGTCCAAGGTATACAGTAAACCTGATGTGAAACATCGGAATCTAAAACTCAACTCACAGGAGAGGTTCAAATCTTAGAAAGTTATAGTTACAGTCCTCTTGTACTTAAGTCGGCATTGTGCCTTTTGTATTATATTCGGATGCAATTTCTGTGTTTCATCGTCAGTAAAATGGTCCAAGGGATACAGTAAACCTGAAAGGAAGCATTGGAATCTAAAACTGGACTCACAGGAGAGGTTCAAATCATAGAAAGTGAGAGTGTCAGTTCTCTTGTACTTAAGTCAGCATTGTGCCTTTTGTATTGAATTCGGATGCAATTTCTCTGTTTCATCGTCAATAAGAAGGTCCATGGGATACAGTAAACCTGAAGTGAAGCATCAGAATCTAAAACAGGACTCACAGGAGAGGTTCAAATCATAGAAAGTTAGGGTGTCAGTCCTCTTGTACTTAAGTCAACATTGTGCCTTTTGTATTAAATTCGGATGCAATTTCTGTGTTTCATCGTCAATAAGAAGGTCCAAGGTATACAGTAAACCTGAGGTGAAGCATCGGAATCTAAAACTGGTCTCACAGGAGAGGTTCAAATAATAGAAAGTTAGAGTGTCTGTCCTCTTGTACTTAAGTCGGCATTGTGCCTTTTGTACTAAATTCGGGTGCAATGTCTGTGTTTCATCGTCAATAAGAAGGTCCAAGGTATACAGTAAACCTGCAGTGAAGAATCGGAATCTGAAACTGGACTCACAGGAGAAGTTCAAAGCATAGAAAGTTAGAGTGTCACTCCTCTTGTACTTAAGTCGGCATTGTGCCTTTTGTATTAAATTCGGATGCAATTTCTGTGTTTCATCGCATATAAGAAGGTCCAAGGTATATAGTAAACTTGAAGTTAGCATCGGAAACTAAAACTGGCCTCACAGAAGAGGTTCAAATCATAGAAAGTCAGAGTGTCAGTCCTCTTGTACTTAAGACTTCATTGTGCCTTTTGTTTTAGATTCGGATGCAATTTCTGTGTTTCATCGTCAATAAGAAGGTCCAAGGTATACAGTTAACCTGAAGTGAAGCATCGGAATCTAAAACTGGACTCACAGGAGAGGTTCAAATCATAGAAAGTTAGAGTGTCAGTCCTCTTCTACTTACGTCGGCATTGTGTCTTTTGTATTAAATTCGGGTCGAATTTCTGTGTTTCATCGACAATAAGAAGGTCCAAGGTATACAGTAATCCTAAAGTGAAGCATCGGAATCTAAAACTGGACTCACAGGAGAGGTTTAAATCAAAGGAAGTTAGAGTGTCTGTCCTCTAGTACATAAGAAGGCATTGTACCTTTTGTATTAAATTCGGATGCAATTTCTGTGTTTCATCGTCAATAAGAAGGTCCAAGGGATACAGTAAACCGGAAGTGAAGCATCGGAATCTAAAACTGGACTCATAGGACAGGTTTAAATCATAGCATGTCAGAGTTTCCGTCCTCTTGTACTTAAGTCGGCATTGTGCATTTTGTATTGAATTCGGGTGCAATTTCTGTGTTTCATCGTCAATAAGAAGGTCCAAGGGATACAGTACACCTGAAGTGAAGCATCGGAATCTAAAACTGGACTCACAGGAGAGGCTTAAATCAAAGATACTTAGAGTGTCTGTCCTCTTGTACTTAAGTCGCCCTTGTGCCTTTTGTATTAAACACGGATGCAATTTCTGTGTTTCATCGTCAATAAGAAGGTCCAAGGGATACAGTAAACCTGAAGTGAAGCATCGGAATCTAAAACTGGACTCACAGGTCAGGTTCAAATCATAGATAGTGAGAGTGTCAGTCCTCTTGTACTTAAGTCGGCATTGTGCCTTTTGTATTAAATTCGGATGCAAGTTCTGCGTTTCATCATCAATAAGAATGTCCAAGGTATACAGTAAACCTGATGTGAAACATCGGAATCTAAAACTCAACTCACAGTAGAGGTTCAAATCATAGAAAGTTATAGTGTCAGTCCTCTTGTACTTAAGTCGGCATTGTGCCTTTTGTAATATATTCGGATGCAATTTCTGTGTTTCATCGTCAGTAAAATGGTCCAAGGGATACAGTACACCTGAAAGGAAGCATTGGAATCTAAAACTGGAATCACAGGAGAGGTTCAAATCATAGAAAGTGAGAGTGTCAGTTCTTTTGTACTTAAGTCAGCATTGTGCCCTTTGTATTGAATTCGGATGCAATTTCTCTGTTTCATCGTCAATAAGAAGGTTTATGGGATACAGTAAACCTGAAGTGAAGCATCGGAATCTAAAACAGGACTCACAGGAGAGGTTCAAATCATAGATGGTAGAGTGTCAGTCCTCTTGTACTTATGCCGACATTGTGCCCATTGTATTAAATTCGGAGGCAATTTCTGTGTTTCATCGTCAATAAGAAGGTCAAAGGTATACAGTAAACCAGAAGTGAAGCATCGGAATCTAAAACCGGACTCACAGGAGAGGTACAAATCATAGGACGTTAGAGTGTCAGTCCTCTTGTAATTAAGTCTGCATTGTCCCTTTTGTAATAAATTCAGATGCAATTTCTGTGTTTCATCGTCAATAAGAAGGTCCAAGGTATATAGTAAACCTGAAGTGAAGCATCGGAATCTAAAACTGGACTCACAGGAGAGGTTAAATCATAGAAAGTCAGAGTGTCAGTCCTCTTGTACTTATGTCGGCAGTGTGCCTTTTGTATTAAATTCGGATGCAATTTCTGTGTTTCATCGTCGGTAAGAAAGTCCAAGGGATACAGTAAACCTGAAGTGAAGCATCGGAATCTAAAACTGGACTCACAGGAGGGGTTCAAATGATAGAAAGTAAGAGTGTCACTCCTCTTGTACTTAAGTCGGCATTGTGCCTTTTGTATTTAATTCGGATGCAATTTCTGTGTTTCATCGTCAATAAGAAGGTCCATGGGATACAGTAAACCTGAAGTGAAGTATCGGAATCTAAAACTGGACTCACAGGAGTGGTTCAGAACATAGAAAGTGAGAGTGTCAATCCTCTTGTACTTATGCCGACATTGTGCCCATTGTATTAAATTCGGATGAAATTTCTGTGTTTCATCGTCAATAAGAAAGTCCAAGGTATACAGTAAACCTGAAGTGAAGCATCGGAATCTAAAACTGGAATCACAGGAGAGGTTCAAATCATAGATAGGTAGGGTGTCAGTCCTCTTGTACTTAAGTCGGCATTGTCCCTTTTGTGGTAAATACGGATGCAATTTCTTGTGTTTCATCGTCAATAAGAAGGTCCAAGGTATACAGTAAACCTGAAGTGAAGCATCGGAATCTAAAACTGTACTCACAGGAGAATTTCAAAGCATAGAAAGTTAGAGTGTCGGTCCTCTTGTACTTAAGTCGGCATTGTCCCTTTTGTGTTAAATACGGATGCAATTTCTTGTGTTTCATCGTCAATAAGAAGGTCTTAGGTATACTGTAAGCCAGAAGTGAAGCATCGGAATCTAAAACTGGACTCACAGGAGAGGTTCAAAGCATTGATAGTTAGAGCGTCAGTCTCCGTGTACTTAAGTCAGCATTGTCCCTTTTGTATTAAATTCGGATGCAATTTCTGTGTTTCATCGTCAATAAGAAGGTCCAAGGTATACAGTAAACCTGAAGGGAAGCATCCGACTCTAAAACTGGAATCACAGGAGAGGTGCAAATCATAGAAAGTTAGAGTCTCAGTCCTCTTGTACTTAAGTCTGCATTGTGCCTTTTGTATTAAATTCGGATGCAATTTCTGTGTTTCATCGTCAATAAGAAGGTCCAAGGTATACAGTAACCCTGAAGTGAAGCATGGGAATCTAAAACCGGACTCACAGGAGAGGTTCAAATCATAGAAAGTTAGAGTGTCAGTCCTCTTCTACTTACGTCGGCATTGTGTCTTTTGTATTAAATTCGAATCGAATTTCTGTGTTTCATCGTCAATAAGAAGGTCCAAGGTATACAGTAAACCTAAAGTGAAGCTACGGAATCTAAAACTGGACTCACAGGAGAGGTTTAAATCAATGAAAGTTAGAGTGTCTGTCCTCTAGTACATAAGAAGGCATTGTACCTTTTGTATTAAATTCGGATGCAATTTCTGTGTTTCATCGTCAATAAGAAGGTCCAAGGGATACAGTAAACCGGAAGTGAAGCATCGGAATCTAAAACTGGACTCATAGGACAGGTTCAAATCATAGATGGTAGAGTGTCAGGCCTCTTGTACTTATGCCGACATTGTGCCCATTGTATTAAATTCGGAGGCAATTTCTGTGTTTCATCGTCAATAAGAAGGACCAAAGTATACAGTTAACCTGAAATGAAGCATCGGAATCTAAAACTGGACTCACAGGAGAGGTTTAAATCAAAGACAATTAGAGTGTCTGTCCCATTGTACTTAAGTCGGTATTGTGTCTTTTGTATTAAATTCGGATGCAATTTCTGTGTTTCATAGTCAATAAGAAGGTCCAAGGTATACAGTAAACCTGAAGTGAAGCATCGGAATCTAAAACTGGACTCACAGGAGAGGTACAAATCATAGGACGTTAGAGTGTCAGTCCTCTTGTACTTAAGTCTGCATTGTCCCTTTTGTATTAAATTCAGATGCAATTTCTGTGTTTCATCGTCAATAAGAAGGTCCATGGTATATAGTAAACCTGAAGTGAAGCATCGGAATCTAAAACTGGACTCACAGGAGAGGTTAAATCATAGAAAGTCAGAGTGTCAGTCCTCTTGTACTAAGACTTCATTGTGCCTTTTGTATTTGATACGAATGCAATTTCTGTGTTTCATCGTCAATAAGAAGGTCCAAGGTATACAGTAAACCTGAAGTGAAGAATCGGAATCTAAAACTGGACTCACAGGAGAGGTTCAAAAAATAGAAAATTAGAGTGTCTGTCCTCTTGTACATTTGTCGGCATTGTGCCATTTGTATTAAATTCGGGTGAAATTTCTGTGTTTCATCGTCAATAAGAAGGTCCAAGGTATACAGTAAACCTGCAGTGAAGCATCGGAATCTGAAACTGGACTCACAGGAGAAGTTCAAAGCATAGAAAGTTAGAGTGTCAGTCCTCTTGTACTTAAGTCGGCATTGTGCCTTTTGTATGAAATACGGATGCAATTTCTGTGTTTCATCGTCAATAAGAAGGTCCAATTGATACAGTATACCTGAAGTGAAGCATCGGAATCTAAAACTGGACTCACAGGAGAGGTTCAAATCATAGAAAGTGAGAGTGTCAGTCCTCTTGTACTTAAGTCGGCATTGTGCCTTTTGTATTGAATTCGGATGCAATTTCTGTGTTTGATCCTCAATAAGAATGTCCAAGGTATACATTAAACCTGATGTGAAGCATCAGAATCTAAAACTCAACTCACAGGTGAGGTTCAAATAATAGAAAGTTATAGTGTCAGTCCTCTTGTACTTAAGTCGGCATTGTGCCTTTTGTATTAAATTCGGTTGCAATGTCTGTGTTTCATCGTCAATAAGAATGTCCAAGGTATACAGTAAACCTGAAGTCAAGCATCGGAATCTAAAACTGGACTCACAGGAGAGGTTCAAATAATAGAAAGTTAGAGTGTCTGTCCTCTTGTACTTAAGTTGGCATTGTGCCTTTTGTACTAAATTCGGGTGCAATGTCTGTGTTTCATCGTCAATAAGAAGGTCCAAGGTATACAGTAAACCTGCAGTGAAGCATCGGAATCTGAAACTGGACTCACAGGAGAAGTTCAAAGCATAGAAAGTTAGAGTGTCACTCCTCTTGTACTTAAGTCGGCATTGTGCCTTTTGTATTAAATTCGGATGCAATTTCTGTGTTTCATCGCGTATAAGAAGGTCCAAGGTATATAGTAAACTTGAAGTTAGCATCGGAAACTAAAACTGGCCTCACAGAAGAGGTTCAAATCATAGAAAGTCAGAGTGTCAGTCCTCTTGTACTTAAGACTTCATTGTGCCTTTTGTTTTAGATTCGGATGCAATTTCTGTGTTTCATCGTCAATAAGAAGGTCCAAGGTATACAGTTAACCTGAAGTGAAGCATCGGAATCTAAAACTGGACTCACAGGAGAGGTTCAAATCATAGAAAGTTAGAGTGTCAGTCCTCTTCTACTTACGTCGGCATTGTGTCTTTTGTATTAAATTCGGGTCGAATTTCTGTGTTTCATCGTCAATAAGAAGGTCCAAGGTATACAGTAATCCTAAAGTGAAGCATCGGAATCTAAAACTGGACTCACAGGAGAGGTTTAAATCAAAGGAAGTTAGTGTGTCTGTCCTCTAGTACATAAGAAGGCATTGTACCTTTTGTATTAAATTCGGATGCAATTTCTGTGTTTCATCGTCAATAAGAAGGTCCAAGGGATACAGTAAACCGGAAGTGAAGCATCGGAATCTAAAACTGGACTCATAGGACAGGTTTAAATCATAGCATGTCAGAGTTTCCGTCCTCTTGTACTTAAGTCGGCATTGTGCATTTTGTATTGAATTCGGGTGCAATTTCTGTGTTTCATCGTCAATAAGAAGGTCCAAGGGATACAGTACACCTGAAGTGAAGCATCGGAATCTAAAACTGGACTCACAGGAGAGGCTTAAATCAAAGATACTTAGAGTGTCTGTCCTCTTGTACTTAAGTCGCCCTTGTGCCTTTTGTATTAAACTCGGATGCAATTTCTGTGTTTCATCGTCAATAAGAAGGTCCAAGGGATACAGTAAACCTGAAGTGAAGCATCGGAATCTAAAACTGGACTCACAGGTCAGGTTCAAATCATAGAAAGTGAGAGTGTCAGTCCTCTTGTACTTAAGTCGGCATTGTGCCTTTTGTATTAAATTCGGATGCAAGTTCTGCGTTTCATCATCAATAAGAATGTCCAAGGTATACAGTAAACCTGATGTGAAACATCGGAATCTAAAACTCAACTCACAGGAGAGGTTCAAATCATAGAAAGTTATAGTGTCAGTCCTCTTGTACTTAAGTCGGCATTGTGCCTTTTGTAATATATTCGGATGCAATTTCTGTGTTTCATCGTCAGTAAAATGGTCCAAGGGATACAGTACACCTGAAAGGAAGCATTGGAATCTAAAACTGGAATCACAGGAGAGGTTCAAATCATAGAAAGTGAGAGTGTCAGTTCTTTTGTACTTAAGTCAGCATTGTGCCCTTTGTATTGAATTCGGATGCAATTTCTCTGTTTCATCGTCAATAAGAAGGTCCATGGGATACAGTAAACCTGAAGTGAAGCATCGGAATCTAAAACAGGACTCACAGGAGAGGTTCAAATCATAGATGGTAGAGTGTCAGTCCTCTTGTACTTATGCCGACATTGTGCCCATTGTATTAAATTCGGAGGCAATTTCTGTGTTTCATCGTCAATAAGAAGGACCAAGGTATACAGTAAACCTGAAGTGAAGCATCGGAATCTAAAACTGGACTCACAGGAGATGTTTAAATCAAAGACAATTAGAGTGTCTGTCCCATTGTACTTAAGTCGGTATTGTGTCTTTTGTATTAAATTCGGATGCAATTTCTGTGTTTCATAGTCAATAAGGAGGTCCAAGGTATACAGTAAACCAGAAGTGAAGCATCGGAATCTAAAACCGGACTCACAGGAGAGGTACAAATCATAGGACGTTAGAGTGTCAGTCCTCTTGTACTTAAGTCTGCATTGTCCCTTTTGTATTAAATTCAGATGCAATTTCTGTGTTTCATCGTCAATAAGAAGGTCCAAGGTATATAGTAAACCTGAAGTGAAGCATCGGAATCTAAAACTGGACTCACAGGTGAGGTTAAATCATAGAAAGTCAGAGTGTCAGTCCTCTTGTACTTATGTCGGCAGTGTGCCTTTTGTATTAAATTCGGATGCAATTTCTGTGTTTCATCGTCGGTAAGAAAGTCCAAGGGATACAGTAAACCTGAAGTGAAGCATCGGAATCTAAAACTGGACTCACAGGAGGGGTTCAAATGATAGAAAGTAAGAGTGTCACTCCTCTTGTACTTAAGTCGGCATTGTGCCTTTTGTATTTAATTCGGATGCAATTTCTGTGTTTCATCGTCAATAAGAAGGTCCATGGGATACAGTAAACCTGAAGTGAAGTATCGGAATCTAAAACTGGACTCACAGGAGTGGTTCAGAACATAGAAAGTGAGAGTGTCAATCCTCTTGTACTTATGCCGACATTGTGCCCATTGTATTAAATTCGGATGAAATTTCTGTGTTTCATCGTCAATAAGAAAGTCCAAGGTATACAGTAAACCTGAAGTGAAGCATCGGAATCTAAAACTGGAATCACAGGAGAGGTTCAAATCATAGATAGGTAGGGTGTCAGTCCTCTTGTACTTAAGTCGGCATTGTCCCTTTTGTGTCAAATACGGATGCAATTTCTTGTGTTTCATCGTCAATAAGAAGGTCCAAGGTATACAGTAAACCTGAAGTGAAGCATCGGAATCTAAAACTGTACTCACAGGAGAATTTCAAAGCATAGAAAGTTAGAGTGTCGGTCCTCTTGTACTTAAGTCGGCATTGTCCCTTTTGTGTTAAATACGGATGCAATTTCTTGTGTTTCATCGTCAATAAGAAGGTCTTAGGTATACTGTAAGCCAGAAGTGAAGCATCGGAATCTAAAACTGGACTCACAGGAGAGGTTCAAAGCATTGATAGTTAGAGCGTCAGTCTTCGTGTACTTAAGTCAGCATTGTCCCTTTTGTATTAAATTCGGATGCAATTTCTGTGTTTCATCGTCAATAAGAAGGTCCAAGGTATACAGTAAACCTGAAGGGAAGCATCCGACTCTAAAACTGGAATCACAGGAGAGGTGCAAATCATAGAAAGTTAGAGTCTCAGTCCTCTTGTACTTAAGTCTGCATTGTGACTTTTGTATTAAATTCGAATGCAATTTCTGTGTTTCATCGTCAATAAGAAGGTCCAAGGTATACAGTAACCCTGAAGTGCAGCATGGGAATCTAAAACCGGACTCACAGGAGAGGTTCAAATCATAGAAAGTTAGAGTGTCAGTCCTCTTCTACTTACGTCGGCATTGTGTCTTTTGTATTAAATTCGAATCGAATTTCTGTGTTTCATCGTCAATAAGAAGGTCCAAGGTATACAGTAAACCTAAAGTGAAGCATCGGAATCTAAAACTGGACTCACAGGAGAGGTTTAAATCAATGAAAGTTAGAGTGTCTGTCCTCTAGTACATAAGAAGGCATTGTACCTTTTGTATTAAATTCGGATGCAATTTCTGTGTTTCATCGTCAATAAGAAGGTCCAAGGGGTACAGTAAACCGGAAGTGAAGCATCGGAATCTAAAACTGGACTCATAGGACAGGTTCAAATCATAGATGGTAGAGTGTCAGGCCTCTTGTACTTATGCCGACATTGTGCCCATTGTATTATTTTCGGAGGCAATTTCTGTGTTTCATCGTCAATAAGAAGGACCAAAGTATACAGTAAACCTGAAATGAAGCATCGGAATCTAAAACTGGACTCACAGGAGAGGTTTAAATCAAAGACAATTAGAGTGTCTGTCCCATTGTACTTAAGTCGGTATTGTGTCTTTTGTATTAAATTCGGATGCAATTTCTGTGTTTCATAGTCAATAAGAAGGTCCAAGGTATACAGTAAACCTGAAGTGAAGCATCGGAATCTAAAACTGGACTCACAGGAGAGGTACAAATCATAGGACGTTAGAGTGTCAGTCCTCTTGTACTTAAGTCTGCATTGTCCCTTTTGTATTAAATTCAGATGCAATTTCTGTGTTTCATCGTCAATAAGAAGGTCCATGGTATATAGTAAACCTGAAGTGAAGCATCGGAATCTAAAACTGGACTCACAGGAGAGGTTAAATCATAGAAAGTCAGAGTGTCAGTCCTCTTGTACTAAGACTTCATTGTGCCTTTTGTATTTGATACGAATGCAATTTCTGTGTTTCATCGTCAATAAGAAGGTCCAAGGTATACAGTAAACCTGAAGTGAAGAATCGGAATCTAAAACTGGACTCACAGGAGAGGTTCAAATAATAGAAAATTAGAGTGTCTGTCCTCTTGTACATATGTCGGCATTGTGCCATTTGTATTAAATTCGGGTGAAATTTCTGTGTTTCATCGTCAATAAGAAGGTCCAAGGTATACAGTAAACCTGCAGTGAAGCATCGGAATCTGAAACTGGACTCACAGGAGAAGTTCAAAGCATAGAAAGTTAGAGTGTCAGTCCTCTTGTACTTAAGTCGGCATTGTGCCTTTTGTATGAAATACGGATGCAATTTCTGTGTTTCATCGTCAATAAGAAGGTCCAAGAAATACAGTAAACCTGAATTGAAGCATTGGAATCTAAAACTGGACTCACAGGAGAGTATTAAATCAAAGAAACTTAGTGTGTCTGTCCTCTTGTACTTAAGTCAGCCTTGTGAATTTTGTATTAAATTCGGATGCAATTTCTGTGTTTCATCGTCAATAAGAAGGTCCAATTGATACAGTATACCTGAAGTGAAGCATCGGAATCTAAAACTGGACTCACAGGAGAGGTTCAAATCATAGAAAGTGAGAGTGTCAGTCCTCTTGTACTTAAGTCGGCATTGTGCCTTTTGTATTGAATTCGGATGCAATTTCTGTGTTTGATCCTCAATAAGAATGTCCAAGGTATACATTAAACCTGATGTGAAGCATCAGAATCTAAAACTCAACTCACAGGTGAGGTTCAAATAATAGAAAGTTATAGTGTCAGTCCTCTTGTACTTAAGTCGGCATTGTGCCTTTTGTATTAAATTCGGTTGCAATGTCTGTGTTTCATCGTCAATAAGAATGTCCAAGGTATACAGTAAACCTGAAGTCAAGCATCGGAATCTAAAACTGGACTCACAGGAGAGGTTCAAATCATAGAAAGTTAGGGTGTCAGTCCTCTTGTACTTAAGTCAACATTGTGCCTTTTGTATTAAATTCGGATGCAATTTCTGTGTTTCATCGTCAATAAGAAGGTCCAAGGTATACAGTAAACCTGAAGTGAAGCATCGGAATCTAAAACTGGACTCACAGGAGAGGTTCAAATAATAGAAAGTTAGAGTGTCTGTCCTCTTGTACGTAAGTCGGCATTGTGCCTTTTGTACTAAATTCGGGTGCAATTTCTGTGTTTCATCGTCAATAAGAAGGTCCAAGGTATACAGTAAACCTGCAGTGAAGCATCGGAATCTGAAACTGGACTCACAGGGGAAGTTCAAAGCATAGAAAGTTAGAGTGTCAGTCCTCTTGTACTAAAGTCGGCAGTGTGCCTTATGTATTAAATTCGGATGCAATTTCTGTGTTTCATCGTCAGTAAGAAAGTCCAAGGGATACAGTAAACCTGAAGTGAAGCATCGGAATCTAAAACTGGACTCACAGGAGGGGTTCAAATGATATAAAGTCAGAGTGTCACTCCTCTTGTACTTAAGTCGGCATTGTGCCTTTTGTATTGAATTCGGATGCAATTTCTGTGTTTCATCGTCAATAAGAAGGTCCATGGGATACAGTAAACCTGAATTGAAGCATTGGAATCTAAAACTGGACTCACAGGAGAGTATTAAATCAAAGAAACTTAGTGTGTCTGTCCTCTTGTACTTAAGTCAGCCTTGTGCCTTTTGTATTAAATTCGGATGCAATTTCTGTGTTTCATCGTCAATAAGAAGGTCCAATTGATACAGTATACCTGAAGTGAAGCATCGGAATCTAAAACTGGACTCACAGGAGAGGTTCAAATCATAGAAAGTGAGAGTGTCAGTCCTCTTGTACTTAAGTCGGCATTGTGCCTTTTGTATTGAATTCGGATGCAATTTCTGTGTTTGATCCTCAATAAGAATGTCCAAGGTATACATTAAACCTGATGTGAAGCATCAGAATCTAAAACTCAACTCACAGGTGAGGTTCAAATAATAGAAAGTTATAGTGTCAGTCCTCTTGTACTTAAGTCGGCATTGTGCCTTTTGTATTAAATTCGGTTGCAATGTCTGTGTTTCATCGTCAATAAGAATGTCCAAGGTATACAGTAAACCTGAAGTCAAGCATCGGAATCTAAAACTGGACTCACAGGAGAGGTTCAAATAATAGAAAGTTAGAGTGTCTGTCCTCTTGTACTTAAGTTGGCATTGTGCCTTTTGTACTAAATTCGGGTGCAATGTCTGTGTTTCATCGTCAATAAGAAGGTCCAAGGTATACAGTAAACCTGCAGTGAAGCATCGGAATCTGAAACTGGACTCACAGGAGAAGTTCAAAGCATAGAAAGTTAGAGTGTCACTCCTCTTGTACTTAAGTCGGCATTGTGCCTTTTGTATTAAATTCGGATGCAATTTCTGTGTTTCATCGCGTATAAGAAGGTCCAAGGTATATAGTAAACTTGAAGTTAGCATCGGAAACTAAAACTGGCCTCACAGAAGAGGTTCAAATCATAGAAAGTCAGAGTGTCAGTCCTCTTGTACTTAAGACTTCATTGTGCCTTTTGTTTTAGATTCGGATGCAATTTCTGTGTTTCATCGTCAATAAGAAGGTCCAAGGTATACAGTTAACCTGAAGTGAAGCATCGGAATCTAAAACTGGACTCACAGGAGAGGTTCAAATCATAGAAAGTTAGAGTGTCAGTCCTCTTCTACTTACGTCGGCATTGTGTCTTTTGATTTAATTCGGGTCGAATTTCTGTGTTTCATCGTCAATAAGAAGGTCCAAGGTATACAGTAATCCTAAAGTGAAGCATCGGAATCTAAAACTGGACTCACAGGAGAGGTTTAAATCAAAGGAAGTTAGTGTGTCTGTCCTCTAGTACATAAGAAGGCATTGTACCTTTTGTATTAAATTCGGATGCAATTTCTGTGTTTCATCGTCAATAAGAAGGTCCAAGGGATACAGTAAACCGGAAGTGAAGCATCGGAATCTAAAACTGGACTCATAGGACAGGTTTAAATCATAGCATGTCAGAGTTTCCGTCCTCTTGTACTTAAGTCGGCATTGTGCATTTTGTATTGAATTCGGGTGCAATTTCTGTGTTTCATCGTCAATAAGAAGGTCCAAGGGATACAGTACACCTGAAGTGAAGCATCGGAATCTAAAACTGGACTCACAGGAGAGGCTTAAATCAAAGATACTTAGAGTGTCTGTCCTCTTGTACTTAAGTCGCCCTTGTGCCTTTTGTATTAAACTCGGATGCAATTTCTGTGTTTCATCGTCAATAAGAAGGTCCAAGGGATACAGTAAACCTGAAGTGAAGCATCGGAATCTAAAACTGGACTCACAGGTCAGGTTCAAATCATAGAAAGTGAGAGTGTCAGTCCTCTTGTACTTAAGTCGGCATTGTGCCTTTTGTATTAAATTCGGATGCAAGTTCTGCGTTTCATCATCAATAAGAATGTCCAAGGTATACAGTAAACCTGATGTGAAACATCGGAATCTAAAACTCAACTCACAGGAGAGGTTCAAATCATAGAAAGTTATAGTGTCAGTCCTCTTGTACTTAAGTCGGCATTGTGCCTTTTGTAATATATTCGGATGCAATTTCTGTGTTTCATCGTCAGTAAAATGGTCCAAGGGATACAGTACACCTGAAAGGAAGCATTGGAATCTAAAACTGGAATCACAGGAGAGGTTCAAATCATAGAAAGTGAGAGTGTCAGTTCTTTTGTACTTAAGTCAGCATTGTGCCCTTTGTATTGAATTCGGATGCAATTTCTCTGTTTCATCGTCAATAAGAAGGTCCATGGGATACAGTAAACCTGAAGTGAAGCATCGGAATCTAAAACAGGACTCACAGGAGAGGTTCAAATCATAGATGGTAGAGTGTCAGTCCTCTTGTACTTATGCCGACATTGTGCCCATTGTATTAAATTCGGAGGCAATTTCTGTGTTTCATCGTCAATAAGAAGGACCAAGGTATACAGTAAACCTGAAGTGAAGCATCGGAATCTAAAACTGGACTCACAGGAGATGTTTAAATCAAAGACAATTAGAGTGTCTGTCCCATTGTACTTAAGTCGGTATTGTGTCTTTTGTATTAAATTCGGATGCAATATCTGTGTTTCATAGTCAATAAGGAGGTCCAAGGTATACAGTAAACCAGAAGTGAAGCATCGGAATCTAAAACCGGACTCACAGGAGAGGTACAAATCATAGGACGTTAGAGTGTCAGTCCTCTTGTACTTAAGTCTGCATTGTCCCTTTTGTATTAAATTCAGATGCAATTTCTGTGTTTCATCGTCAATAAGAAGGTCCAAGGTATATAGTAAACCTGAAGTGAAGCATCGGAATCTAAAACTGGACTCACAGGTGAGGTTTAATCATAGAAAGTCAGAGTGTCAGTCCTCTTGTACTTATGTCGGCAGTGTGCCTTTTGTATTAAATTCGGATGCAATTTCTGTGTTTCATCGTCGGTAAGAAAGTCCAAGGGATACAGTAAACCTGAAGTGAAGCATCGGAATCTAAAACTGGACTCACAGGAGGGGTTCAAATGATAGAAAGTAAGAGTGTCACTCCTCTTGTACTTAAGTCGGCATTGTGCCTTTTGTATTTAATTCGGATGCAATTTCTGTGTTTCATCGTCAATAAGAAGGTCCATGGGATACAGTAAACCTGAAGTGAAGTATCGGAATCTAAAACTGGACTCACAGGAGTGGTTCAGAACATAGAAAGTGAGAGTGTCAATCCTCTTGTACTTATGCCGACATTGTGCCCATTGTATTAAATTCGGATGAAATTTCTGTGT
Source organism: Schistocerca americana (assembly GCF_021461395.2). NCBI lineage: Eukaryota > Metazoa > Arthropoda > Insecta > Orthoptera > Acrididae > Schistocerca > Schistocerca americana. Next base: position 1,070,905,459 of record NC_060120.1, on the reverse strand, counting down.
TTCATCGTCAATAAGAAAGTCCAAGGTATACAGTAAACCTGAAGTGAAGCATCGGAATCTAAAACTGGAATCACAGGAGAGGTTCAAATCATAGATAGGTAGGGTGTCAGTCCTCTTGTACTTAAGTCGGCATTGTCCCTTTTGTGTTAAATACGGATGCAATTTCTTGTGTTTCATCGTCAATAAGAAGGTCCAAGGTATACAGTAAACCTGAAGTGAAGCATCGGAATCTAAAACTGTACTCACAGGAGAATTTCAAAGCATAGAAAGTTAGAGTGTCGGTCCTCTTGTACTTAAGTCGGCATTGTCCCTTTTGTGTTAAATACGGATGCAATTTCTTGTGTTTCATCGTCAATAAGAAGGTCTTAGGTATACTGTAAGCCAGAAGTGAAGCATCGGAATCTAAAACTGGACTCACAGGAGAGGTTCAAAGCATTGATAGTTAGAGCGTCAGTCTTCGTGTACTTAAGTCAGCATTGTCCCTTTTGTATTAAATTCGGATGCAATTTCTGTGTTTCATCGTCAATAAGAAGGTCCAAGGTATACAGTAAACCTGAAGGGAAGCATCCGACTCTAAAACTGGAATCACAGGAGAGGTGCAAATTATAGAAAGTTAGAGTCTCAGTCCTCTTGTACTTAAGTCTGCATTGTGCCTTTTGTATTAAATTCGAATGCAATTTCTGTGTTTCATCGTCAATGAGAAGGTCCAAGGTATACAGTAACCCTGAAGTGCAGCATGGGAATCTAAAACCGGACTCACAGGAGAGGTTCAAATCATAGAAAGTTAGAGTGTCAGTCCTCTTCTACTTACGTCGGCATTGTGTCTTTTGTATTAAATTCGAATCGAATTTCTGTGTTTCATCGTCAATAAGAAGGTCCAAGGTATACAGTAAACCTAAAGTGAAGCATCGGAATCTAAAACTGGACTCACAGGAGAGGTTTAAATCAATGAAAGTTAGAGTGTCTGTCCTCTAGTACATAAGAAGGCATTGTACCTTTTGTATTAAATTCGGATGCAATTTCTGTGTTTCATCGTCAATAAGAAGGTCCAAGGGATACAGTAAACCGGAAGTGAAGCATCGGAATCTAAAACTGGACTCATAGGACAGGTTCAAATCATAGATGGTAGAGTGTCAGGCCTCTTGTACTTATGCCGACATTGTGCCCATTGTATTAAATTCGGAGGCAATTTCTGTGTTTCATCGTCAATAAGAAGGACCAAAGTATACAGTAAACCTGAAATGAAGCATCGGAATCTAAAACTGGACTCACAGGAGAGGTTTAAATCAAAGGCAATTAGAGTGTCTGTCCCATTGTACTTAAGTCGGTATTGTGTCTTTTGTATTAAATTCGGATGCAATTTCTGTGTTTCATAGTCAATAAGAAGGTCCAAGGTATACAGTAAACCTGAAGTGAAGCATCGGAATCTAAAACTGGACTCACAGGAGAGGTACAAATCATAGGACGTTAGAGTGTCAGTCCTCTTGTACTTAAGTCTGCATTGTCCCTTTTGTATTAAATTCAGATGCAATTTCTGTGTTTCATCGTCAATAAGAAGGTCCATGGTATATAGTAAACCTGAAGTGAAGCATCGGAATCTAAAACTGGACTCACAGGAGAGGTTAAATCATAGAAAGTCAGAGTGTCAGTCCTCTTGTACTAAGACTTCATTGTGCCTTTTGTATTTGATACGAATGCAATTTCTGTGTTTCATCGTCAATAAGAAGGTCCAAGGTATACAGTAAACCTGAAGTGAAGAATCGGAATCTAAAACTGGACTCACAGGAGAGGTTCAAATAATAGAAAATTAGAGTGTCTGTCCTCTTGTACATATGTCGGCATTGTGCCATTTGTATTAAATTCGGGTGAAATTTCTGTGTTTCATCGTCAATAAGAAGGTCCAAGGTATACAGTAAACCTGCAGTGTAGCATCGGAATCTGAAACTGGACTCACAGGAGAAGTTCAAAGCATAGAAAGTTAGAGTGTCAGTCCTCTTGTACTTAAGTCGGCATTGTGCCTTTTGTATGAAATACGGATGCAATTTCTGTGTTTCATCGTCAATAAGAAGGTCCAAGAGATACAGTAAACCTGAATTGAAGCATTGGAATCTAAAACTGGACTCACAGGAGAGTATTAAATCAAAGAAACTTAGTGTGTCTGTCCTCTTGTACTTAAGTCAGCCTTGTGCCTTTTGTATTAAATTCGGATGCAATTTCTGTGTTTCATCGTCAATAAGAAGGTCCAATTGATACAGTATACCTGAAGTGAAGCATCGGAATCTAAAACTGGACTCACAGGAGAGGTTCAAATCATAGAAAGTGAGAGTGTCAGTCCTCTTGTACTTAAGTCGGCATTGTGCCTTTTGTATTGAATTCGGATGCAATTTCTGTGTTTGATCCTCAATAAGAATGTCCAAGGTATACATTAAACCTGATGTGAAGCATCAGAATCTAAAACTCAACTCACAGGTGAGGTTCAAATAATAGAAAGTTATAGTGTCAGTCCTCTTGTACTTAAGTCGGCATTGTGCCTTTTGTATTAAATTCGGTTGCAATGTCTGTGTTTCATCGTCAATAAGAATGTCCAAGGTATACAGTAAACCTGAAGTCAAGCATCGGAATCTAAAACTGGACTCACAGGAGAGGTTCAAATCATAGAAAGTTAGGGTGTCAGTCCTCTTGTACTTAAGTCAACATTGTGCCTTTTGTATTAAATTCGGATGCAATTTCTGTGTTTCATCGTCAATAAGAAGGTCCAAGGTATACAGTAAACCTGAAGTGAAGCATCGGAATCTAAAACTGGACTCACAGGAGAGGTTCAAATAATAGAAAGTTAGAGTGTCTGTCCTCTTGTACGTAAGTCGGCATTGTGCCTTTTGTACTAAATTCGGGTGCAATTTCTGTGTTTCATCGTCAATAAGAAGGTCCAAGGTATACAGTAAACCTGCAGTGAAGCATCGGAATCTGAAACTGGACTCACAGGGGAAGTTCAAAGCATAGAAAGTTAGAGTGTCAGTCCTCTTGTACTAAAGTCGGCAGTGTGCCTTATGTATTAAATTCGGATGCAATTTCTGTGTTTCATCGTCAGTAAGAAAGTCCAAGGGATACAGTAAACCTGAAGTGAAGCATCGGAATCTAAAACTGGACTCACAGGAGGGGTTCAAATGATATAAAGTCAGAGTGTCACTCCTCTTGTACTTAAGTCGGCATTGTGCCTTTTGTATTGAATTCGGATGCAATTTCTGTGTTTCATCGTCAATAAGAAGGTCCATGGGATACAGTAAACCTGAAGTGAAGTATCGGAATCTAAAACTGGACTCACAGGAGTGGTTCAGAACATAGAAAGTGAGAGTGTCAGTCCTCTTAAACTTATGCCGACATTGTGCCCATTGTATTAAATTCGGATGCAATTTCTGTGTTTCATCGTCAATACGAAAGTCCAAGGTACACAGTAAACCTGAAGTGAAGCATCGGAATCTAAAACTGGACTCACAGGAGAGGTTCAAATCATAGAAAGGTAGGGTGTCAGTCCTCTTGTACTTAAGTCGACATTGTGCTTTTTGTATTAAATTCGGATGCAATTTCTGTGTTTCATCGTCAATAAGAAGGTCCAAGGTATACAGTAAACCTGAAGTGAAGCATCGGAATCTAAAACTGTACTCACAGGAGAAGTTCAAAGCATAGAAATTAAGAGTGTCAGTCCTCTTGTACTTAAGTCGGCATTGTCCCTTTTGTGTTAAATACGGATGCAATTTCTTGTGTTTCATCGTCAATAAGAAGGTCTTAGGTATACTGTAAGCCAGAAGTGAAGCATCGGAATCTAAAACTGGACTCACAGGAGAGGTTCAAAGCATTGATAGTTAGAGCGTCAGTCTTCGTGTACTTAAGTCAGCATTGTCCCTTTTGTATTAAATTCGGATGCAATTTCTGTGTTTCATCGTCAATAAGAAGGTCCAAGGGATACAGTAAACCTGAAGTGAAGCATCGGAATCTAAAACTGGACGCACAGGAGAGGTTTATATCAAAGAAACTTAGAGAGTCTGTCCTCTTGTACTTAAGTCGGCGTTGTGCCTTTTGTATTAAATTCGGATGCAATTTCTGTGTTTCAACGTCAATAAGAAGATCCAAGGGATACAGTAAACCTGAAGTGAAGCATCGGAATCTAAAACTGGACTTACCGGAGAGGTTCAAATCATAGAAAGTGAGAGTGTCAGTCCTCTTGTGCTTAAGTCGGAATTGTGACTTTTGTATTAAATTCGGATGCTATTTCTGCGTTTGATCATCAATAAGAATGTCCAAGGTATACAGTAAACCTGATGTGAAGCATCGGAATCTAAAACTCAACTCACAGGAGAGGTTCAAATCATAGAAACTTGTAGTGTCAGTCCTCTAGTACTTAAGTCGGCATTGTGCCTTCTGTATTAAATTCGGATGCAATTTCTATGTATCATCGTCAATGAGAAGGTCGAAGGTATACAGTAAACCTGAAGGGAAGCATCGGAATCTAAAACTGGACTCACAGGAGAGGTTCATATAATAGAAAGTTAGAGTGTCAGTCCTCTTGTACTTCTGTCGTCATTGTGCCTTTTGTATTAAATTCGGATGCAATTTCTGTGTTTCATCGTCAAGAAGAAGATCCAAGGTAAACTGTTAACCTGAAGTGAAGCATCGGAATCCAAAACTGGACTCACAGGAGAGGTTCTAATCAAAGAAAGTTAGAGTGTCAGTCCTCTTGTATTTAAGTCTGCATTGTGTCTTTTGTATTAAATCGGAATGCAATTTCTGTTTGTCATCGTCAGTAAGCAGGTCCAAGGTATGCAGTAAATCTGAAGTGAAGCATCGGAATCTAAAACTGGACTCACAGGAGAGGTTCAAATTATAGAAGGTTAGAGTGTCAGTCCTCCTGTACTTAAGTCGGCATTGTGCCGTTTGAATTAAATTCGGATGCAATTTCTGTGTTTCATCGTCAATAAGAAGGTCCAAGGGATACAGTTAACCTGAAGTGAGGCATCGGAATTTAAAACTGGACTCACAGGACAGGTTCAAAACATAGAAAGTTAGAGTGTCAGTCCTCTTGTTCTTAAGTCGCCATTGTGCCTTTTGTATTAAATTCGGATGCAATTTCTGTGTTTGGTCATCAATTAGAAGGTCCTAGGTAAACAGTAAACCTGAAGTGAGGCATCGGAATCTAAAACTCAACTTACAGGAGAGGTGCAAATCATAGAAAGTGAGATTGTCAGTCCTCTTGTACTTAAGTCGGCATTGTGCCTTTTGTATTAAATTCGGATGCAAGTTCTGCGTTTGATCATCAATAAGAATGTCCTAGGTATACAGTAAACCTGATGTGAAACATCGGAATCTAAAACTCAACTCACAGGAGAGGTTCAAATCATAGAAAGTTATAGTGTCAGTCCTCTTGTACTTAAGTCGGCATTGTGCCTTTTGTATTATATTCGGATGCAATTTCTGTGTTTCATCGTCAGTAAAATGGTCCAAGGGATACAGTACACCTGAAAGGAAGCATTGGAATCTAAAACTGTACTCACAGGAGAGGTTCAAATCATAGAAAGTGAGAGTGTCAGTTCTCTTGTACTTAAGTCAGCATTGTGCCTTTTGTATTGAATTCGGATGCAATTTCTCTGTTTCATCGTCAATAAGAAGGTCCATGGGATACAGTAAACCTGAAGTGAAGCATCGGAATCTAAAACAGGACTCACAGGAAAGGTTCAAATCATAGATGGTAGAGTGTCAGTCCTCTTGTACTTATGCCGACATTGTGCCCATTGTATTAAATTCGGAGGCAATTTCTGTGTTTCATCGTCAATAAGAAGGACCAAAGTATACAGTAAACCTGAAGTGAAGCATCGGAATCTAAAACTGGACTCACAGGAGAGGTTTAAATCAAAGACAATTAGAGTGTCTGTCCCATTGTACTTAAGTCGGTATTGTGTCTTTTGTATTAAATTCGGATGCAATTTCTGTGTTTCATAGTCAATAAGAAGGTCCAAGGTATACAGTAAACCTGAAGTGAAGCATCGGAATCTAAAACTGGACTCACAGGAGAGGTATAAATCATAGGACGTTAGAGTGTCAGTCCTCTTGTACTTAAGTCTGCATTGTCCCTTTTGTATTAAATTCAGATGCAATTTCTGTGTTTCATCGTCAATAAGAAGGTCCATGGTATATAGTAAACCTGAAGTGAAGCATCGGAATCTAAAACTGGACTCACAGGAGAGGTTAAATCATAGAAAGTCAGAGTGTCAGTCCTCTTGTACTAAGACTTCATTGTGCCTTTTGTATTTGATACGGATGCACTTTCTGTGTTTCATCGTCAATAAGAAGGTCCATGGTATACAGTAAACCTGCAGTGAAGCATCGGAATCTGAAACTGGACTCACAGGAGAAGTTCAAAGCATAGAAAGTTAGAGTGTCAGTCCACTTGTACTTAAGTCGGCATTGTGCCTTTTGTATGAAATACGGATGCAATTTCTGTGTTTCATCGTCAATAAGAAGGTCCAAGAGATACAGTAAACCTGAATTGAAGCATTGGAATCTAAAACTGTACTCACAGGAGAGTATTAAATCAAAGAAACTTAGTGTGTCTGTCCTCTTGTACTTAAGTCAGCCTTGTGCCTTTTGTATTAAATTTGGATGCAATTTCTGTGTTTCATCGTCAATAAGAAGGTCCAAGGTATACAGTAAACCTGAAGTGAAGCATCGGAATCTAAAACTGGACTCACAGGAGAGGTTCAAACAATAGAAAGTTAGAGTGTCTGTCCTCTTGTACTTAAGTCGGCATTGTGCCTTTTGTACTAAATTAGGGTGCAATTTCTGTGTTTCATCGTAAATAAGATGGTCCAAGGTATACAGTAAACCTGCAGTGAAGCATCGGAATCTGAAACTGGACTCACAGGAGAAGTTCAAAGCATAGAAAGTTAGAGTGTCAGTCCTCTTGTACTTAAGTCGGCAGTGTGCCCTTTGTATTAAATTCGGATGCAATTTTTGTGATTCATCGTCAGTAAGAAAGTCCAAGGGATACAGTAAACCTGAAGTGAAGCATCGGAATCTAAAACTGGACTCACAGGAGGGGTTCAAATGATATAAAGTTAGAGTGTCACTCCTCTTGTACTTAAGTCGGCATTGTGCCTTTTGTATTGCATTCGGATGCAATTTCTGTGTTTCATCGTCAATAAGAAGGTCCAAGGTATACAGTAAACCTGAAGTGAAGCATCGGAATCTAAAACTGTACTCACAGGAGAAGTTCAAAGCATAGAAAGTTAGAGTGTCAGTCCTCTTGTACTTAAGTCGGCATTGTCCCTTTTGTGTTAAATACGGATGCAATTTCTTGTGTTTCATCGTCAATAAGAAGGTCTTAGGTATACTGTAAGCCAGAAGTGAAGCATCGGAATCTAAAACTGGACTCACAGGAGAGGTTCAAAGCATTGATAGTTAGAGCGTCAGTCTTCGTGTACTTAAGTCAGCATTGTCCCTTTTGTATTAAATTCGGATGCAATTTCTGTGTTTCATCGTCAATAAGAAGGTCCAAGGGATACAGTAAACCTGAAGTGAAGCATCGGAATCTAAAACTGGACGCACAGGAGAGGTTTATATCAGAGAAACTTAGAGAGTCTGTCCTCTTGTACTTAAGTCGGCGTTGTGCCTTTTGTATTAAATTCGGATGCAATTTCTGTGTTTCAACGTCAATAAGAAGATCCAAGGGATACAGTTAACCTGAAGTGAAGCATCGGAATCTAAAACTGGACTTACCAGAGAGGTTCAAATCATAGAAAGTGAGAGTGTCAGTCCTCTTGTGCTTAAGTCGGAATTGTGACTTTTGTATTAAATTCGGATGCTATTTCTGCGTTTGATCATCAATAAGAATGTCCAAGGTATACAGTAAACATGATGTGAAGCATCGGAATCTAAAACTCAACTCACAGGAGAGGTTCAAATCATAGAAACTTGTAGTGTCAGTCCTCTTGTACTTCTGTCGTCATTGTGCCTTTTGTATTAAATTCGGATGCAATTTCTGTGTTTAATCGTCAAGAAGAAGATCCAAGGTAAACTGTTAACCTGAAGTGAAGCATCGGAATCCAATACTGGACTCACAGGAGAGGTTCTAATCAAAGAAAGTTAGAGTGTCAGTCCTCTTGTACTTAAGTCTGCATTGTGTCTTTTGTATTAAATCGGAATGCAATTTCTGTTTGTCATCGTCAGTAAGCAGGTCCAAGGTATGCAGTAAATCTGAAGTGAAGCATCGGAATCTAAAACTGGACTCACAGGAGAGGTTCAAATCATACAACGTTAGAGTGTCAGTCCTCTTGTACTTAAGTCGGCATTGTGCCTTTTGTATTAATTTCGGATGCAATTTCTGTGTTTCATCGTCAATAAGAACGTCTTAGGTATACTGTAAACCTGAAGTGAAGCATCGGAATCTAAAACTGGACTCACACGAGAGGTTCAAATTATAGAAGGTTAGAGTGTCAGTCCTCTTGTACTTAAGTCGGCATTGTGCCGTTTGAATTAAATTCGGATGCAATTTCTGTGTTTCATCGTCAATAAGAAAGTCCAAGGGATGCAGTTAACCTGAAGTGAGGCATCGGAATTTAAAACTGGACTCACAGGACAGGTTCAAACATAGAAAGTTAGAGTGTCAGTCCTCTTGTTCTTAAGTCGGCATTGTGCCTTTTGTATTAAATTCGGATGCAATTTCTGTGTTTGGTCATCAATAAGAAGGTCCTAGGTATACAGTAAACCTGAAGTGAGGCATCGGAAGCTAAAACTCAACTTACAGGAGAGGTTCAAATCATAGAAAGTTTTAGAGTCAGTCCGCTTGTACTTAAGTCGGCTTTGTGCCTTTTGTATTAATTTCGCATGCAATTTCTGTGTTCCATCGTCAATAAGAACGTCTTAGGTATACTGTAGACCTGAAGTGAAGCATCGGAATCTAAAACTGGACTCACACGAGAGGTTCAAATTATAGAAGGTTAGAGTGTCAGTCCTCTTGTACTTAAGTCGGCATTGTGCCGTTTGAATTAAATTCGGATGCAATTTCTGTGTTTCATCGTCAATAAGAAGGTTCAAGGGATACAGTTAACCTGAAGTGAGGCATCGGAATTGAAAACTGGACTCACAGGACAGGTTCAAAACATAGAAAGTTAGAGTGTCAGTCCTCTTGTTCTTATGTCGGCATTGTGCCTTTTGTATTAAATTCGGATGCATTTTCTGTGTTTGGTCATCAATAAGAAGGTCCTAGGTATACAGTAAACCTGAAGTGAGGCATCGGAATCTAAAACTCAACTTACAGGAGAGGTGCAAATCATAGAAAGTTAGAGTGTCAGTCCTCTTGTACTTAAGTCTGCATTGTGCCTTTTGTATTAAATTCGGATGCAATTTCTGTGTTTCATCGTCAATAAGAAGGTCCAAGGTATACAGTAACCCTGAAGTGAAGCATGGGAATCTATAACCGGACTCACAGGTGAGGTTCAAATCATAGAAAGTTAGAGTGTGAGACATATTGTACTTAAGTCGGCATTGTGCCTTTTGTATTAAATTCGGATGCCATATCTGTGTTTCATCGTCAATAAGAAGGTCCAAGGTATACAGTAAACCTGGAGTGAATCATCAGAATCTAAAACTGGACTCACAGGAAAGGTTCAAATCATGGAAAGTTAGAGTGTCAGTCCTCTTCTACTTGAGTCGGCATTGTGCCTTTTGTATTAAATTCGGATGCAATTTCTGTGTTTCATCGTCAATAAGAAGGTCCAATGGATACAGTAAACCTGAAATGAAGCATCGGAATCTAAAACTGGACTCACAGGAGAGGTTTAAATCAGAGAAATTTGGAGTGTCAGTCCTCTTCTACTTAAGTCGGCATTGTGCCTTTTGTATTAAATTCGGATACAATTTCTGTGTTTCATCGTCAATAAGATGGTCCAAGGTATACAGTAAACCTGAAGTGAAGCATCGGAATCTAAAACTGGACTCTCAGCAGAGGTTCAAATCATTGAAAATTAGAGTGTCAGTCCTCTTGTACTTAAGTTTGCATCGTGTCTTTTGTATTAAATTCGGATGCAATTTCTGTGTTTCATCGTCAATAAGAAGCTCCAAGGTATACAGTAAACCAGAAGTGGAACATCGGAATCTAAAACTGGACTCACAGGAGAGGTTCAAGTCATAGAAACTTAGAGTGTCATCCCTCTTGTACTTAAGTCGGCATTGTGCCTTTTGTATCAAATTCGGATGCAATTTCTGTGTTTCGTCGTCAATAAGAAGGTCCAAGGTATACAGTAATCCTGAAGTGAATCATCGGAATCTAAAACTGGATTCATAGGAAAGGTTCAAGTCATAGAAAGTTAGAGTGTCGGTCCTCTTCTACTTAAGTCGGCATTGTGCGTTTAGTTATAAATTCGGATGCTAATTCTGAGTTTCAACGTCAATAAGAAGGTCCAAGGTATACAGGAAACATGAAGTGAAGCATGGGAATCTAAAACTGGACTCACAGGACAGGTTTAAATCAAAGAAAGTTAGAGGTTCTGCCCTCTTGTACTAAAGTCGGCATTGTGCCTTATGTATTAAATTCGGATGCAATTTCTGTGTTTCATCGTCAATAAGAAGGTCCAAGGGATACAGTTAACCTGAAGTGAAGCATCGGAAACTAAAACTCGACTCACAGGAGAGGTTCAAATCAAAGAAAGTTATAGTGTAAGTCCTCTTGTACTTAAGTCGGCATTGTGCCTTTTGTATTAAATTCGGATGCAATTTCTGTATTTCATCGTCAATAAGAAGGACCAAGGTATACAGTAAATCCGAAGTGAGGCATCGGAATCTATAACTGGACTCACAGGAAAGGTTCAAATCATAGAAATTTAGGGTGTCGGTCCTCTTGTACCTAAGTCGAAATTGTGCCTTTTCTATTAAATTCGGATGCTATTTCTGTGTTTCATCGTCAATAAAAAGGTCCAAGGTATACAGTAAACCTGAAGTGAAGCATGGGATTCTAAAACTGGACTCACAGGTGAGGTTCAAATCATAGAATCTTAGAGTGTCTGTCCTGTTGTACTTAAGTCGGCATTGTGCCTTTTGTATTAAATTCGGATGCAATTTCTGTGTTTGATCATCAATAAGAAGCTCGAAGGTATACAGTAAACCGGAAGTGGAACATCGGAATCTAAAACTGGACAAACAGGAGGGGTTCAAGTCATAGAAACTTAGAGTGTCAGCCCTCTTGTACTTAAGTCGGCATTGTGCCTTTTGTATAAAATTCGAATGCAATTTCTGTGATTCATCGTCAATAAGAAGGTCCAAGGTATACAGTAAACCTGTAGTGAAGCATCGGAATCTAAAACTGGACTCACAGGAGAGGTTTAAATCAAAGAAAATTAGAGTGTCTGTCCTCTTGTACTTAAGTCGGCATTGTGCCTTTTGTATTAAATTCAGATGCAATTTCTGTGTTTCATCGTCAATAACAAGGTCCAAGGCATACAGTACACCTGAAGTGAAGCTACGGAATCTAAAACTGGACTCACAGGACAGGTGTATATCAAAAGAAGTTAGAGTGTCTGTCCACTTGTACTTAAGTCGGCATTGTGCCTTTTGTAATAAATTCGGATGCAATTTCTGTGATTCATCGTCAATAAGAAGGTCCAAGGTATACTGTAAACCTGAAGTGAAGCATCGGAATCTGAAACTGGACTCACAGGAGAGGTTCAAATCATAGAAAGTTAGAGTGTCAGTCCTCTTGTACTTATGTCTGCATTGTGCTTTTTGTATTAAATTCGGATGCAATTTCTGTGTTTCATCGTCAATAAGAAGGTCCAAGGTATACAGAAAATCCTGATATGAAGCATCCGAATCTAAAACTTTACTCACAGGAGAGGTTCAAATCATAGAAAGTTAGAGTGTCACTCCTCTTGTAGTTAAGTCGACATTGTACCTTTTGTATTAAATTCGGATGCAATTTCTGTGTTTCATCGTCAATAAGAATGTCCAAGGGATACAGTATACCCGAAATCAAGCATCAGAAACTAAATTGGACTCATAGGAGAGGTTAAAATCATTGAAATTTAGAGTGTCAGTCCTCTTCTACTGGAGTCGGCATTGTGCCTTTTGTACTAAATTCGGATACAATTTCTGTGTTTCATCGTCAATAAGAAGGTCCAAGGGATACAGTAAACCTGAAGTAAAGCATCAGAATCTCAAACTTGACTCACAGGAGAGGTTCAAATCATAGAAAGTTAGAGTGTCAGTCCTCTTGTACTTAAGTCGGCATTGTGCCTTTTGTATTAAATTCGGATGCAATTTCTGTATTTCATCGACAATAAGAAGGACCAAGGGATACAGTAAACCCGAAGTGAAGCATCGGAATCTATAACTGGACTCACAGGAGAGGATCAAATCATAGAATTTTAGAGTTGCAGTCCTCTTGTACTTAAGTCGGCATTGTGATTTTTGTATTAATTTCGGATGCAATTTCGGTGTTTGATCATCAATAAGAAGGTCCAAGGTATACAGTAAACCTGAAGTGAAGCATCGGAATCTAAAACTCAACTCACAGGAGAGGTTCAAATCATAGAAAGTTAAAGTGTCAGTCCGCTTGTACCTAAATCGGCATTGTGCCTTTGGTATTAAATTCGGATGCAATTTCTGTGTTTCATCGTCAATAAGAAGGTCCAAGGTATACAGAAAACCTGATGTGAAGCATCCGAATCTAAAACTGGGCTCACAGGAGAGGTTCAAATCATAGAAAGTTAGAGTGTCACTCCTCTTGTACTTAAGGCGACATTGTACCTTTATTATTAAATTCGGATGCAATTTCTGTGTTTCAGCGCCAATAAGAAGGTCCAAGGGATACAGTAAACCTGAAGTGAAGCATCAGAATCTAAAACTGGACTCACATTAGAAGTTTAAATCAAAGAAAGTAAGAGTGACAGTCCTCTTTTACTTAAGTCGGCATTGTGCCTTTTGCATTAAATTCGGATGCAATTTCTGTGTTTCATCGTCCATAAAAAGGTCCAAGGTATACAGTAATCCTGAAGTGAATCATCGGAATCTAAAACTGGACTCATAGGAAAGGTTCAAGTCATAGAAAGTTAGAGTGTCGGTCCTCTTCTACTTAAGTCGGCATTGTGCCTTTAGTAATAAATTCGGATGCTATTTCTGAGTTTCAACGTCAATAAGAAGTTCCAAGGTATACAGGGAACCTGAAGTGAAGCATGGGAATCTAAAACTGGACTCACAGGACAGGTTTAAATCAAAGAAAGTTAGAGGTTCTGCCCTCTTGTACTTAAGTCGGCATTGTGCCTTATGTATTAAATTCGGATGCAATTTTTGTGTTTCATCGTCAATAAGAAGGTCCAAGGGATACAGTTAACCTGAAGTGAAGCATCGGAATCTAAAACTCGACTCACAGGAGAGGTTCAAATCAAAGAAAGTTATAGTGTAAGTCCTCTTGTACTTAAGTCGGCATTGTGCCTTTTGTATTAAATTCGGATGCAATTTCTGTATTTCATCGTCAATAAGAAGGACCAAGGTATACAGTAAATCCGAAGTGAGGCATCGGAATCTATAACTGGACTCACAGGAAAGGTTCAAATCATAGAAATTTAGGGTGTCGGTCCTCTTGTACCTAAGTCGGCATTGTGCCTTTTCTATTAAATTCGGATGCTATTTCTGTGTTTCATCGTCAATAAAAAGGTCCAAGGTATACAGTAAACCTGAAGTGAAGCATGGGATTCTAAAACTGGACTCACAGGTGAGGTTCAAATCATAGAATCTTAGAGTGTCTGTCCTCTTGTACTTAAGTCGGCATTGTGCCTTTTGTATTAAATTCGGATGCAATTTCTGTGTTTGATCATCAATAAGAAGCTCGAAGGTATACAGTAAACCGGAAGTGGAACATCGGAATCTAAAACTGGACTCACAGGAGGGGTTCAAGTCATAGAAACTTAGAGTGTCAGCCCTCTTGTACTTAAGTCGGCATTGTGCCTTTTGTATAAAATTCGAATGCAATTTCTGTGATTCATCGTCAATAAGAAGGTCCAAGGTATACAGTAAACCTGTAGTGAAGCATCGGAATCTAAAACTGGACTCACAGGAGAGGTTTAAATCAAAGAAAATTAGGGTGTCTGTCCTCTTGTACTTAAGTCGGCATTGTGCCTTTTGTATTAAATTCAGATGCAATTTCTGTGTTTCATCGTCAATAACAAGGTCCAAGGCATACAGTACACCTGAAGTGAAGCTACGGAATCTAAAACTGGACTCACAGGACAGGTTTATATCAAAAGAAGTTAGAGTGTCTGTCCACTTGTACTTAAGTCGGCATTGTGCCTTTTGTAATAAATTCGGACACAATTTCTGTGTTTCATCGTCAATAAGAAGGTCCAAGGTATACAGTAAACCTGATGTGAAGCATCCGAATCTAAAACTGGGCTCACAGGAGAGGTTCAAATCATAGAAAGTTAGCGTGTCACTCCTCTTGTACTTAAGGCGACATTGTACCTTTATTATTAAATTCGGATGCAATTTCTGTGTTTCAGCGCCAATAAGAAGGTCCAAGGGATACAGTAAACCTGAAGTGAAGCTTCGGAATCTAAAACTGGACTCACATTAGAAGTTTAAATCAAAGAAAGTAAGAGTGTCAGTCCTCTTTTACTTAAGTCGGCATTGTGCCTTTTGCATTAAATTTGGATGCAATTTCTGTGTTTCATCGTCAATAAAAAGGTCCAAGGTATACAGTAATCCTGAAGTGAATCATCGGAATCTAAAACTGGACTCATAGGAAAGGTTCAAGTCATAGAAAGTTAGAGTGTCGGTCCTCTTCTACTTAAGTCGGCATTGTGCCTTTAGTAATAAATTCGGATGCTATTTCTGAGTTTCAACGTCAATAAGAAGGTCCAAGGTATACAGGAAACCTGAAGTGAAGCATGGGAATCTAAAACTGGACTCACAGGACAGGTTTAAATCAAAGAAAGTTAGAGGTTCTGCCCTCTTGTACTTAAGTCGGCATTGTGCCTTATGTATTAAATTCGGATGCAATTTCTGTGTTTCATCGTCAATAAGAAGGTCCAAGGGATACAGTTAACCTGAAGTGAAGCATCGGAATCTAAAACTCGACTCACAGGAGAGGTTCAAATCAAAGAAAGTTATAGTGTAAGTCCTCTTGTACTTAAGTCGGCATTGTGCCTTTTGTATTAAATTCGGATGCAATTTCTGTATTTCATCGTCAATAAGAAGGACCAAGGTATACAGTAAATCCGAAGTGAGGCATCGGAATCTATAACTGGACTCACAGGAAAGGTTCAAATCATAGAAATTTAGGGAGTCGGTCCTCTTGTACCTAAGTCGGCATTGTGCCTTTTCTATTAAATTCGGATGCTATTTCTGTGTTTCATCGTCAATAAAAAGGTCCAAGGTATACAGTAAACCTGAAGTGAAGCATGGGATTCTAAAACTGGACTCATAGGTGAGGTTCAAATCATAGAATCTTAGAGTGTCTGTCCTCTTGTACTTAAGTCGGCATTGTGCCTTTTGTATTAAATTCGGATGCTATTTCTGTGTTTGATCATCAATAAGAAGCTCGAAGGTATACAGTAAACCGGAAGTGGAACATCGGAATCTAAAACTGGACTCACAGGAGGGGTTCAAGTCATAGAAAATTAGAGTGTCAGCCCTCTTGTACTTAAGTCGGCATTGTGCCTTTTGTATAAAATTCGAATGCAATTTCTGTGATTCATCGTCAATAAGAAGGTCCAAGGTATACAGTAAACCTGTAGTGAAGCATCGGAATCTAAAACTGGACTCACAGGAGAGGTTTAAATCAAAGAAAATTAGAGTGTCTGTCCTCTTGTACTTAAGTCGGCATTGTGCCTTTTGTATTAAATTCAGATGCAATTTCTGTGTTTCATCGTCAATAACAAGGTCCAAGACATACAGTACACCTGAAGTGAAGCTACGGAATCTAAAACTGGACTCACAATACAGGTTTATATCAAAAGAAGTTAGAGTGTCTGTCCACTTGTACTTAAGTCGGCATTGTGCCTTTTGTAATAAATTCGGATGCAATTTCTGTGATTCATCGTCAATAAGAAGGTCCAAGGTATACTGTAAACCTGAAGTGAAGCATCGGAATCTAAAACTCAACTCACAGGAGAGGTTCAAATCATAGAAAGTTAAAGTGTCAGTCCGCTTGTACCTAAATCGGCATTGTGCCTTTGGTATTAAATTCGGATGCAATTTCAGTGTTTCAAGGTATACAGTAAACCTGATGTGAAGCATCCGAATCTAAAACTGGGCTCACAGGAGAGGTTCAAATCATAGAAAGTTAGAGTGTCACTCCTCTTGTACTTAAGGCGACATTGTACCTTTTTTATTAAATTCGGATGCAATTTCTGTGTTTCAGCGCCAATAAGAAGGTCCAAGGGATACAGTAAACCTGAAGTGAAGCATCGGAATCTAAAACTGGACTCACATTAGAAGTTTAAATCAATAAAATTTAGAGTGTCAGTCCTCTTTCACTTAAGTCGGCATTGTGCATTTTGTATTAAATTCGGATGCAATATCTGTGTTTCATCGTCAATAAAAAGGTCCAAGGTATACAGTAAACCTGAAGTGAAGCATGGGAATCTAAAATTGGACTAACAGGTGAGGTTCAAATCATAGAAAATTAGAGTGTCAGTCCTCTTTTACTTAAGTCGGCATTGTGCCTTTTGTATAACATTCGGATGCAATTTCTGTGTTTCATCGTCAATAAGAAGGACCAAGCGATACAGTAAACCTGAAGTGAAGCATCGGAATCTCAAACTGGACTCACAGGAGAGGTTCAAATCATAGAAATTAAGGGTGTCAGTCCTCTTGTACTTAAGTCGGCATTGTGCCTTTTGTATTATATTCGGATGCAATTTCTGTGATTCATCATCAATAAGAAGGTCCAAGGTATACAGTAAACCTGAAGTGAAGATTCGGAATCTAAAACCGGACTCACAGGACAGGTTTAAATCAAAGGAAGTTAGAGGTTCTGTCCTCTTGTACTTAAGTCTGCATTGTGCCTTTTGTATTAAATTCGGAAGCAATTTCTGTGTTTCATCGTCAATAAGAAGGTCCAAGGGATACAGTTAACCTGAAGTGAAGCATGGGAATCCAAAACTCGACTCACAGGAGAGGTTCAAATCATAGAAAGTTATAGTGTCAGTCCGCTTGTACTTAAGTCGACATTGTACCTTTTGTATTAAATTCGGATGCAATTTCTGTGTTTCATCGGCAATATGAAGGACCAAGGGATACAGTAAACCCGAAGTAAAGCATCGGAATCTATAACTGGACTCACAGGAGAGGTTCAAATCATAGAAATTTAGGGTGTCAGTCCTCTTGTACTTTAGTCGGCATTGTGCCTTTTCTATTAAATTCGGATGCAATTTCTGTGTTTCATCGTCAATAAAAGAGTACAAGGTATACAGTAAACATGAAGTGAAGCATGGGAATCTACAACTGGACTCACAGGTGAGGTTCAAATCATAGAATTTTAGAGTGTTAGTCCTCTTGTACTTAAGTCGGCATTGTGATTTATGTATTAATTTCGGATGCAATTTCTGTGTTTGATCATCAATAAGAAGGTCCAAGGTATACAGTAAACCTGAAGTGAAGCATCGGAATCTAAAACTCAACTCACAGGAGAGGTTCAAATCATAGAAAGTTAAAGTGTCAGTCCGCTTGTACCTAAATCGGCATTGTGCCTTTGGTATTAAATTCGGATGCTATTTCTGTGTTTCATCGTCAATAAGAAGGTCCAAGGTATACAGTAAACCTGATGTGAAGCATCCGAATCTAAAACTGGGCTCACAGGAGAGGTTCAAATCATAGAAAGTTAGAGTGTCACTCCTCTTGTACTTAAGGCGACATTGTACCTTTTTTATAAAATTCGGATGCAATTTCTGTGTTTCAGCGCCAATAAGAAGGTCCAAGGGATACAGTAAACCTGAAGTGAAGCATCGGAATCTAAAACTGGACTCACAGGAGATGTTTAAATCAAAGAAAGTTAGAGTGTCAGTCCTCTTTTACTTAAGTCGGCAATGTGCCTTTTGTATTAAATTCGGATGCAATTTCTGTGTTTCATCGTCAATAAAAAGGTCCAAGGTAAACAGTAAACCTGAAGTGAAGCATGGGAATCTAAAACTGGACTAACAGGTGAGGTTCAAATCATAGAAAGTTAGAGTGTCAGTCCTCTTGCACTTAAGTCGGCATTGTGCATTTTGTATTAAATTCGGATGCAATTTCTGTGTTTCATCGTCAATAAGAAGGACCAAGGGATACAGTAAACCTGAAGTGAAGAATCGGAATCTAAAACTGGACTCACAGGAGAGGTTCAAATCATAGAAAGTTAGAGTGTCAGTCCCCTTGTACTTAAGACGGCATTGTGCCTTTTGTATTAATTCGGATGCAATTTCTGTGTTTGTTCATCAATATGAAGGTCCAAGGTATGCAGTAAACCTGAAGTGACGCATCGGAATCTATAACTCTACTCACAGGTCAGGTTCAAATCATAGAAAATTAGAGTGTCAGTCCTCTTGTACTTAAGTCGGAATTTTGCCTTTTGTATTAAATTCGGATGGAATTTCTGTGTTTCATCGTCAATAAGAATGTCCAAGGGATACAGTAAACCTGAAGTGAAGCATCGGAATCTAAAACTGGACTCACAGGAGAGGATCAAATCATTGAGAATTAGAGTGTCAGTCCTTATGTACTTAAGTCTGCATCGTGCCTTTTGTATTAAATTCAGATGCAATTTCTGTGTTTCATCGTCAATAAAAAGGTCCAAGGTATACAGTAAACCTGAAGTGAAGCATCGGAATCTAAAACTGGACTCACAATAGAAGTTTAAATCAAAGAAATTTGGAGTGTCAGTCCTCTTTTACTTAAGTCGGCATTGTGCCTTTTGTATAACATTCGGATGCAATTTCTGTGTTTCATCGTCAATACGAAGGTCCAAGGTATACAGTAAACCTGATGTGAAGCATCGGAATCTAAAACCGGACTCACAGGAGAGGTTCAAATCATAGAAAGTTAGAGTGTCAGTCCTAATGTACTTAAGTCGGCATTGTGCCTTTTGTATTAAATTCGGATGCAATTTCTGTGTTTCATCGTCAATAAGAAGCTCCAAGGTATACAGTAAACCGGAAGTGGAACATCGGAATCTAAACCTGGACTCACAGGAGAGGTCCAAGTCATAGAAACTTAGAGTGTCAGCCCTCTTGTACTTAAGTCGGCATTGTGCCTTTTGTATAAAATTCGGATGCAATTTCTGTGTTTCATCGTCAATAAGAAGGTCCACGGTATACAGTAAACCTGAAGTGAATCATCGGAATCTAAAACTGGACTCACAGGAAAGGTTCAAATCATAGAAAGTTAGAGTGCCAGTGCTCTTCTACTTAGGTCGGCATTGTGCCATTAGTATTAAATTCGGATGCAATTTCTGTGTTTCAACGTCAATACGAAGGTCCAAGGTATACAGTAAACCTGAAGTGAAGCATCGGAATCTAAAACTGGACTCACAGGAGAGGTTTAAAACAAAGAAAGTTAGAGGTTCTGTTCTCTTGTACTTAAGTCTGCATTGTTCCTTTTGTATTAAATTCGGATGCAATTTCTGTGTTTCATCGTCAATAAGAAGGTCCAAGGGATACAGTTAACCTGAAGTGAAGCATGGGAATCTAAAACTCGACTCACAGGAGAGGTTCAAATCATAGAAAGTTATAGTGTCAGTCCGCTTGTACTTAAGTTGACATTGTACCTTTTGTATTAAATTCGGATGCATATTCTGTGTTTCATCGGCAATAAGAAGGACCAAGGGATACAGTAAACCTGAAGTGAAGCATCGGAATCTAAAACTGGACTCACAGGAGAGGTTTAAATCAAAGAAGTTTAGAGGTTCTGTCCTCTTCTACTTAAGTCAGCATAGTGCCTTTTGTATTAAATTCGGATGCAATTTCTGTGTTTCATCGTCAATAAGAAGGTCCAAGGGATGCAGTTAACCTGAAGTGAAGCATCGGAATCTAAAACTCGACTCACAGGAGAGGTTCAAATCATAGAAAGTTATAGTGTCAGTCCGCTTGTACTTAAGTCGGCATTGTACATTTTGTATTAAATTCGGATGCTATTTCTGTGTTTCATCGTCAATAAGATGGTCCAAGGTATATAGTAAATCTGATGTGAAGCAACCGAATCTAAAACTGGACTCACAGGAGGGGTTCAAATCATAGAAAGTTGGAGTGTCAGTCTTCTTGTACTTAAGTCGACATTGTACCTTTTGTATAAAATTCGGATGCAATTTCTGTGTATCATCGGCAATAAAAAGGACCAAGGGATACAGTAAACCTGAAGTGAAGCATCGGAACCTAAAACTGGACTCACAGGAGAAGTTTAAATCAAAGACAGTTAGAGTGTCAGTCCCCATTTACTTAAGTCGGCATTGTGCCTTTTGTATTAAATTCGGATGCAATTTCTGTGTTTCTTCGTCAATAAGAAGGGCCAAGGGATACAGTAAACCTGAAGTAAAGCATCAGAATCTCAAACTTGACTCACAGGAGAGGTTCAAATCATAGAAAGTTAGAGTGTCAGTCCTCTTGTACTTAAGTCGGCATTGTGCCTTTTGTATTAAATTCGGATGCAATTTCTGTATTTCATCGTCAATAAGAAGGAGCAAGGGATACAGTAAACCCGAAGTGAAGCATCGGAATCTATAACTGGACTCACAGGAGAGGTTCAAATCATAGAATTTTAGAGTTGCAGTCCTCTTGTACTTAAGTCGGCATTGTGATTTTTGTATTAATTTCGGATGCAATTTCGGTGTTTGATCATCAATAAGAAGGTCCAAGGTATACAGTAAACCTGAAGTGAAGCATCGGAATCTAAAACTCAACTCACAGGAGAGGATCAAATCATAGAAAGTTAATGTGTCAGTCCGCTTGTACCTAAATCGGCATTGTGCATTTGGTATTAAATTTGGATGCAATTTCTGTGTTTCATCGTCAATAAGAAGGTCCAAGGTATACAGTAAACCTGATGTGAAGCATCCGAATCTAAAACTGGGCTCACAGGAGAGGTTCAAATCATAGAAAGTTAGAGTGTCACTCCTCCTGTACTTAAGGCGACATTGTACCTTTATTATTAAATTCGGATGCAATTTCTGTGTTTCAGCGCCAATAAGAAGGTCCAAGGGATACAGTAAACCTGAAGTGAAGCATCGGAATCTAAAACTGGACTCACATTAGAAGTTTAAATCAAAGAAAGTAAGAGTGTCAGTCCTCTTTTACTTAAGTCGGCATTGTGCCTTTTGCATTAAATTCGGATGCAATTTCTGTGTTTCATCGTCAATAAAAAGGTCCAAGGTATACAGTAAACCTGAAATGAAGCATGGGAATCTAAAACTGGACTAACAGGTGAGGATCAAATCATAGAAAGTTAGAATGTCAGTCCTCTTGTACTTAAGTCGGCATTGTGCATTTTGTATTAAATTCGGATGCAATTTCTGTGTTTCATCGTCAATAAGAAGGACCAAGGGATACAGTAAACCTGAAGTGAAGAATCGGAATCTAAAACTGGACTCACAGGAGAGGTTCAAATCATAGAAAGTTAGAGTGTCAGTCCTCTTGTACTTAAATCGGCATTGTGCCTTTGGTATTAAATTCGGATGCAATTTCTGTGTTTGTTCATCAATAAGAAGGTCCAAGGTATACAGTAAACCTGAAGTGAAGCATCGGAATCCATAACTCAACTCACAGGACAGGTTCAAATCATAGAAAATTAGAGTGTCAGTCCTCTTGTACTTAAGTCGGAATTTTGCCTTTTGTATTAAATTCGGATGGAATTTCTGTGTTTCATCGTCAATAAGAAGGACCAAGGGATACAGTAAACCTGAACTGAAGCATCGGAATCTCAAACTGGACTCACAGGAGAGGTTCAAATCATAGAAATTAAGGGTGTCAGTCCTCTTGTACTTAAGTCGGCATTGTGCCTTATGGATTAAATTCGGATGCAATTTCTGTGTTTCACCGTCAATAAAAAGGTCCAAGGTATACAGCAAACCTGAAGTGAAGCATGGGAATCTAAAACTGGACTCACAGGTGAGGTTCAAAACATAGTAAGTTAGAGCGTCAGTCGTTTTGTACTTAAGTCGGCATTGTGCCTATAGTATTAAATACGGATGCAATTTCTGTGTCTTATCGTCAATAAGCAGGACCAAGGGACACAGTAAACCTGAAGTGAAGAATCGGAATCTAAAACTGGACTCACAGGGGAGGTTCAAATCATAGAAAGTTAGAGTGTCAGTCTTCTTGTACTTAAGTCGACATTGTGCCTTTTGTATTATATTCGGATGCAATTTCTGTGATTCATCGTCAATAAGAAGGTCCAAGGTATACAGTAAACCTCTGTGAAGATTCGGAATCTAAAACAAGACTCACAGGACAGGTTTAAATCAAAGGAAGTTAGAGGTTCTGTCCTCTTGTACTTAAGTCTGCATTGTGCCTTTTGTATTAAATTCGGATGCAATTTCTGTGTTTCATCGTCAATAAGAAGGTCCAAGGGATACAGTTAACCTTAAGTGAAGCATGGGAATCTAATGCTCGACTCACAGAAGAGGTTTAAATCATAGAAAGTTATAGTGTCAGTCCGCTTGTACTTACGTCGACATTGTACCTTTTGTATTAAATTCGGTTGCAATTTCTGTGTTTCATCGGCAATAAGAAGGACCAAGGGATACAGTAAACCTGAAGTGAAGCATCGGAATCTAAAACTGGACTCACGGGAGAAGTTTAAATCAAAGACAGTTAGAGTCTCACTCCTCATTTACTTAAGTCGGCATTGTGCCTTTTGTATTAAATTCGGATGCAATTTCTGTGTTTCTTCTTCAATGAGAATGGCCAAGGGATACAGTAAACCCGAAGTAAAGCATCAGAATCTCAAACTGGACTCACAGGAGAGGTTCAAATCATAGAAAGTTAGAGTGTCTGTCCTCTTGTACTTAAGTCGGCATTGTGCCTTTTGTATTAAATTCGGATGCAATTTCTGTATTTCATCGGCAATAAGAAGGACCAAGGGATACAGTAAACCTGAAATGAAGCATTAGAATCTACAACTGGACTCACAGGTGAGGTTCAAATCATAGAATTTTAGAGTGTCAGTTCTCTTGTACTTAAGTCGGCATTGTGCCTTTTGTATTAAATTCGGATGCAATATCTGTGTTTGATCATCAATAAGAAGGTCCAAGGTATACAGTAAACCTGAAGTGAAGCATCGGAATCTAAAACTCAACTCACAGGAGAGGTTCAAATCATAGAAAGTTAAAGTGTCAGTCCGCTTGTACCTAAGTCGGCATTGTGCCTTTGGTATTAATTTCGGATGCAATTTCTGTGTTTCATCGTCAATAAGAAGGTCTAGGTATACAGTAAACGTGATGTGAAGCATCCGAATCTAAAACTGGGCTCACAGGAGAGGTTCAAATCAAAGAAAGTTAGAGTGTCAGTCCTCTTGTACTTAAGTCGGCATTGTGCATTTTGTATTAAATTCGGATGCAATTTCTGTGTTTGTTCATCAATAAGAAGGTCCAAGGTATACAGTAAACCTGAAGTGAAGCATCGGAATCTATAACTCATCTCACAGGACAGGTTCAAATCATAGAAAATTCGAGTGTCAGTCCTCTTGTACTTAAGTCGGAATTTTGCCTTCTGTATTAAATTCGGATGCAATTTCTGTGTTTCATCGTCAACAAAAAGGTCCAAGGTATACAGTAAACCTAAAGTGAAGCATCGGAATCTAAAACTGGACTCACAGGAGAAGTTTAAATCAAAGAAAGTTAGAGTGTCAGTCCTCTTTAACTTAAGTCGGCATTGTGCCTTTTGTATAACATTCGGATGCAATTTCTGTGTTTCATCGTCAATAAGAAGGACCAAGGGATACAGTAAACCTGAAGTGAAGCATCGGAATCTCAAAGTGGACTCACAGGAGAGGTCCAAATCATAGAAATTAAGGGTGTCAGTCCTCTTGTACTTAAGTCGGCATTGTGCCTTTTGTATTAAATTCGGATGCAATTTCTGTGTTTCATCGTAAATAAAATGGTCCAAGGTATACCGCAAACCTGAAGTGAAGCATGGGAATCTAAAACTGAACTCACAGGTGTGGTTCAAAACATAGAAAGTTAGAGTGTCAGTCCTTTTGTACTTAAGTCGGCATTGTGCCTTTAGTATTAAATTCGGATGCAATTTCTGTGTTTCATCGTCAATAAGAAGGACCAAGGTATACAGTAAACCTGAAGTGAAGAATCGGAATCTAAAACTGGACTCACAGGCGAGGTTCAAATCATAGAAAGTTGGAGTGTCAGTCTTCTTGTACTTAAGTCGACAGTGTGCCTTTTGTATTAAATTCGGATGCAATTTCTGTGATTCATTGTCAATAAGAAGGTCCAAGGTATACAGTAAACCTGAAGTGAAGTTTTGGAATCTAAAACAGGACTCACAGGACAGGTTTTAATCAAAGGAAGTTAGAGTGTCTGTCCTCTTGTACTTCAGTCGGCATTGTGCCTTTTGTGATAAATTTGGATGCAACTTCTGTGATTCATCGTCAATAAGAAAGTCCAAGGTATACAGTAAACATGAAGTGAAGCATCGGAATCTGAAACTTGACTCACAGGAGAGGTTCAAATCATAGAAAGTTAGAGTGTCAGTCCTCTTGTACTTAAGTCCGCATTGTGTTTTTTGTATTATATTCGGATATAATTTCTGTGTTTCATCGTCAAGCAGAAGGTGCAAGGAATACAGTAACCCTGAAGTGAAGCATGGGAATCTAAAACCGGACTCACAGGAGAGGTTCAAATCATAGAAAGTTGGAGTGTGAGACATATTGTACTTAAATCGGCATTGTGCCTTTCGTATTAAATTCGGATGCCATATCTGTGTTTCATCGTCAATAAGAAGGTCCAAGGTATACAGTAAACCTGGAGTGAATCATCGGAATCTAAAACTGAACTCACAGAAAAGGTTCAAATCATGGAAAGTTAGAGTGTCAGTCCTCTTCTACTTAAGTAGGCATTGTGCTTTTTGTATTAAATTCGGATGCATTTTCTGTGTTTCATCGTCAATAAGAAGGTCCAAGGTATACAGTAAACCTGAAGTGAAGCATTGGAATCTAAAACTGGACTCACAGGAGAGTTTTAAATCAAAGAATGTTAGAGTGTCTGTCCTCTTGTACTTAAGTCGGCATTGTGCCTTTTGTATTAAATTCGGATGCATTTTCTGTGTTTCATCGTCAATAAGAAGGTCCAAGGTATACAGTAACCCTGATGTGAAGCATCCGAATCTAAACTGGACTCACAGGAGAGGTTCAAATCATAGAAATGTAGAGTGTCAGTCCTCTTCTACTTAAGCGGGTATTGTGCCTTTTGTATTAAATTCGGATACAATTTCTGTGTTTCATCGTCATTAAGAAGGGTCAAGGTATACAGTAAACCTAAAGTGAAGCATCTTAATCTAAAACTGGACTCTCAGGAGAGGTTCAAATCATAGAAAGTTAGAGTGTCAGTTCTCTTGTACTTAAGTATGCATCGTGCCTTTTGTACTAAATTCGGATGCAATTTCAGTGTTGAATCGTCAATAAGAAGCTCCAAGGTATACAGTAAACCGGAAGTGGAACATCGGAAACTAAAACTGGACTCACAGGAGGGGTTCAAGTCGTAGAAACTTAGAGTGTCAGCCCTCTTGTACTTAAGTCGGCATTTTGCCTTGTGTATAAAATTCGGATGCAATTTCTGTGATTCATCGTCAAAAAGAAGGTCCAAGGTATACAGTAAACCTGAAATGAAGCATCGGAATCTAAAACTGGACTCACAGGAGAGGTTTAAATCAGAGAAATTTAGAGTGTCAGTCCTCTTCTAGTTAAGTCGGCATTGTGCCTTTTGTATTAAATTCGGATACAATTTCTGTGTTTCATCGTCAATAAGATGGTCCAAGGTATACAGTAAACCTGAAGTGAATCATCGGAATCTAAAACTGGACTCACAGGAAAGGTTCAACTCATAGAAAGTTAAAGTGTCGGTCCTCTTCCACTTAAGTCGGCATTGTGCCTTTAGTAATAAATTCGGATGCTATTACTGTGTTTCAACGTCAAAACGAAGGTCCAAGTTATAGAGGAAACCTGAAGTGAAGCATCGGAATCTAAAACTGGACTCACAGGACAGGTTTAAATCAAAGAAAGTTAGAGGTTCTGTCCTCTTGTACTTAAGTCGGCATTGTGCCTTTTGTATTAAATTCGGATTCAATTTCTGTGTTTCATCGTCAATAAGATGGTCCAAGGGATACAGTTAACCTGAAGTGAAGCATCGGGATCTAAAACTCGACTCACAGGAGAGGGTCAAATCATAGAAAGTTATAGTGTAAGTCCGCTTGTACTTAAGTCGGCATTGTTCCTTTTGTATTAAATTCGGATGCACTTTCTGTGTTTCATCGTCAATAAGAGGGTCCAAGGTATACAGTAAACCTGATGTGAAGCATCCGAATCTATAACTGGACTCACAGGAGAGGTTCAAATCATAGAAAGTTAGAGTAGCACTCCTCCTGTACTTAAGTCGACATTGTACCTTTTGTATTAAATTCGGATGCAATTTCTGTGTTTCATCGGCAATAAGAAGGTCCAAGGCATACAGTAAACCTAAAGTGAAGCATCGGAATCATAAACTGGACTCACAGGAGAAGTTTAAATCAAAGACAGTTAGAGTGTCAGTTCTCATTTACTTAAGTCGGCATTGTGCCTTTTGTATTAAGTTCGGATACAATTTCTGTGTTTCTTCGTCAATATGAATGACCAAGGGATACAGTAAACCTGAAGTAAAGCATCAGAATCTCAAACTGGACTCATAGGAGAGGTTCAAATCATAGAAAGTTAGAGTGTCAGTCCTCTTGTACTTAAGTCGGCATTGTGGCTTTTGTATTAAATTCGGATGCTATTACTGTGTTTCATCGTCAATAAAAAGGTCCAAGGTATACAGTAAACCTGAAGTGATGCATGGGAATCTAAAACTGGACTCACAGGTGAGGTTCAAATCATAGAATGTTAGAGTGTCAGTCCTCTTGTACTTAAGTCGGCATTGTGCCTTTTGTATTAAATTCGGATGCAATTTCTGTGTTTGATCATCAATAAGAAGCTCCAAGGTATACAGTAAACCGGAAGTGGAACATCGGAATCTAAAACTGGACTCACAGGAGGGGTTCAAGTCATAGAAACTTAGAGTGTCAGCCCTCTTGTACTTATGTCGGCATTGTGCCTTTTGTATAACATTCGAATGCTATTTCTGTGTTTCATCGTCAATAAGAAGGTCCAAGGTATACAGTAAACCTGAAGTGAAGCATGGGAATCTAAAACTGGACTCACAGGACAGGTTTATATCAAAAGAAGTTAGAGTGTCTGTCCTCTTGTACTTAAGTCGGCATTGTGCCTTTTGTAATAAATTCGGATGCAATTTCTGTGATTCATCGTCAATAAGAAGGTCCAAGGTATACTGTAAACCTGAAGTGAAGCATCGGAATCAGAAACTGGACTCACAGGAGAGGTTCAAATCATAGAAAGTTAAAGTGTCAGTCCTCTTGTACTTAAGTCTGCATTGTGGTTTTTGTATTAAATTCGGATGCAATTTCTGTGTTTCATCGTCAATTAGAAGGTCCAAGGTATACAGTAAACCTGAAGTGAAGCATCGGAATCTAAAACTGGACTCTCAGGAGAGGTTCAAATCATAGAAATTTAGAGGTTCTGTCCTCTTGCACTTAAGTCAGCATAGTGCCTTTTGTATTAAATTCGGATGCAATTTCTGTGTTTCATCGTCATTAAGAAGGGTCAAGGTATACAGTAAACCTAAAGTGAAGCATCTTAATCTAAAACTGGACTCTCAGGAGAGGTTCAAATCATAGAAAGTTAGAGTGTCAGTTCTCTTGTACTTAAGTATGCATCGTGCCTTTTGTACTAAATTCGGATGCAATTTCAGTGTTGAATCGTCAATAAGAAGCTCCAAGGTATACAGTAAACCGGAAGTGGAACATCGGAAACTAAAACTGGACTCACAGGAGGGGTTCAAGTCGTAGAAACTTAGAGTGTCAGCCCTCTTGTACTTAAGTCGGCATTTTGCCTTGTGTATAAAATTCGGATGCAATTTCTGTGATTCATCGTCAAAAAGAAGGTCCAAGGTATACAGTAAACCTGAAATGAAGCATCGGAATCTAAAACTGGACTCACAGGAGAGGTTTAAATCAGAGAAATTTAGAGTGTCAGTCCTCTTCTAGTTAAGTCGGCATTGTGCCTTTTGTATTAAATTCGGATACAATTTCTGTGTTTCATCGTCAATAAGATGGTCCAAGGTATACAGTAAACCTGAAGTGAATCATCGGAATCTAAAACTGGACTCACAGGAAAGGTTCAACTCATAGAAAGTTAAAGTGTCGGTCCTCTTCCACTTAAGTCGGCATTGTGCCTTTAGTAATAAATTCGGATGCTATTACTGTGTTTCAACGTCAAAACGAAGGTCCAAGTTATAGAGGAAACCTGAAGTGAAGCATCGGAATCTAAAACTGGACTCACAGGACAGGTTTAAATCAAAGAAAGTTAGAGGTTCTGTCCTCTTGTACTTAAGTCGGCATTGTGCCTTTTGTATTAAATTCGGATTCAATTTCTGTGTTTCATCGTCAATAAGATGGTCCAAGGGATACAGTTAACCTGAAGTGAAGCATCGGGATCTAAAACTCGACTCACAGGAGAGGGTCAAATCATAGAAAGTTATAGTGTAAGTCCGCTTGTACTTAAGTCGGCATTGTTCCTTTTGTATTAAATTCGGATGCACTTTCTGTGTTTCATCGTCAATAAGAGGGTCCAAGGTATACAGTAAACCTGATGTGAAGCATCCGAATCTATAACTGGACTCACAGGAGAGGTTCAAATCATAGAAAGTTAGAGTAGCACTCCTCCTGTACTTAAGTCGACATTGTACCTTTTGTATTAAATTCGGATGCAATTTCTGTGTTTCATCGGCAATAAGAAGGTCCAAGGCATACAGTAAACCTAAAGTGAAGCATCGGAATCATAAACTGGACTCACAGGAGAAGTTTAAATCAAAGACAGTTAGAGTGTCAGTTCTCATTTACTTAAGTCGGCATTGTGCCTTTTGTATTAAGTTCGGATACAATTTCTGTGTTTCTTCGTCAATATGAATGACCAAGGGATACAGTAAACCTGAAGTAAAGCATCAGAATCTCAAACTGGACTCATAGGAGAGGTTCAAATCATAGAAAGTTAGAGTGTCAGTCCTCTTGTACTTAAGTCGGCATTGTGGCTTTTGTATTAAATTCGGATGCTATTACTGTGTTTCATCGTCAATAAAAAGGTCCAAGGTATACAGTAAACCTGAAGTGATGCATGGGAATCTAAAACTGGACTCACAGGTGAGGTTCAAATCATAGAATGTTAGAGTGTCAGTCCTCTTGTACTTAAGTCGGCATTGTGCCTTTTGTATTAAATTCGGATGCAATTTCTGTGTTTGATCATCAATAAGAAGCTCCAAGGTATACAGTAAACCGGAAGTGGAACATCGGAATCTAAAACTGGACTCACAGGAGGGGTTCAAGTCATAGAAACTTAGAGTGTCAGCCCTCTTGTACTTATGTCGGCATTGTGCCTTTTGTATAACATTCGAATGCTATTTCTGTGTTTCATCGTCAATAAGAAGGTCCAAGGTATACAGTAAACCTGAAGTGAAGCATGGGAATCTAAAACTGGACTCACAGGACAGGTTTATATCAAAAGAAGTTAGAGTGTCTGTCCTCTTGTACTTAAGTCGGCATTGTGCCTTTTGTAATAAATTCGGATGCAATTTCTGTGATTCATCGTCAATAAGAAGGTCCAAGGTATACTGTAAACCTGAAGTGAAGCATCGGAATCAGAAACTGGACTCACAGGAGAGGTTCAAATCATAGAAAGTTAAAGTGTCAGTCCTCTTGTACTTAAGTCTGCATTGTGGTTTTTGTATTAAATTCGGATGCAATTTCTGTGTTTCATCGTCAATTAGAAGGTCCAAGGTATACAGTAAACCTGAAGTGAAGCATCGGAATCTAAAACTGGACTCTCAGGAGAGGTTCAAATCATAGAAATTTAGAGGTTCTGTCCTCTTGCACTTAAGTCAGCATAGTGCCTTTTGTATTAAATTCGGATGCAATTTCTGTGATTCATCGTCAATAGGAAGGTCCAAGGGATACAGTTAACCTGAAGTGAAGCATCGGAATCTAAAACTCGACTCACAGGAGAGGTTCAAATCATAGAAAGTTATAGTGTCAGTCCGCTTGTGCTTAAGTCGGCATTGTAGGTTTGGTATTAAATTCGGATGCTATTTCTGTGTTTCATCGTCAATAAGAAGGTCCAAGGTATACAGTAAACCTGATGTGAAGCATCCGAATCTAAAACTGGACTCACAGGAGAGGTTCAAATCATAGAAAGTTAGAGTGTCACTTCTCTTGTACTTAAGTCGACATTGTACCTTTTGTATTAAATTCGGATGCAATTTCAGTGTTTCATCGGCAATAAGAAGGACCAAGGGATACAGTAAACCTGAAGTGAAGCATCGGAATCTAAAACTGGACTCACAGGAGAAGTTTAAATCAAAGACAGTTAGAGTGTCAGTCCTCATTTACTTAAGACGGCATTGTGCCTTTTAAATTAAATTCGGATGCAATTTCTGTGTTTCTTCGTCAATAAGAAGGGCCAAGGGATACAGTAAACCTGAAGTAAAGCATCACAATCTCAAACTTGACTCACAGGAGAGGTTCAAATTATAGAAAGTTAGTGTGTCAGTCCTCTTGTACTTAAGTCGGCATTGTGCCTTTTGTATTAAATTCGGATGTAATTTCTGTATTTCATCGTCAATAAGAAGGACCAAGGGATACAGTAAACCCGAAGTGAAGCATCGGAATCTATAACTGGAATCACAGGAGAGGATCAAATCATAGAAATTTAGGGTGTCAGTCCTCTTGTACTTAACTCGGCATTGTGCCTTTTCTATTAAATTCGGATGCAATTTCTGTGTTTCATCGTCAATAGAAGGGTCCAAGGTATACAGTAAACCTGAAGTGAAGCATGGGAATCTACAACTGGACTCACAGGTGAGGTTCAAATCATAGAATTTTAGAGTGTCAGTCCTCTTGTACTTAAGTCGGCATTGTGATTTTTGTAATAATTTCGGATGCAATTTCTGTGTTTGATCATCAATAAGAAGGTCCAAGGTATACAGTAAACCTGAAGTGAAGCATCGGAATCTAAAACTCAACTCACAGGAGAGGTTCAAATCATAGAAAGTTAAAGTGTCAGTCCGCATGTACCTAAATCGGCATTGTGCCTTTGGTATTAAATTCGGATACAATTTCTGTGTTTCATCGTCAATAAGAAGGTCCAAGGTATCCAGTAAACCTGATGTGAAGCATCCGAATCTAAAACTGGGCTCACAGGAGAGGTTCAAATCATAGAAAGTTAGAGTGTCACTCCTCTTGTACTTAAGGCGACATTGTACCTTTTTTTTTATTAAATTTGGATGCAATTTCTGTGTTTCAGCGCCAATAAGAAGGTCCAAGGGATACAGTAAACCTGAAGTGAAGCATCAGAAGCTGAAACTGGACTCACAGGAGAAGTTTAAATCAAAGAAAGTTAGAGTGTCAGTCCTCTTTTACTAAAGTCGGCATTGTGCCTTTTGTATTAAATTCGGATGCAATTTCTGTGTTTCATCGTCAATAAAAAGGTCCAAGGTATACAGTAAACCTGAAGTGAAGCATGGGAATCTAAAACTGGACTACCAAGTGAGGTTCAAATCATAGAAAGTTAGAGTGTCAGTCCTCTTGTACTTAAGTCGGCATTGTGCATTTTGTATTAAATTCGGATGCAATTTCTGTGTTTCATCGTTAATAAGAAGGACCAAGGTATACAGTAAACCTGAAGTGAAGAATCGGAATCTAAAACTGGACTCACAGGAGAGGTTTAAATCAAAGAAAGTTAGAGGTTCTGTCCTCTTGTACTTAAGTCGGCATTGTGCCTTTTGTGCTAAATTCGGATTCAATTTCTGTGTTTCATCGTCAATAAGAAGGTCCAAGGGATACAGGTAACCT
Organism: Schistocerca americana; assembly: GCF_021461395.2. Lineage (NCBI taxonomy): Eukaryota > Metazoa > Arthropoda > Insecta > Orthoptera > Acrididae > Schistocerca > Schistocerca americana. Next base: position 1,070,873,294 of record NC_060120.1, on the reverse strand, counting down.
GAAGTGAAGCATCGGGATCTAAAACTCGACTCACAGGAGAATTTCAAATCATAGAACGTTATAGTGTAAGTATGCTTGTACTGAAGTCGGGATTGTGCCTTTTGTATTAAATTCGGATGCACTTTCTGTGTTTCATCGTCAATAAGAGGGTCCAAGGTATACAGTAAACCTGATGTGAAGCATCCGAATCTATAACTGGACTCACAGGAGAGGTTCAAATCATAGAAAGTTAGAGTGGCACTCCTCCTGTACTTAAGTCGACATTGTACCTTTTGTATTAAATTCGGATGCAATTTCTGTGCTTCATCGGCAATATGAAGGTCCAAGGGATACAGTAAACCTGAAGTGAAGCATCGGAATTATAAACTGGACTCACAGGAGAAGTTTAAATCAAAGACAGTTAGAGTGTCAGTTCTCATTTACTTAAGTCGGCATTGTGCCTTTTGTATTAAGTTCGGATGCAATTTCTGTGTTTCTTCGTCAATATGAATGACCAAGGGATACAGTAAACCTGAAGTAAAGCATCAGAATCTCAAACTGGACTCACAGGAGAGTTTCAAATCATAGAAAGTTAGAGTGTCAGTCCTCTTGTACTTAAGTCGGCATTGTGCCTTTTGTATTAAATTCGGATGCAATTTCTGTATTTCATCGTCATTAAGAAGGACCAAGGGATACAGTAAATCCGAAGTGATTCATCGGAATCTATAACTGGACTCACAGGAGAGGTTCAAATCATAGAAATTTAGGATATCAGTCTTCTTGTTCTTAAGTCGGCATTGTGCCTTTTCTATTAAATTCGGATGCTATTTCTGTGTTTCATCGTCAATAAAAAGGTCCAAGGTATACAGTAAACCTGAAGTGAAGCATGGGAATCTAAAACTGGACTCACAGGTGAGGTTCAAATCATAGAATGTTAGAGTGTCAGTCCTCTTGTACTTAAGTCGGCATTGTGCCTTTTGTATTGAATTCGGATGCAATTTCTGTGTTTGATCATCAATAAGAAGCTCGAAGGTATACAGTAAACCGGAAGTGGAACATCGGAATCTAAAACTGGACTCACAGGAGGGGTTCAAGTCATAGAAACTTAGAGTGTCAGCCCTCTTGTACTTAAGTCGGCATTGTGCCTTTTGTATAACATTCGAATGCAATTTCTGTGTGTCATCGTCAATAAGAAGGTCCAAGGTATACAGTAAACCTGAAGTGAAGCATCGGAATCTAAAACTGGACTCACAGGGGAGGTTTAAACCAAAGAAAATTAGAGTGTCTGTCCTCTCGTACTTAAGTCGGCATTGTGCCTTTTGTATTAAATTCAATTGCAATTTCTGTGCTTCATCGTCAATAACAAGGTCCAAGGCGTACAGTAAACCTGAAGTGAAGCTACGGAATCTAAAACTGGACTCACAGGACAGGTTTATATCAAAAGAAGTTAGAGTGTCTGTCCTCTTGTACTTAAGTCGGCATTGTGCCTTTTGTAATAAATTCGGATGCAATTTCTGTGATTCATCGTCAATAAGAAGGTCCAAGGTATACTGTAAACCTGAAGTGAAGCATCGGAATCTGAAACTGGACTCACAGGAGAGGTTCAAATCATAGAAAGTTAGAGTGTCAGTCCTCTTGTACTTAAGTCTGCATTGTGCTTTGTGTATTAAATTCGGATGCAATTTCTGTGTTTCATCGTCAATAAGAAGGTCCAAGGTATACAGTAAACCTGAAGTGAATCATCGGAATCTAAAACTGGACTCACAGGAAAGTTTCAAATCATAGAAAGTTAGAGTGACAGTCCTCATCTACCTAAGTCGGCATTGTGCCATTAGTATTAAATTCGGATGCAATTTCTGTGTTTCAACGTCAATACGAAGGTCCAAGGTATACAGTAAACCTGAAGTGAAGCATCGGAATCTAAAACTGGACCCACAGGAGAGGTTTAAATCAAAGAAATTTAGAGGTTCTGTCCTCTTGCACTTAAGTCAGCATAGTGCCTTTTGTATTAAATTCGGATGCAATTTCTGTGTTTCATCGTCAATAAGAAGGTCCAAGGGATACAGTTAACCTGAAGTGAAGCATCGGAATCTAAAACTCGACTCACAGGAGAGGTTCAAATCATAGAAAGTTATAGTGTCAGTCCGCTTGTGCTTAAGTCGGCATTGTACATTTTGTATTTAATTCGGAAGCTATTTCTGTGTTTCATCGTCAATACGAAGCTCCAAGGTATACAGTAAACCTGATGTGAAGCATCCGAATCTAAAACTGGACTCACAGGAGAGGTTCAACTCATAGAAAGTTAGAGTGTCACTCCTCTTGTACTTAAGTCGACATTGTACCTTTTGTATTAAATTCGGATGCAATTTCTGTGTTTCATCGGCAATAAGAAGGACCAAGGGATACAGTAAACCTGAAGTGAAGCATCGGAATCTAAAACTGGACTCACAGGAGAAGTTTAAATCAAAGACAGTTAGAGTGTCAGTCCTCATTTACTTAAGTCGGCATTGTGCATTTTGTATTAAATTCGGATGAAATTTCTGTGTTTCTTCGTCAACAAGAAGGGCCAAGGGATACAGTAAACCTGAAGTAAAGCATCAGTATCTCAAACTTGACTCACAGGAGAGGTTCAAATCATAGAAAGTTAGTGTGTCAGTCCTCTTGTACTTAAGTCGGCATTGTGCCTTTTGTATTAAATTCGGATGTAATTTCTGTATTTCATCGTCAATAAGAAGGACCAAGGGATACAGTAAACCCGAAGTGAAGCATCGGAATCTATAACTGGACTCACAGGAGAGGTTCAAATCATAGAAATTTAGGGTGTCAGTCCTCTTGTACTTAAGTCGGCATTGTGCCTTTTCTATTAAATTCGGATGCAATTTCTGTGTTTCATCGTCAATAGAAGGGTCCAAGGTATACAGTAAACCTGAAGTGAAGCATGGGAATCTACAACTGGACTCACAGGTGAGGTTCAAATCATAGAATTTTAGAGTGTCAGTCCTCTTGTACTTAAGTCGGCATTGTGATTTTTGTATTAATTTCGGATGCAATTTCTGTGTTTGATCATCAATAAGACGGTCCAAGGTATACAGTAAACCTGAAGTGAAGCATCGGAATCTAAAACTCAACTCACAGGAGAGGTTCAAATCATAGAAAGTTAAAGTGTCAGTCCACTTGTACCTAAATCGGCATTGTGCCTTTGGTATTAAATTCGGATACAATTTCTGTGTTTCATCGTCAATAAGAAGGTCCAAGGTATCCAGTAAACCTGATGTGAAGCATCCGAATCTAAAACTGGGCTCACAGGAGAGGTTCAAATCATAGAAACTTAGAGTGTCACTCCTCTTGTACTTAAGGCGACATTGTAACTTTTTTTTTATTAAATTCGGATGCAATTTCTGTGTTTCAGCGCCAATAAGAAGGTCCAAGGGATACAGTAAACCTGAAGTGAAGCATCAGAATCTAAAACTGGACTCACAGGAGAAGTTTAAATCAAAGAAAGTTAGAGTGTCAGTCCTCTTTTACTAAAGTCGGCATTGTGCCTTTCGTATTAAATTCGGATGCAAATACTGTGTTTCGTCGTCAATAAAAAGGTCCAAGGTATACAGTAAACCTGAAGTGAAGCATGGGAATCTAAAACTGGACTACCAGGTGAGGTTCAAATCATAGAAAGTTAGAGTGTCAGTCCTCTTGTACTTAAGTCGGCATTGTGCATTTTGTATTAAATTCGGATGCAATTTCTGTGTTTCATCGTTAATAAGAGGGACCAAGGGATACAGTAAACCTGAAGTGAAGAATCGGAATCTAAAACTGGACTCACAGGAGAGGTTCAAATCATAGAAAGTTAGAGTGTCAGTCCTCTTGTACTTAAGTCGGCATTGTGCCTTTTGTATTAAATTCGGATGCAATTTCTGTGTTTGTTCATCAATAAGAAGGTCCAAGGTATACAGTAAACCTGAAGTGAAGCATCGGAATCTATAACTCAACTCACAGGACAGGTTCATATCATAGAAAATTAGAGTGTCAGTCCTGTTGTACTTAAGTCGGAATTTTGCCTTTTGTATTAAATTCGGATGGAATTTCTGTGTTTCATCGTCAATAAGAATGTCCAAGGGATACAGTAAACCTGAAGTGATGCATCGGAATCTAAAACTGGACTCACAGGAGAGGTTCAAATCATAGAAAGGTAGAGTGTCAGTCCTCATGTACTTAAGTCTGCATCGTGCCTTTTGTATTAAATTCGGATGCATTTTCTATGTTTCATCGTCAATAAAAAGGTCCAAGGTATACAGTAAACCTGAAGTGAAGCATCGGAATCTAATACTGGACTCACAGGAGAAGTTTAAATCAAAGAAAGTTAGAGTGTCAGTCCTCTTTTACTTAAGTCGGCATTGTGCCTTTTGTATAACATTCGGGTGCAATATCTGTGTTTCATCGTCAATAAGAAGGACCAAGGGATACAGTAAACCTGAAGTGAAGCATCGGAATCTCAAACTGGACTCACAGGAGCGGTTCAAATCATAGATATTAAGGGTGTCAATCCTATTGTGCTTAAGTCGGCATTGTGCCTTTTGTATTAACTTTGGATGCAATTTCTGTGTTTCATCGTCAATAAAAAGGTCCAAGGTATACAGCAAACCTGAAGTGAAGCATGGTAATCTAAAACTGGACTCACAGGTGAGGTTCAAAACATAGTAAGTTAGAGTGTCAGTCCTTTTGTACTTAAGTCGGCATTGTGCCTTTAGTATTAAATTCGGATGCAATTTCTGTGTTTCATCGTCAATAAGAAGGACCAAGGGATACAGTAAACCTGAAGTGAAGAATCGGAATCTAAAACTGGACTCACAGGAGAGGTTCAATTCATAGAAAGTTAGAGTGTCAGTCCTCATTTTCTTAAGTCGGCATTGTGCCTTTTGTATTAAATTCGGATGCAATTTCTGTGTTTCATCGTCAATAAAAAGGTCCAAGGTATACAGTAAACCTGAAGTGAAGCATCAGAATCTAAAACTGGACTCACAGGAGAGGTTTAAATCAAAGAAATTTACAGGTTCTGTCCTCTTGTACTTAAGTCAGCATAGTGCCTTTTGTATTAAATTCGGATTCAATTTCTGTGTTTCATCGTCAATAACAAGGTCCAAGGTATAAAGTTAACCTGAAGTGAAGCATCGGAATCTAAAACTCGACTCACAGGAGAGGTTCAAATCATAGAAAGTTATAGTGTCAGTCCGCTTGTACTTAAGTCGGCATTGTACCTTTTGTATTAAATTCGGATGCTATTTCTGTGTTTCATCGTCAATAAGAAGGTCCAAGGTATACAGTAAACCTGATGTGAAGCATCCGAATCTAAAACTGGACTCACAGGAGAGGTTCAAATGATAGAAAGTTAGAGTGTCACTCCTCTTGTACTTAAGTCGACATTGTACCTTTTGTATTAAATTCGGATGCAATTTCTGTGTTTCATCGACAATAAGATGGACCAAGGGATACAGTAAACCTGAAGTGAAGCATCGGAATCTAAAACTGGACTCACAGGAGAAGTTTCAATCAAAGACAGTTAGAGTGTCAGTCCTCATTTACTTAACTCGGCATTGTGCCTTTTGTATTAAATTCGGATGCAATTTCTGTGTTTCTTCGTTAATAAGAAGGGCCAAGGGATACAGTAAACCTGAAGTAAAGCATCAGAAACTCAAACTTGACTCACAGGAGAGGTTCAAATCATAGAAAGTTAGAGTGTCAGTCCACTTGTACTTAAGTCGGCATTGTGCCTTTTGTATTAGATTCGGATGCAATTTCTGAATTTCATTGTCAATAAAAAGGACCAAGGGATACAGTAAACCCGAAGTGAAGCATCGGAATCTATAACTGGACTCATAGGAGAAGTTCAAATCATAGAAATTTAGGGTGTCAGTCCTCTTGTACTTAAGTCGGCATTGTGCCTTTTCTATTAAATTCGGATGCAATATCTGTGTTTCATCGTCAATAAAAGGGTCCAAGGTATACAGTAAACCTGAAGTGAGGCATGGGAATCTACAACTGGACTCACAGGTGAGGTTCTAATCATAGAATTTTAGAGTGTCAGGCCTCTTGTACTTAATTCGGCATTGTGCCTTTTCTATTAAATTCGGATGCAATATCTGTGTTTCATCGTCAATAAAAGGGTCCAAGGTATACAGTAAACCTGAAGTGAAGCATCGGAATCTAAAACTGGACTCACAGGAGAAGTTTAAATCAAAGTAAGTTAGAGTGTCAGTCCTCTTGTACTTAAGTCGGCATTGTGCATTTTGTATTAAATTCGGATGCAATTTCTGTGTTTGTTCAACAATAAGGTGGTCCAAGGTATACAGCAAACCTGAAGTGAAGCATGGGAATCTAAAACTGGACTCACAGGTGAGGTTAAAAACATAGTAAGTTAGAGTGTCAGTCCTTTTGTACTTAAGTCGGCATTGCGCCTTTAGTATTAAATTCGGATGCAATTTCTGTGTTTCATCGTCAATAAGAAAGACCAAGGGATACAGTAAACCTGAAGTGAAGAATCGGAATCTAAAACTGGACTCACAGGAGAGGTTCAAATCATAGAAAGTTAGAGTGTCAGTCTTATTGTACTTAGGTCGACATTGTGCCTTTTGAATTATATTCGGATGCAATTTCTGTGATTCATCGTCAATAAGAAGGTCCAAGGTATGCCGTAAACCTGAAGTGAAGATTCGGAATCTAAAACAGGACTCAGAGGACAGGTTTAAATCAAAGGAAGTTATAGTGTCTGTCCACTTGTACTTCAGTCGGCATTGTGTCTTTTGTGATAAATTCGGATGCAATTTCTGTGATTCATCGTCAATAAGAAGGTACAAGGTATACAATAAACCTGAAGTGAAGCATCGGAATCTGAAACTGGACTCACAGGAGAGGTTCAAATCATAGAAAGTTAGAGTGTCAGTCCTCTTGTACTTAAGTCTGCATTGTGTTTTTTGTATTATATTCAGATATAATTTCTGTGTTTCATCGTCAAGCAGAAGGTGCAAGGAATACAGTAATCCTAAAGTGAAGCATCAGAATCTAAAACTGGACGCACAGGAGAGGTTCAAATCATAGAAAGTTGGAGTGTTAGTCCTCTTGTACTTAAGTCTGCATTGTGCTATTTGTATGAAATTCGGATGCAATATCTGTGTTTCATCGTCAATAAGAAGGTCCAAGGTGTACAGTAAACCTGAAGCGAAGCATCTGAATCTAAAACAGGACCCACAGGAGAGGTTCAAATCATAGAAAGTTAGAGTGTCAGTCCTAATGTACTTAAGTCGGCATTGTGCCTTTTGTATTAAATTCGGATGCAATTTCTGTGTTTCATCGTGAATAAGAAGCTCCAAGGTATACAGTAAACCGGAAGCGGAACATCGGAATCTAAACCTGGACTCACAGGAGAGGTCCAAGTCATAGAAACTTAGAGTGTCAGCCCTCTTGTACTTAAGTCGGCATTGTGCCTTTTGTATAAAATTCGGATGCAATTTCTGTGTTTCATCGTCAATAAGAAGGTCCACGGTATACAGTAAACCTGAAGTGAATCATCGGAATGTAAAACTGGACTCACAGGAAAGGTTCAAATCATAGAAAGTTAGAGTGCCAGTCCTCTTCTACATAAGTCGGCATTGTGCCATTAGTATTAAATTCGGATGCAATTTCTGTGTTTCAACGTCAATACGAAGGTCCAAGGTATACAGTAAAGCTGAAGTAAAGCATCGGAATCTAAAACTGGACTCACAGGAGAGGTTTAAATCAAAGAAAGTTAGAGGTTCTGTCCTCTTGTACTTAAGTCAGCATTGTGCCTTTTGTATTAAAGTCGGATGCAATTTCTGTGTTTCATCGTCAATATGAATGTCCAAGGGATACAGTTAACCTGAAGTGAAGCATGGGAATCTAAAACTCGACTCACAGGAGAGGTTCAAATCATAGAAAGTTATAGTGTCAGTCCGCTTGTACTTAAGTCGACATTGTACCTTTTGTATTAAATTGGGATGCAATTTCTGTGTTTCGCCGGCAATAAGACGGACCAAGGGATACAGTAAACCTGAAGTGAAGCATCGGAATCTAAAACTGGACTCACAGGAGAAGTTTAAATCAAAGACAGTTAGAGTGTCAGTCCTCATTTACTTAAGTCGGCATTGTGAATTTTGTATTAAATTCGGATGCAATTTCTGTGTTTCTTCGTCAATAAGAAGGTCCAAGGGATACAGTAAACCTGAAGTAAATCATCAGAATCTCAAACTGGACTCACAGGAGAGGTTCAAATCATAGAAAGTTAGAGTGTCTGTCATCTTGTACTTAAGTCGGCATTGGGCCTTTTGTATTAAATTCGGATGCAATTTCTGTATTTCATCGTCAATAAGAAGGACCAAGGGAAACAGTAAACCCGAAGTGAAGCATCGGAATCTATAACTGGACTCACAGGCGAGGTTCAAATCATAGAAATTTAGGGTGTCAGTCCTCTTGTACTTAAGTCGGCATTGTGCCTTTTCCATTAAATTCGGATGCAATTTCTGTGTTTCATCGTCAATAAAAGGGTCCAAGGTATACAGTAAACCTGAAATGAAGCATTAGAATCAACAAGTGGACTCACAGGTGAGGTTCAAATCATAGAATTTTAGAGTGTCAGTCCTCTTGTACTTAAGTCGGCATTGTGCATTTTGTATTAAATTCGGATGCAATTTCTGTGTTTCATCGTCAATAAGAAGGACCAAGGGATACAGTAAACCTGAAGTGAAGATTCGCAATCTAAAACTGGACTCACAGGAGAGGTTCAAATGAAAGAAAGTTAGAGTGTCAGTCCTCTTGTACTTAAGTCGGCATTGTGCCTTTTGTATTAAATTCGGATGCAATTTCTGTGTTTTTCTTCATCAATAAGAAGGTACAAGGTATACAGTAAACCTGAAGTGAAGCATCGGAATCTATAACTCAACTCACAGGACAGGTTCAAATCATAAAAAATTAGAGTGTCAGTCCTCTTGTACTTAAGTCGGAATTTTGCCTTTTGTATTAAATTCGGATGGAATTTCTGTGTTTCATCGTCAATAAGAATGTCCAAGGGATACAGTAAACCTGAAGTGAAGCATCGGAATCTAAAACTGGACTCACAGGAGAGGTTCAAACCATAGAAAGTTAGAGTGTCAGTCCTCATGCACTTAAGTCTGCATCGTGCCTTTTGTATTAAATTCGGAAGCAATTTCTGTGTTTCATCGTCAATAAAAAGGTCCAAGGTATACAGTAAACCTGAAGTGAAGCATCGGAATCTAAAACTGGACTCACAGGAGAAGTTTAAATCAAAGAAAGTTAGAGTGTCAGTCCTCTTTAACTTAAGTCGGCATTGTGCATTTGTATAACATTCGGATGCAATTTCTGTGTTTCATCGTCAATAAGTAGGACCAAGGGATACAGTAAACCTGAAGTGAAGCATCGGAGTCTCAAACTGGACTCACAGGAGAGGTTCAAATCATAGAAATTACGGTCGTCAGTCCTCTTGTACTTAAGTCGGCATTGTGCCTTTTGTATTAAATTCGGATGCCATTTCTGTGTTTCATCGTCAATAAAATGGTCCAAGATATACAGCAAACATGAAGTGAAGCATGGGAATCTAAAACTGAACTCACAGGTGAGGTTCAAAACATAGTAAGTTAGAGTGTCAGTCCTTTTGTACTTAAGTCGGCATTGAGCCTTTAGTATTAAATTCGGATGCAATTTCTGTGTTTCATCGTCAATAAGAAGGACCAAGGGATACTGTAAACCTGAAGTGAAGAATCGGAATCTAAAACTGGACTCACAGGAGAGGTTCAATTCATAAAAAGTTGGAGTGTCAGTCTTCTTGTACTTAAGTCGACAGTGTGCCACTTGTATTAAATTCGGATGCAATTTCTGTGATTCATTGTCAATAAGAAGGTCCAAGGAATACAGTAAACCTGAAGTGAAGCTTCGGAATCGAAAACAGGACTCACAGGACAGGTTTAAATCAAAGGAAGTTAGAGTGTCGGTCCTGTTGTACTTCAGCCGGCATTGTGCCTTTTGTGATAAATTCGGATGCAATCTCTGTGACTCATCGTCATTAAGAAGGTCCAAGGTATACAGTAAACCTGAAGTGAAGCATCGGAATCTGAAACTTGACTCACAGGAGAGGTTCAAATCATAGAAAGTTAGAGTGTCAGTCCTCTTGTACTTAAGTCTGCATTGTGTTCTTTGTATTATATTCGGATATAATTTCTGTGTTTCACCGTCAAGCAGAAGGTGCAAGGAATACAGTAATCGTGAAGTGAAGCATCACAATCTAAAACTGGACTCACAGGAGAGGTTCAAATCATAGAAAGTTGGAGTGTTAGTCCTCTTGTATTTAAGTCTGCATTGTGCCAATTGTATTAAATTCGGATGCAACTTGTGTGTTTCATCGTCAATAAGAAGGTCCAAGTTATACAGTAAACCTGAAGTGAATCATCGGAATCTAAAACCGGACTCACAGGAGATGTTCAAGTCAAAGAAAGTTAGAGTGTCAGTCCTAATGTACTTAAGTCGGCATTGTGCCTTTTGTATTAATTTCGGATGCAATATCTGTGTTTCATCGTCAATAATAAGGTCCAAGGTATACAGTAAACCTAAAGTGAAGCATCGGAATCTAAAACTGGACTCACAGGAGAGGTTTCAATCAAAGAAAGTTAGAGTGTCTGTCCTCTTGTACTAAAGTCGGCATTGTGCCTTTTGTATTAAATTCGGATGCAATTTCTGTGTTTCATCGTCAATAAGAAGGTCCAAGGTATACAGTAAACCTGAAGTGAAGCATCGGAATCTAAGACTGGACTCACAGGAGAGGTTCAAATCATTGAAAGTTAGAGTGTCAGACCTCTTGTACTTAATTCGGCATTGTGCCTTTTGTATTAAATTCGGATGCAATTTCTGTGTTTTTCTTCATCAATAAGAAGGTCCAAGGTATACAGTAAACCTGAAGTGAAGCATCGAAATCTATAACTCAACTCACAGGACAGGTTCAAATCATAGAAAATTAGAGTGTCAGTCCTCTTGTACTTAAGTCGGAATTTTGCCTTTTGTATTAAATTCGGATGGAATTTCTGTGTTTCATCGTCAATAAGAATGTCCAAGGGATACAGTAAACCTGAAGTGAAGCATCGGAATCTAAAACTGGACTCACAGGAGAGGTTCAAACCATAGAAAGTTAGAGTGTCAGTCCTCATGCACTTAAGTCTGCATCGTGCCTTTTGTATTAAATTCGGAAGCAATTTCTGTGTTTCATCGTCAATAAAAAGGTCCAAGGTATACAGTAAACCTGAAGTGAAGCATCGGAATCTAAAACTGGACTCACAGGAGAAGTTTAAATCAAAGAAAGTTAGAGTGTCAGTCCTCTTTAACTTAAGTCGGCATTGTGCATTTGTATAACATTCGGATGCAATTTCTGTGTTTCATCGTCAATAAGAAGGACAAAGGGATACAGTAAACCTGAAGTGAAGCATCGGAGCCTCAAACTGGACTCACAGGAGAGGTTCATATCATAGAAATTACGGTCGTCAGTCCTCTTGTAGTTAAGTCGGCATTGTGCCTTTTGTATTAAATTCGGATGCAATTTCTGTGTTTCATCGTCAATAGAATGGTCCAAGATATACAGCAAACCTGAAGTGAAGCATGGGAATCTAAAACTGAACTCACAGGTGAGGTTCAAAACATAGTAAGTTAGAGTGTCAGTCCTTTTGTACTTAAGTCGGCATTGTGCCTTTAGTATTAAATTCGGATGCAATTTCTGTGTTTCATCGTCAATAAGAAGGACCAAGGGATACTGTAAACCTGAAGTGAAGAATCGGAATCTAAAACTGGACTCACAGGAGAGGTTCAAATCATAGAAAGTTGGAGTGTTAGTCCTCTTGTACTTAAGTCTGCATTGTGCCATTTGTATTAAATTCGGATGCAACTTCTGTGTTTCATCGTCAATAAGAAGGTCCAAGGTATACAGTAAACCTGAAGTGAATCATCGGAATCTAAAACCGGACTCACAGGAGAGGTTCAAATCAAAGAAAGTTAGAGTGTCAGTCCTAATGTACTTAAGTCGGCATTGTGCCTTTTGCATTAAATTCGGATGCAATTTCTGTGTTTCATCGTCAATAAGAAGGTCCAAGGTATACAGTAAATCTGAAGTGAACCATCGGAATCTAAAACTGGACTCACAGGAGAGGTTCAAATCATAGAAAGTTAGAGTGTCAGTCCTCTTCTACTGAAGTCGGCATTGTGCCTTTTGTATTAATTTCGGATGCAATATCTGTGTTTCATCGTCAATAAGTAGGTCCAAGGTATACAGTAAACCTGAAGTGAAGCATCGGAATCTAAAACTGGACTCACAGGAGAGGTTTCAATCAAAGAAAGTTAGAGTGTCTGTCCTCTTGTACTAAAGTCGGCGTTGTGCCTTTTGTATTAAATTCGGATGCAATTTCTGTGTTTCATCGTCAATAAGAAGGTCCAAGGTATACAGTAAACCTGAAGTGAAGCATCGGAATCTAAGACTGGACTCACAGGAGAGGTTCAAATCATTGAAAGTTAGAGTGTCAGACCTCTTGTACTTAATTCGGCATTGTGCCTTTTGTATTAAATTCGGATGCAATTTCTGTGTTTCATCGTCAATAAGAAGGTCCAAGGGATACAGTAAACCTTAAGTAAAGCATCGGAATTTAAAACTGGACTCACAAGAGTGGTGCGAATCATAGAAAGTTAGAGTGTCACTCCTCTTGTACTTAAGTCGGCATTGTGCCTTTTGTGTTAAATTCGGATGCAATTTCTGTGTTTCATCGTCAATAAGAAGGTCCTAGGTATACAGTAAACCTGAAGTGAAGCATCGGAATCTAAAACTGGACTCACAGGAGAGGTTCAAATCATAGAAAGTTAGAGTGTCAGTCCTCTTGTACTTAAGTCTGCATCGTGCCTTTTGTATTAAATTCGGATCCAATTTCTGTTTATCATCGTCAATAAGAAGGTCCAAGGTATACAGTAAACCGAAAGTGAAGCATCGGAATCTAAAACTGGACTCACAGGTGAGGTTCAAATCATAGAAAGTTAGAGTGTCAGTCCGCTTGTACATAAGTCGACATTGTACCTTTTGTATTAAATTCGGATGCAATTTCTGTGTTTCGCTGGCAATAAGAAGGACCAAGGGATACAGTAAACCTGAAGTGATGCATCGGAATTTAAAACTGGACTCACAGGAGAAGTTTAAATCAAAGACTGTTAGAGTGTCAGTCCTCATTTACTTAAGTCGGCATTGTGCCTTTTGTATTAAATTCGGATTCAATTTCTGTGTTTCTTCGTCAATAAGAAGGTCCAAGGGACACAGTAAACCTGAAGTAAAGCATCAGAATCTCAAACTGGACTCACAGGAGAGGTTCAAATCATAGTAAGTTAGAGTGTCACTCCTCTTCTACTTAAGTCGGCATTGTGCCTTTTGTGTTAAATTCGGATGCAATTTCTGTGTTTCATCGTCAATAAAAAGGACCAAGGGAAACAGGAAACCTGAAGTGAAGCATCGGAATCTCAAACTAGACTCACAGGAGAGGTTCAAATCATAGAAATTAAGGGTGTCAGTCCTCTTGTACTTAAGTCGGCATTGTGCCTTTTGTATTAAATTCGGATGCAATTACTGTCTTTCATCGTCAATAAAAAGGTCCAAGGTATACAGCAAACCTGAAGTGAAGCATGGGAATCTAAAACTGGACTCACAGGTGAGGTTCAAAACATAGTAAGTTAGAGTGTCAGTCCTTTTGTACTTAAGTCGGCATTGTGCCTTTAGTATTAAATTCGGATGCAATTTCTGTGTTTCAGCGTCAATAAGAAGGACCAAGGGATACAGTAAACCTGAAGTGAAGAATCGGAATCTAAAACTGGACTCACAGGAGGGGTTCAAATCATAGAAAGTTAGAGTGTCAGTCTTCTTGTACTTAGGTCGACATTGTGCCTTTTAAATTATATTCGGATGCAATATCTGTGATTCATGGTCAATAAGAAGGTCCAAGGTATACAGTAAACCTGAAGTGAAGATTCGGAATCTAAAACAGGACTCACAGGACAGGTTTAAATCGAAGGAAGTTATAGTGTCTGTCCACTTGTACTTCAGTCGGCATTGTGCCTTTTGTGTTAAATTCCGATGCAATTTCTGTGATTCATCATTAATAAGAAGGTCCAAGGTATACAGTAAACCTGAAGTGAAGCATCGGAATCTGAAACTTGACTCACAGGAGAGGTTCAAATCATAGAAAGTTAGAGTGTCAGTCCTCTTGTACTTAAGTCTGCATCGTGCCTTTTGTATTAAATTCGGATGCAATTTCTGGGTATCACCGTCAATAAGAAGGTCCAAGGTATACAGTAAACCGAAAGTGAAGCATCGGAATCTAAAACTGGACTCACAGGTGAGGTTCAAATCATAGAAAGTTAGAGTGTCAGTCTGCTTGTACTTAAGTCGACATTGTACCTTTTGTATTAAATTCGGATGCAATTTCTGTGTTTCGCCGGCAATAAGAAGGACCAAGGGATACAGTGAACCTGAAGTGATGCATCGGAATCTAAAACTGGACTCACAGGAGAAGTTTAAATCAAAGACAGTTAGAGTGTCAGTCCTCATTTACTTAAGTCGGCATTGTGCCTTTTGTATTCAATTCGGATGCAATTTCTGTGTTTCTTCGTCAATAAGAAGGTCCAAGGGATTCAGTAAACCTGAAGTAAAGCATCAGAATCTCAAACTGGACTCACAGGAGAGGTTCAAATCATAGAAAGTTAGAGTGTCACTCCTCTTCTACTTAAGTCGGCATTGTGCCTTTTGTGTTAAATTCGGATGCAATTTCTGTGTTTCATCGTCAATAAAAAGGACCAAGGGATACAGGAAACCTGAAGTGAAGCATCGGAATCTCAAACTGGACTCACAGGAGAGGTTCAAATCATAGAAATTAAGGGTGTCAGTCCTCTTGTACTTAAGTCGGCATTGTGCCATTTGTATTAAATTCGGATGCAATTACTGTGTTTCATCGTCAATAAAAAGGTCCAAGGTATACAGCAAACCTGAAGTGAAGCATGGGAATCTAAAACTGGACTCACAGGTGAGGTTCAAAACATAGTAAGTTAGAGTGTCAGTCCTTTTGTACTTAAGTCGTCATTGTGCCTTTAGTATTAAATTCGGATGCAATTTCTGTGTTTCATCGTCAATAAGAAGGACCAAGTGATACAGTAAACCTGAAGTGAAGAATCGGAATCTAAAACTGGACTCACAGGAGGGGTTCAAATCATAGAAAGTTAGAGTGTCAGTCTTCTTGTACTTAGGTCGACATTGTGCCTTTTGAATTATATTCGGATGCAATTTCTGTGATTCATCGTCAATAAGAAGGTCCAAGGTATACAGTAAACCTGAAGTGAAGATTCGGAATCTAAAACAGGACTCACAGGACAGGTTTAAATCAAAGGAAGTTATAGTGTCTGTCCACTTGTACTTCAGTCGGCATTGTGCCTTTTGTGATAAATTCGGATGCAATTTCTGCGATTCATCGTCAATAAGAAGGTCCAAGGTATACAGTAAACCTGAAGTGAAGCATCGGAATCTGAAACTTGACTCACAGGAGAGGTTCAAATCATAGAAAGTTAGAGTGTCAGTCCTCTTGTACTTAAGTCTGCATTGTGTTTTTTGTATTATATACCGATGTAATTTCTGTGTTTCATCGTCAAGCAGAAGGTGCAAGGAATACAGTAATCCTAAAGTGAAGCATCAGAATCTAAAACTGGACTCACAGGAGAGGTTCAAATCATAGAAAATTAGAGTGTCAGTCCTCTTGTACTTAAGTCGGCATTGTGCCTTTTGAATTAATTTCTGATGCAATATCTGTGTTTTATCGTTAATAGGAAGGTCCAAGGTATACAGTAAACCTGCAATGAAGCATCGGAATCTAAAACTGGACTCACAGGAGAGGTTTCAATCAAAGAAAGTTAGAGTGTCTGTCCTCTTGTACTTAAGTCTGCATCGTGCCTTTTGTATTAAATTCGGTTGCAATTTCTGTGTATCATCGTCAATAAGAAGGTCCAAGGTATACAGTAAACCTGAAGTGAAGCATCGGAATCTAAGACTGGACTCACAGGAGAGGTTCATATCATTGAAAGTTAGAGTGTCAGACCTCTTGTACTTAATTCGGCATTGTGCCTTTTGTATCAAATTCGGATGCAATTTCTGTGTTTCATCGTCAATAAGAAGGTCCAAGGGATACAGTAAACCTTAAGTAAAGCATCGGAATTTAAAACTGGACTCACAAGAGTGGTGCGAATCATAGAAAGTTAGAGTGTCACTCCTCTTCTACTTAAGTCGGCATTGTTCCTTTTGTGTTAAATTCGGATGCAGTTTCTGTGTTTCATCGTCAATAAGAAAGTCCTAGGTATACAGTAAACCTGAAGTGAAGCATCGGAATCTAAAACTGGACTCACAGGAGAGGTTCAAATCATAGAAAATTAGAGTGTCAGTCCTCTTGTACTTAAGTCTGCATCGTGCCTTTTGTATTAAATTCGGATGCAATTTCTGTGTATCATCGTCAATAAGAAGGTCCAAGGTATACAGTAAACCGAAAGTGAAGCTTCGGAATCTAAAACTGGACTCACAGGTGAGGTTCAAATCATAGAAAGTTAGAGTGTCAGTCCGCTTGTACTTAAGTCGACATTGTACCTTTTGTATTAAATTCGGATGCAATTTCTGTGTTTCGCCGGCAATAAGAAGGACCAAGGGATACAGTGAACCTGAAGTGATGCATCGGAATCTAAAACTGGACCCACAGGAGAAGTTTAAATCAAAGACAGTTAGAGTGTCAGTCCTCATTTACTTAAGTCGGCATTGTGCCTTTTGTATTCAATTCGGATGCAATTTCTGTGTTTCTTCGTCAATAAGAAGGTCCAAGGGATTCAGTAAACCTGAAGTAAAGCATCAGAATCTCAAACTGGACTCACAGGAGAGGTTCAAATCATAGAAAGTTAGAGTGTCACTCCTCTTCTACTTAAGTCGGCATTGTGCCTTTTGTGTTAAATTCGGATGCAATTTCTGTGTTTCATCGTCAATAAAAAGGACCAAGGGATACAGGAAACCTGAAGTGAGGCATCGGAATCTCAAACTGGACTCACAGGAGAGGTTCAAATCATAGAAATTAAGGGTGTCAGTCCTCTTGTACTTAAGTCGGCATTGTGCCATTTGTATTACATTCGGATGCAATTACGGTGTTTCATCGTCAATAAAAAGGTCCAAGGTATACAGCAAACCTGAAGTGAAGCATGGGAATCTAAAACTGGACTCACAGGTGAGGTTCAAAACATAGTAAGTTAGAGTGTCAGTCCTTTTGTACTTAAGTCGTCATTGTGCCTTTAGTATTAAATTCGGATGCAATTTCTGTGTTTCATCGTCAATAAGAAGGACCAAGTGATACAGTAAACCTGAAGTGAAGAATCGGAATCTAAAACTGGACTCACAGGAAGGGTTCAAATCATAGAAAGTTAGAGTGTCAGTCTTCTTGTACCTAGGTCGACATTGTGCCTTTTGAATTATATTCGGATGCAATTTCTGTGATTCATCGTCAATAAGAAGGTCCAAGGTATACAGTAAACCTGAAGTGAAGATTCGGAATCTAAAACAGGACTCACAGGACAGGTTTAAATCAAAGGAAGTTATAGTGTCTGTCCACTTGTACTTCAGTCGGCATTGTGCCTTTTGTGATAAATTCGGATGCAATTTCTGCGATTCATCGTCAATAAGAAGGTCCAAGGTATACAGTAAACCTGAAGTGAAGCATCGGAATCTGAAACTTTACTCACAGGAGAGGTTCAAATCATAGAAAGTTAGAGTGTCAGTCCTCTTGTACTTAAGTCTGCATTGTGTTTTTTGTATTATATACCGATGTAATTTCTGTGTTTCACCGTCAAGCAGAAGGTGCAAGGAATACAGTAATCCTAAAGTGAAGCATCAGAATCTAAAACTGGACTCACAGGAGAGGTTCAAATCATAGAAAATTAGAGTGTCAGTCCTCTTGTACTTAAGTCGGCATTGTGCCTTTTGAATTAATTTCTGATGCAATATCTGTGTTTCATCGTTAATAGGAAGGTCCAAGGTATACAGTAAACCTGCAGTGAAGCATCGGAATCTAAAACTGGACTCACAGGAGAGGTTTCAATCAAAGAAAGTTAGAGTGTCTGTCCTCTTGTACTTAAGTCTGCATCGTGACTTTTGTATTAAATTCGGTTGCAATTTCTGTGTATCATCGTCAATAAGAAGGTCCAAGGTATACAGTAAACCTGAAGTGAAGCATCGGAATCTAAGACTGGACTCACAGGAGAGGTTCATATCATTGAAAGTTAGAGTGTCAGACCTCTTGTACTTAATTCGGCATTGTGCCTTTTGTATCAAATTCGGATGCAATTTCTGTGTTTCATCGTCAATAAGAAGGTCCAAGGGATACAGTAAACCTTAAGTAAAGCATCGGAATTTAAAACTGGACTCACAAGAGTGGTGCGAATCATAGAAAGTTAGAGTGTCACTCCTCTTCTACTTAAGTCGGCATTGTTCCTTTTGTGTTAAATTCGGATGCAATTTCTGTGTTTCATCGTCAATAAGAAAGTCCTAGGTATACAGTAAACCTGAAGTGAAGCATCGGAATCTAAAACTGGACTCACAGGAGAGGTTCAAATCATAGAAAATTAGAGTGTCAGTCCTCTTGTACTTAAGTCTGCATCGTGCCTTTTGTATTAAATTCGGATGCAATTTCTGTGTATCATCGTCAATAAGAAGGTCCAAGGTATACAGTTAACCGAAAGTGAAACTTCGGAATCTAAAACTGGACTCACAGGTGAGGTTCAAATCATAGAAAGTTAGAGTGTCAGTCCGCTTGTACTTAAGTCGACATTGTACCTTTTGTATTAAATTCGGATGCAATTTCTGTGTTTCGCCGGCAATAAGAAGGACCAAGGGATACAGTAAACCTGAAGTGAAGCATCGGAATCGAAAACTGGACTCACAGGAGAAGTTTAAATCAAAGACAGTTAGAGTGTCAGTCCTCATTTACTTAAGTCGGCATTGTGCCTTTTGTATTAAATTCGGACGCAATTTCTGTGTTTCTTCGTCAATAAGAAGGTCCAAGGGATACAGTAAACCTGAAGTAAAGCATCAGAATCTCAAACTGGACTCACAGGAGAGGTTCAAATCATAGAAAGTTAGAGTGTCACTCCTCTTCTACTTAAGTCGGCATTGTGCCTTTTGTGTTAAATTCAGATGCAATTTCTGTGTTTCATCGTCAATAAAAAGGACCAAGGGATACAGGAAACCTGAAGCGAAGCATCGGAATCTCAAACTGGACTCACAGGAGAGGTTCAAATCATAGAAATTAAGGGTGTCAGTCCTCTTGTACTTAAGTCGGCATTGTGCATTTTGTATTAAATTCGGATGCAATTACTGTGTTTCATCGTCAATAAAAAGGTCCAAGGTATACAGCAAACCTGAAGTGAAGCATGGGAATCTAAAACTGGACTCACAGGTGAGGTTCAAAACATAGTAAGTTAGAGTGTCAGTCCTTTTGTACGTAAGTCGGCATTGTGCCTTTAGTATTAAATTCGGATGCAATTTCTGTGTTTCATCGTCAATAAGAAGGACCAAGGGATACAGTAAACCTGAAGTGAAGAACGGAATCTAAAACTGGACTCACAGGAGAGGTTCAAATCATAGAAAGTTAGAGTGTCAGTCTTCTTGTACTTAGGTCGACATTGTGCCTTTTGAATTATATTCGGATGCAATTTCTGTGATTCATCGTCAATAAGAAGGTCCAAGGTATACAGTAAACCTCAAGTGAAGATTCGGAGTCTAAAACAGGACTCACAGGACAGGTTTAAATCAAAGGAAGTTATAGTGTCTGTCCACTTGTACTTCAGTCGACATTGTGCCTTTTGTGATAAATTCGGTGGGCAATTTCTGTGATTCATCGTCAATAAGAAGGTCCAAGGTATACAGTAAACCTGAAGTGAAGCATCGGAATCTGAAACTTGACTCACAGGAGAGGTTCAAATCATAGAAAGCTAGAGTGTCAGTCCTCTTGTACTTAAGTCTGCATTGTGTTTTTTGTATTATTATCAGAAGTAATTTCTGTGTTTCATCGTCAAGCAGAAGGTGCAAGGAATACAGTAATCCTAAAGTGAAGCATCAGAATCTAAAACTGGACTCTAGGGAGAGGTTCAAATCATAGAAAGTTGGAGTGTTAGTCCTCTTGTTCTTAAGTCTGCATTGTGCCACTTGTATGAAATTCGGATGCAATTTATGTGTTTCATCGTCAATAAGAAGGTCCAAGGTATACAGTAAACCTGAAGTGAAGCATCGGAATCTAAAACCGGACTCACAGGAGAGGTTCAAATCATAGAAAGTTAGAGTGTCAGTCCTAATGCACTTAAGTCGGCATCGTGCCTTTTGTATTAAATTCGGATGCAATTTCTGTGTTTCATCGTGAATAAGAAGCTCCAAGGTATACAGTAAACCTGAAGTGAATCATGGGAATCTAAAACTGGACTCACAGGAAAGGTTCAAATCATAAAAAGTTAGAGTGCCAGCCCTCTTCTACTTAAGTCGGCATTGTGTCATTAGTATTAAATTCGGATGCAATTTCTGTGTTTCAACGTCAATACGAAGGTCCAAGGTACACAGTAAATCTGAAGTACAGCATCGGAATCTAAAACTGGACTCACAGGAGAGGTTTAAATCAAAGAAAGTTAGAGGTTGTGTCCTCTTGTACTTAAGTCAGCATTGTGCCTTTTGTATTAAATTCGGATGCAATTTCTGTGTTTCTTCGTCAATAAGAAGGTCCAAGGGATACAGTAAACCTGAAGTAAAGCATCAGAATCTCAAACTGGACTCACAGGAGAGGTTCAAAACATAGAAATTTAGAGTGTCTGTCCTTTTGTACATAAGTCGGCATTGTGCCTTTTGTATTAAATTCGGATGCAATTTCTGTATTTCATCGTCAATAAGAAGGACCAAGGGATACAGTAAACCCGAAGTGAAGCATCGGAACCTATAACTGGACTCACAGGAGAGGTTCAAATCATAGAAATTTAGGGTGTCAGTCCTCTTGTACTTAAGTCGGCATTGTGCCTTTTCTATTAGATTCGGATGCAATTTCTGTGTTTCATCGTCAATAAAAGGGTCCAAGGTATACAGTAAACCTGAAATGAAGCATTAGTATCTACAACTGGACTCACAGGTGAGGTTCAAATCATAGAATTTTAAGGTGTCAGTCCTCTTGTACTTAAGTCGGCATTGTGCATTTTGTATTAAATTCGCATGCAATTTCTGTGTTTCATCGTCAATAAGAAGGACCAAGGGATACAGTAAACCTGAAGTGAAGAATCGGAATCTAAAACTGGACTCACAGGAGAGGTTCAAATCAAAGAAAGTTAGAGTGTCAGTCCTCTTGTACTTCAGTCGGCATTGTGCCTTTTGAATTAAATTCGGATGCAATTTCTGTGTTTTTCTTCATCAATAAGAAGGTCCAAGGTATACAGTAAACCTGAAGTGAAGCATCGGAATCTATAACTCAACTCACAGGACAGGTTCAAATCATAGAAAATTAGAGTGTCAGTCCTCTTGTACTTAAGTCGGAATTTTGCCTTTTGTATTAAATTCGGATGCAATTTCAGTGTTTCATCGTCAATAAGAAGGTCCAAGGTATACAGTAAACCTGAAGTGAACCATCGGAATCTGAAACTGGACTCACAGGAGAGGTTCAAATCATAGAAAGTTAGAGTGTCAGTCCTCTTGTACTTAAGTCTGCATTGTGTTTTTTGTATTATATTCGGATATAATTTCTGTGTTTCACCGTCAAGCAGAAGGTGCAAGGAATACAGTAATCGTGAAGCGAAGCATCAGAATCTAAAACTGGACTCACAGGAGAGGTTCAAATCATAGAAAGTTAGAGTGTCAGTCCTCTTCTACTTAAGTCGGCATTGTGCCTTTTGTATTAATTTCGGATGCAATATCTGTGTTTCATCGTCAATAAGAAGGTCCAAGGTATACAGTTAACCTGAAGTGAAGCATCGGAATCTAAAACTGGACTCACAGGAGAGGTTTCAATCAAAGAAAATTAGAGTGTCTGTCCTCTTGTGCTTAAGTCGGCATTGTGCCTTTTGTAATTAATTCGGATGCAATTTCTGTGTTTCATCGTCAATAAGAAGGTCCAAGGTATACAGTAAACCTGAAGTGAAGCATCGGAATCTAAGACTGGACTCACAGGAGAGGTTCAAATCATTGAAAGTTAGAGTGTCAGACCTCTTGTACTTAATTCGGCATTGTGCCTTTTGTATTAAATTCGGATGCAATTTCTGTGTTTCATCGTCAATAAGAAGGTCCAAGGGATACAGTAAACCTTAAGTAAAGCATCGGAATTTAAAACTGGACTCACAAGAGTGGTGCGAATCATAGAAAGTTAGAGTGTCACTCCTCTTCTACTTAAGTCGGCATTGTGCCTTTTGTGTTAAATTCGGATGCAATTTCTGTGTTTCATCGTCAATAAGAAGGTCCTAGGTATACAGTAAACCAGAAGTGAAGCATCGGAATCTAAAACTGGACTCACAGGAGAGGTTCAAATCATAGAAAGTTAGAGTGTCAGTCCTCTTCTACTTAAGTCGGCATTGTGCCTTTTGTATTAATTTCGGATGCAATATCTGTGTTTCATCGTCAATAAGAAGGTCCAAGGTATACAGTAAACCTGAAGTGAAGCATCGGAATCTGAAACTGGACTCACAGGAGAGGTTTCAATCAAAGAAAGTTAGAGTGACTGTCCTCTTGTGCTTAAGTCGGCATTGTGCCTTTTGTATTAAATTCGGATGCAATTTCTGTGCTTCATCGTCAATAAGAATTTCCAACGGATACAGTAAGCCTGAAGTGAAGCATCGGAATCAAAAACTTGACTCACAGGAGAGGTTTGAATCAAAGAAAAATAGAGTGTTTCTCCTCTTGTACTTGAGTCGGCATTGTTCATTTTGTATTAAATTCGGATGCAATTTCTGTGTTTCATCGTCAATAAGAAGGTCCAAGGTATACAGTAAACCTGAAGTGAAGCATCGGAATCTATAACTCAACTCACAGGACAGGTTCAAATCATAGAAAATTAGAGTGTCAGTCCTCTTGTACTTAAGTCGGAATTTTGCCTTTTGTATTAAATTCGGATGGAATTTCTGTGTTTCATCGTCAATAAGAATGTCCAAGGGATACAGTAAATCTGAAGTGAAGCATCGGAATCTAAAACTGGACTCACAGGAGAGGTTCAAACCATAGAAAATTAGAGTGTCAGTCCTCTTGTACTTAAGTCGGAATTTTGCCTTTTGTATTAAATTCGGGTGGAATTTCTGTGTTTCATCGTCAATAAGAATGTCCAAGGGATACAGTAAACCTGAAGTGAAGCATCGGAATCTAAAACTGGACTCACAGGAGAGGTTCAAACCATAGAAAGTTAGAGTGTCAGTCCTCATGTACTTAAGTCTGCATCGTGCCTTTTGTATTAAATTCGGATGCAATTTCTGTGTTTCATCGTCAATAAAAAGGTCCAAGGTATACAGTAAACCTGAAGTGAAGCATCGGAATCTAAAACTGGACTCACAGGAGAAGTTGAAATCAAAGAAACTAAGAGTGTCAGTCTGCTTTTACTTAAGTCGGCATTGTGCATTTGTATAACATTCGGATGCAATTTCTGTGTTTCATCATCAATAAGAAGGACCAAGGGATACAGTAAACCTGAAGTGAAGCATCGGAGTCTCAAACTGGACTCACAGGAGAGGTTCAAATCATAGGAAGTTGGAGTGTTAGTGCTCTTGTACTTAAGCCTGCATTGTGCCATTTGTATTATATTCGGATGCAACTTCTGTGTTTCATCGTCAATAAGAAGGTCCAAGGTATACAGTAAACCTGAAGTGAATCATGGGAATCTAAAACCGGACTCACAGGAGAGGTTCAAATCAAAGAAAGTTAGAGTGTCAGTCCTAATGTACTTAAGTCGGCATTGTGCCTTTTGTATTAAATTCGGATGCAATTTCTGTGTTTCATCGTCAATAAGAAGGTCCAAGGTATACAGTAAACCTGAAGTGAACCATCGGAATCTAAAACTGGACTCACAGGAGAGGTTCAAATCATAGAAAGTTAGAGTGTCAGTCCTCTTGTACTTAAGTCGGCATTGTGCCTTTTGTATTAATTTCGGATGAAATATCTGTGTTCCATCGTCAATAAGAAGGTCCAAGGTATACAGTAAACCTGAAGTGAAGCATCGGAATCTAAAACTGGCCTCACAGGAGAGGTTTCAATCAAAGAAAGTTAGAGTGTCTGTCCTCTTGTACTTAAGTCGGCATTGTGCCTTTTGTATTAAATTCGGATGCAATTTCTGCGTCTCATCGTCAATAAGAAGGTCCAAGGTATACAGTAAACCTGAAGTGAAGCATCGGAATCTAAGACTGGACTCACAGGAGAGGTTCAAATCATTGAAAGTTAGAGTGTCAGACCTCTTGTACTTAATTCGGCATTGTGCCTTTTGTATTAAATTCGGATGCAATTTCTGTGTTTCATCGTCAATAAGAAGGTCCAAGGGATACAGTAAACCTTAAGTAAAGCATCGGAATTTAAAACTGGACTCACAAGAGTGGTGCGAATCATAGAAAGTTAGAGTGTCACTCCTCTTCTACTTAAGTCGGCATTGTGCCTTTCGTGTTAAATTCGGATGCAATTTCTGTGTTTCATCGTCAATAAGAAGGTCCTAGGTATACAGTAAACCTGAAGTGTAGCATCGGAATCTAAAACTGGACTCACAAGAGAGGTTCAAATCATAGAAAGTGAGAGTGTCAGTCCTCTTGTACTTAAGTCTGCATCGTGCCTTTTGTATTAAATTCGGATGCAATTTCTGTGTATCATCGTCAATAAGATGGTCCAAGGTATACAGTAAACCGAAAGTGAAGCATCGGAATCTAAAACTGGACTCACAGGTGAGGTTCAAATCATAAAAAGTTAGAGTGTCATTTCTCTTGTGCTAAAGTCGGCTTGTGCCTTTTGTATTAAATTCGGATGCAATTTCTGTGCTTCATCGTCAATACGAAGGTCCAACGGATACAGTAAGCCTGAAGTCAAGCATCGGAATCAAAAACTTGACTCACAGGAGAGGTTTAAATCAAAGAAAAATAGAGTGTTCCTCCTCTTGTACTTGAGTCGGCATTGTGCATTTTGTATTAAATTCGGATGCAATTTCTGTGTTTCATCGTCAATAAGAAGGTCCGAGTGATACAGTAAACCCGAAGTGAAGCATCGGAATCTAAAACTGGACTCACAGGAGAAGTTTAAATCAAAGAAAGTTAGAGTGTCAGTCCTCTTTTACTTAAGTCGGCATTGTGCCTTTTATAATAAATTCGGATGCTATTTCTGTGTTTCATCGTCAATAAAAAGGTCCAAGGTATACAGTAAACCTGAAGTGAAGCATGGGAATCTAAAACTGGACTAACAGGTGAGGTTCAAATCATAGAAAGTTAGAGTGTCAGTCCTCTTGTACTTAAGTCGGCATTGTGCATTTTGTATTTAATCCGGATGCAATTTCTGTGTTTCATCGTCAATAAGAAGGACCAAGGGATACAGTAAACCTGAAGTTAAGAATCGAAATCTAAAACTGGACTCACAGGAGAGGTTCAAATCATGGAAAGTTAAAGTGTCAGACCTCTTGTACTTAAGTCGGCATTGTGCCTTTTGTATTAAATTCGGATGCAATTTTTGTGTTTGTTCATCAATAAGAAGGTCCAAGGTATACAGTAAACCTGAAGTGAAGTATCGGAATCTATAACTCAACTCACAGGACAGGTTCAAATCATAGAAAATTAGAGTGTCAGTCCTCTTTTACTTAAGTCGGAATTTTGCCATTTGTATTAAATTCTGATGAATTTTCTGTGTTTCATCGTTAATAAGAATGTCCAAGGGATACAGTAAACCTGAAGTGAAGCATCGGAATCTAAAACTGGACTCACAGGAGAGGTTCAAATCATAGAAAGTTAGAGTGTCAGTCCTCATGTACTTAAGTCTGCATCGTGCCTTTTGTATTAAATTCGGATGCAATTTCTGTGTTTCATCGACAATAAAGAGGTCCAAGGTATACAGTAAACCTGAAGTGAATCTTCGGAATCTAAAACAGGACTCATAGGACAGGTTTAAATCAAAGGCAGTTAGAGTGTCTGTCCTCTTGTACTTCAGTCGGCATTGTGCCTTTTGTCATAAATTCGGATGCAATATCAGTGATTCATCGTCAACAAGAAGGTCCAAGGTATACAGTAAACCTGAAGTGAAGCATCGGAATCTGTAACTTGACTCACAGGAGAGGTTCAAATCATAGAAAGTTAGAGTGTCAGTCCTCTTGTACTTAAGTCTGCATATTGTGTTTTGTATTATATTCGGATATAATTTCTGTGTTTCATCGTCAAGCAGAAGGTGCAAGGAATACAGAAATCCTGAAGTCAAGCATCAGAATCTAAAACTGGACTCACAGGAGAGGTTCAAATCATAGAAAGTTGGAGTGTCAGTCCTCTTCTATTTAAGTCGGCATTGTGCCTTTTGTATAAATTTCGGATGCAATATCTGTGTTTCATCGTCAATAAGAATGTCCAAGGTACACAGTAAACCAGAAGTGAAGCATCGGAATCTAAAACTGGACTCACAGGAGAGGTTTCAATCAAAGAAAGTTAGAGTGTCTGTCCTCATGTACTTAAGTCAGCATTGTGCCATTTGTATTAAATTCGGATGCAATTTCTGTGTTTCATCGTCAATAAGAAGGTCCAAGGTATACAGTAAACCTGAAGTGAAGCATCGGAATCTAAAACCGGTCTCACAGGAGAGGTACAAATCATAGAAAGTTAGAGGGTCAGTCCTAATGTACTTAAGTCGGCATTGTGCCTTTTGTATTAAATTTGGATGCAATTTCTGTGTTTTATCGTCAATAAGAAGGTCCAAGGATTACAGTAAACCTGAAGTGAACCATCGGAATCTAAAACTGGACTCACAGGAGAGGTTCAAATCATTGATAGTTAGAGTGACAGACCTCTTGTACTTAATTCGGCATTGTGCCTTTTGTATTAAATTCGGATGCAAATTCTGTGTTTCATCGTCAATAAGAATGTCCAAGGGATACAGTAAACCTTAAGTAAAGCATCGGAATTTAAAACTGGACTCACAAGAGTGGTTCGAATCTTAGAAAGTTAGAGTGTCACTCCTCTTCTACTTAAGTCGGCATTGTGCCTTTTGTATTAAATTCGGATGCAATTTCCGTGTTTGATCATCAATAAGAAGGTCCAAGGTATACAGTAAATCTGAAGTGAAGCATCGGAATCTAAAACTCAACTCACAGGAGAGGTTCAAATCATAAAAAGTTATAGTGTCAGTCCTCTTGTACTTAAGTCGGCATTGTGCCTTTTGTATTAAATTCGGATGCAATTTCTGTGTTTCATCGTCAATAAGAAGGTCCAAGGTATATAGTAAACCTGAAGTGAAGCATCCGAATCGAAAACTGGACTCACAGGAGAGGTTCAAATCATAGAAAGTTAGAGTGTCGCTCCCCTTATACTTAAGTCGACATTGTGCCTTTTGTATTGAATTCGGATGCAATTTCTGTGTTTCATCGTCAATAAGAAGGTCAAAGGGATACAGTAAACCTGAAGTGAAGCATCGGAATCTAAAACTGGACTCACAGGAGAAGTTTAAATCAAAGGAAGTTAGAGTGTCAGTCCTCTTGTACTTAAGTCGTCATTGTACCTTTTGTATTAAATTCTGATGCAATTTCTGTGTTTGATCATCAATAGGAAGGTAAAAGGTATACAGTAAACCTGAAGTGAAGCATCAGAATCTAAAACTGGACTCACAGGAGAGGTTGAAATCATAGAAGGTTAGATTGACACTCCTCTTCTACTGAAGTCGGCATTGTGCCTTTTGTATTAAATTCGGATGCAATTTCTGTGTTTCATCGTCAATAAAAACGTCCAAGGTATACAGTATACCTGAAGTGAAGCTTCGGAATGTAAAACAGGGCTCACAGGACAGGTTTAAATCATAGAAAGTTAGAGTGTCAGTCCTCTTGTACTTAAGTCGGCATTGTGCATTTTGTATTTAATTCGGATGCAATTTCTGTGTTTCATCGTCAATAAGAAGGACCAAGGGATACAGTAAACCTGAAGTTAAGAACCGGAATCTAAAACTGGACTCACAGGAGAGGTTCAAATCATAGAAAGTTAAAGTGTCAGTCCTCTTGTACTTAAGTCGGCATTGTGCCTTTTGTATTAAATTCGGATGCAATTTTTGTGTTTGTTCATCAATAAGAAGGTCCAAGGTATACAGTAAACCTGAAGTGAAGCATCGGAATCTATAACTCAACTCACAGGACAGGTTAAAAGTATAGAAAATTAGAGTGTCAGTCCACTTGTACTTTAGTCGGAATTTTGCCATTTGTATTAAATTCGGATGGCATTTCTGTGTTTCATCGTCAATAAGAATGTCCAAGGGATACAGTAAACCTGAAGTGAAGCATCGGAATCTAAAACTGGACTCACAGGAGAGGTTCAAATCATAGAAAGTTAGAGTGTCAGTCCTAATGTACTTAAGTCGGCATTGTGCCTTTTGTATTAAATTCGGATGCAATTTCTGTGTTTCATCATCAATAAGAAGGTCCAAGGTATACAGTAAACCTGAAGTGAACCATCGGAATCTACAACTGGACTCACAGGAGAGGTTCAAATCATAGAAAGTTAGAGTGTCAGTCCTCTTCTACTTAAGTCGGCATTGTGCCTTTTGTATTAATTTCGGATGCAATATCTGTGTTTCATCGTCAATAAGAAGGTCCAAGGTATACAGTAAACCTGAAGTGAAGCATTGGAATATAAAACCGGACTCACAGGAGTGGTTCAAATCATAGAAAGTTAGAGTGTCAGTCCTAATGTACTTAAGTCAGCATTGAGCCTTTTGTATTAAATTCGGATGCAATTTCTGTGTTTCATCGTCAATAAGAAGGTCCAAGGTATACAGTAAACCTGAAGTGAACCATCGGAATCTAAAACTGGACTCACACGAGAGGTTCAAATCATAGAAAGTTAGAGTGTCAGTCCTAAAGTACTTAAGTCGGCATTGTGCCTTTTGTATTAAATTCGGATGCAATTTTTGTGTTCATCGTCAAGCAGAAGGTGCAAGGAATACAGAAATCCTGAAGGGAAGCATCAGAATCTAAAACTGGACTCACAGGAGAGGTTCAAATCATAGAAAGTTGAAGTTTTAGTCCTCTTGTACTTAAGTCTGCATTGTGCCATTTGTATTAAATTCGGATGCAATTTCTGTGTTTCATCGTCAATAAGAAGGTCCAAGAAATACAGTAAACCTGAAATGAACCATCGGAATCTAAAACTGGACTCACAGGAGAGGTTCAAATCATAGAAAGTTAGAGTGTCAGTCCTCTTGTACTTAAGTCGGCATTGTGCCTTTTGTATTAAATTCGGATGCAATTTTTGTGTTTCATCGTCAGTAAGAAGGTCCAAGGTATACAGTAAACCTGAAGTGAAGCATCGGAATCTTAAACTGGACTCACAGGAGAGGTTCAATTTATAGAAAGTTAGAGTGTCAGTCCTCTTGTACTTAAGTCTGCATTGTGCCATTTGTATTAAATTCGGATGCAATTTCTGTGTTTCATCGTCAATAAGAAGGTCCAAGGTATACAGTAAACCTGAAGTGAAGCATCGGAATATAAAACCGGACTCACAGGAGTGGTTCAAATCATAGAAAGTTAGAGTGTCAGTCCTAATGTACTTAAGTCGGCATTGTGCCTTTTGTATTAAATTCGGATGCAATTTCTGTGTTTCATCGTCAATAAGAAGGTCCAAGGTATACAGTAAACCTGAAGTGAACCATCGGAATCTAAAACTGGACTCACAGGAGAGGTTCAAATCATAGAAAGTTAGAGTGTCAGTCCTCTTCTACTTAAGTCGGCATTGTGCCGTTTGTATTAATTTCGGATGCAATATCTGTGTTTCATCGTCAATAAGAAGGTCGAAGTGATACAGTAAACCTGATGTGAAGCATCGGAATCTAAAACTGGACTCACAGGAGAGGTTTAAATCAAAGAAAGTTAGAGTGTCTGTCCTCTTGTACTTAAGTCGTCATTGTGCCTTTTGTATTAAATTCGGATGCAATTTCTGTGTTTCATCGTCAATAAGAAGGTCCAAGGTATACAGTAAACCTGAAGTGAAGCATCGGAATCTAAAACTGGACTCACAGGAGAGGTTCATATCATAGAGATTTAGAGTGTCAGTCTTCTTGTGCTTAAGTCGGCATTGTGCCTTTTGTATTAAATTCGGATGCAATTTCAGTGATTCATCGTCAATAAGAAGGTCCAAGGTATACAGTAAACCTGAAGTGAAGCATCGGAATCTGAAACTTGACTCACAGGAGAGGTTCAAATCATAGAACGTTAGAGTGTCAGTCCTCTTGTACTTAAGTCTGCATTGTGTTTTTTGTATTATATTCGGATATAATTTCTGTGTTTCATCGTCAAGCAGATGGTGCAAGGAATACAGTAATCCTTAAGTGAAGCATCAGAATCTAAAACTGGACTCACGGGAGAGGTTTAAATCAAAGAAAGTTAGAGTGTTTCTCCTCTTGTACTTGAGTCAGCATTGTGACTTTTGTATTAAATTCGGATGCAATTTCTGTGTTTCATCGTCAATAAGAAGGTCCAAGTGATACAGTAAACCTGATGTGAAGCATCGGAATCTAAAACTGGACCCACAGGAGAGGTTTAAATCAAAGAAAGTTAGAGTGTCTGTCCTCTTGTACTTAAGTCGTCATTGTGCCTTTTGTGTTAATTTCGGATGCAATTTCTGTGTTTCATCGTCAATAAGAAGTTCCGAGGTATACAGTAAACCTGAAGTGAAGCATCGGAATCTAAAACTGGACTCACAGGAGAGGTTCAAATCATAGAGAGTTAGAGTGTCAGTCTTCTTGTGCTTAAGTCGGCATTGTGCCTTTTGTATTAAATTCGGATGCAGTTTCTTTGTTTCATCGTCAATACGAAGGTCTTAGGTATACTGAAAACCTGAAGTGAAGCATCGGAATCTAAAACTAGACTCACAGGAGAGGTTCAAATCATAGAAAGTGAGAGTGGCAGTCCTCATGTACTTAAGTCGGCATTATGCCTTTTGTATTAAATTCGGATGCAATATCCGTGTTTGATCATCAATAAGAAGGTCCAAGGTATACAGTAAACCTGAAGTGAAGCATCGGAACCTAAAACTAAACTCACAGGAGAGTTTCAAATCATAAAAAGTTATAGTGTCAGTCCTATTGTACTTAAGTCGGCATTGTGCCTTTTGTATTAAATTCGGATGCAATTTCTGTGTTTCATCGTCAATAAGAAGGTCCAAGGTATATAGTAAACCTGAAGTGAAGCATCCGAATCGAAAACTGGACTCACAGGAGAGGTTCAAATCATGGAAAGTTAGAGTGTCGCTCCCCTTATACTTAAGTCGACATTGTGCCTTTTGTATAGAAATTCGGATGCAATTTCTGTGTTTCATCGTCAATAAGAAGGTCAAAGGGATACAGTAAACCTGAAGCGAAGCATCGGAATCTAAAACTGGACTCAGAGGAGAAGTTTAAATCAAAGAAAGTTAGAGTGTCAGTCCTCTTGTACTTAAGTCGTCATTGTACCTTTTGTATTAAATTCGGATGCAATATCCGTGTTTGATCATCAATAGGAAGGTCCAAGGTATACAGTAAACCTGAAGTGAAGCATCGGAATCTGAAACTGGACTCACAGGAGAGGTTGAAATCATAGAAGGTTAGAGTGTCACTCCTCTTCTACTGAAGTCGGCATTGTGCCTTTTGTATTAAATTCGGATGCAATTTCTGAGTTTCATCGTCAATAAAAAGTTCCAAGGTATACAGCAATCCTGAAGTGAAGCATGGGAATCTAAAACTGGACTCACAGGTGAGGTTCAAAACATAGTAAGTTAGAGTGTCAGTCCTTTTGTACTTAAGTCGGCATTGTGCCTTTAGTATTAAATTCGAATGCAATTTTTGTGTTTCATCGTCAATAAGAAGGACCAAGGGATACCGTAAACCTGAAGTGAAGAATCGGAATCTAAAACTGGACTCACAGGAGAGGTTCAATTCATAGAAAGTTAGAGTGTCAGTCTTCTTGTACTTAAGTCGATGTTGCGCCTTTTGTATTAAATTCGGATGCAATTTCTGTGATTCATCGTCAATAAGAAGGTCCAAGGTATACAGTAAACCTGAAGTGAAGCTTCGGAATCTAAAACAGGGCTCAGAGGACAGGTTTAAATCAAATGAAGTTAGAGTGTGTGTCCTCTTGTACTTCAGTCATCATTGTGCCTTTTGTGATAAATTCGGATGCAATTTCAGTGATTCATCGTCAATAAGAAGGTCCAAGCTATACAGTAAACCTGAAGTGAAGCATCGGAATCTAAAACTCAACTCACAGGAGAGGTTCAAATCATAAAAAGTTATAGTGTCAGTCCACTTGTACTTAAGTCGGCATTGTGCCTTTTGTATTAAATTCGAATGCAATTTCTTTGCTTCATCGTCAATAAGAAGGTCCAAGGTATATAGTAAACCTGAAGTGAAGCATCCGAATCGAAAACTGGACTCACAGGAGAGGTTCAAATCATAGAAAGTTAGAGTGTCGCTCCCCTTATACCTAAGTCGACATTGTGCCTTTTGTATTGAATTCGGATGCAATTTCTGTGTTTCATCGTCAATAAGAAGGTCAAAGGTATACAGTAAACCTGAAGTGAAGCATCGGAATCTAAAACTGGACTCACAGGAGAAGTTTAAATCAAAGAAAGTTAGAGTGTCAGTCCTCTTGTACTTAAGTCGTCATTGTACCTTTTGTATTAAATTCGGATGCAATTTCTGTGTTTGATCATCAATAGGAAGGTCCACGGAATACAGTAAACCTGAAGTGAAGCATCGGAATCTAAAACTGGACTCACAGGAGAGGTTCAAATCATAGAAAGTTAGAGTGTCGCTCCCCTTATACCTAAGTCGACATTGTGCCTTTTGTATTGAATTCGGATGCAATTTCTGTGTTTCATCGTCAATAAGAAGGTCAAAGGTATACAGTAAACCTGAAGTGAAGCATCGGAATCTAAAACTGGACTCACAGGAGAAGTTTAAATCAAAGAAAGTTAGAGTGTCAGTCCTCTTGTACTTAAGTCGTCATTGTACCTTTTGTATTAAATTCGGATGCAATTTCTGTGTTTGATCATCAATAGGAAGGTCCACGGAATACAGTAAACCTGAAGTGAAGCATCGGAATCTAAAACTGGACTCACAGGAGAGGTTGAAATCATAGAAGGTTAGAGTGTCACTCCTCTTCTACTGAAGTCGGCATTGTGCCTTTTGTATTAAATTCGGATGCAATTTCTGTGTTTCATCGTCAATAAGAAGGTCCAAGGTATACAGTAAACCTGAAGGGAAGCATCGGAATCTTAAACTGGACTCACAGGAGAGGTTCAATTTATAGAAAGTTAGAGTGTCACTCCTCTTCTACTTAAGTCTGCATTGTGCCTTTTGTGTTAAACTCGGATGCAATTTCTGTGTTTCATCGTCAATAAGAAGGTCCAAGGTATACAGTAAACCTGAAGTGAACCATCGGAATCTAAAACTGGACTCACACGAGAGGTTCAAAT
Organism: Schistocerca americana; assembly: GCF_021461395.2. NCBI lineage: Eukaryota > Metazoa > Arthropoda > Insecta > Orthoptera > Acrididae > Schistocerca > Schistocerca americana. The sequence continues at coordinate 1,070,839,553 of NC_060120.1, read as the reverse complement.
CATAGAAAGTTAGAGTGTCAGTCCTCTACTACTTAAGTCGGCATTGTGCCTTTTGTATTATTTCGGATGCAATATCTGTGTTTCATCGTCAATAAGAAGGTCCAAGGTATACAGTAAACCTGAAGTGAAGCATCGGAATCTAAAACTGGACTCACAGGAGAGGTTTCAATCAAAGAAAGTTAGAGTGTCTGTCCTCTTGTACTTAAGTCGGCTTTGTGCCTTTTGTATTAAATTCGGATGCATCTTCTGTGTTTCATCGTCAGTAAGAAGGTCCAAGGTATACAGTAAACCTGAAGTGAAGCATCGGAATATTAAACTGGACTCACAGGAGAGGTTCAATTTATAGAAAGTTAGAGTGTCACTCCTCTTCTACTTAAGTCTGCATTGTGCCTTTTGTGTTAAACTCGGATGCAATTTCTGTGTTTCATCGTCAATAAGAAGGTCCAAGGTATACAGTAAACCTGAAGTGAACCATCGGAATCTAAAACTGGACTCACACGAGAGGTTCAAATCATAGAAAGTTAGAGTGTCAGTCCTCTTCTACTTAAGTCGGCATTGTGCCTTTTGTATTAATTTCGGATGCAATATCTGTGTTTCATCGTCAATAAGAAGGTCCAAGGTATACAGTAAACCTGAAGTGAAGCATCGGAATATAAAACCGGACTCACAGGAGTGGTTCAAATCATAGAAAGTTAGAGTGTCAGTCCTAAAGTACTTAAGTCGGCATTGTGCCTTTTGTATTAAATTCGGATGCAATTTTTGTGTTCATCGTCAAGCAGAAGGTGCAAGGAATACAGAAATCCTGAAGGGAAGCATCAGAATCTAAAACTGGACTCACAGGAGAGGTTCAAATCATAGAAAGTTGAAGTTTTAGTAATCTTGTACTTAAGTCTGCATTGTGCCATTTGTATTAAATTCGGATGCAATTTCTGTGTTTCATCGTCAATAAGAAGGTCCAAGAAATACAGTAAACCTGAAGTGAACCATCGGAATCTAAAACTGGACTCACAGGAGAGGTTCAAATCATAGAAAGTTAGAGTGTCAGTCCTCTTGTACTTAAGTCGGCATTGTGCCTTTTGTATTAAATTCGGATGCAATTTTTGTGTTTCATCGTCAGTAAGAAGGTCCAAGGTATACAGTAAACCTGAAGTGAAGCATCGGAATCTTAAACTGGACTCACAGGAGAGGTTCAATTTATAGAAAGTTAGAGTGTCAGTCCTCTTGTACTTAAGTCTGCATTGTGCCATTTGTATTAAATTCGGATGCAATTTCTGTGTTTCATCGTCAATAAGAAGGTCCAAGGTATACAGTAAACCTGAAGTGAAGCATCGGAATATAAAACCGGACTCACAGGAGTGGTTCAAATCATAGAAAGTTAGAGTGTCAGTCCTAATGTACTTAAGTCGGCATTGTGCCTTTTGTATTAAATTCGGATGCAATTTCTGTGTTTCATCGTCAATAAGAAGGTCCAAGGTATACAGTAAACCTGAAGTGAACCATCGGAATCTAAAACTGGACTCACAGGAGAGGTTCAAATCATAGAAAGTTAGAGTGTCAGTCCTCTTCTACTTAAGTCGGCATTGTGCCGTTTGTATTAATTTCGGATGCAATATCTGTGTTTCATCGTCAATAAGAAGGTCGAAGTGATACAGTAAACCTGATGTGAAGCATCGGAATCTAAAACTGGACTCACAGGAGAGGTTTAAATCAAAGAAAGTTAGAGTGTCTGTCCTCTTGTACTTAAGTCGTCATTGTGCCTTTTGTATTAAATTCGGATGCAATTTCTGTGTTTCATCGTCAATAAGAAGGTCCAAGGTATACAGTAAACCTGAAGTGAAGCATCGGAATCTAAAACTGGACTCACAGGAGAGGTTCATATCATAGAGATTTAGAGTGTCAGTCTTCTTGTGCTTAAGTCGGCATTGTGCCTTTTGTATTAAATTCGGATGCAATTTCAGTGATTCATCGTCAATAAGAAGGTCCAAGGTATACAGTAAACCTGAAGTGAAGCATCGGAATCTGAAACTTGACTCACAGGAGAGGTTCAAATCATAGAACGTTAGAGTGTCAGTCCTCTTGTACTTAAGTCTGCATTGTGTTTTTTGTATTATATTCGGATATAATTTCTGTGTTTCATCGTCAAGCAGATGGTGCAAGGAATACAGTAATCCTTAAGTGAAGCATCAGAATCTAAAACTGGACTCACGGGAGAGGTTTAAATCAAAGAAAGTTAGAGTGTTTCTCCTCTTGTACTTGAGTCAGCATTGTGACTTTTGTATTAAATTCGGATGCAATTTCTGTGTTTCATCGTCAATAAGAAGGTCCAAGTGATACAGTAAACCTGATGTGAAGCATCGGAATCTAAAACTGGACCCACAGGAGAGGTTTAAATCAAAGAAAGTTAGAGTGTCTGTCCTCTTGTACTTAAGTCGTCATTGTGCCTTTTGTGTTAAATTCGGATGCAATTTCTGTGTTTCATCGTCAATAAGAAGTTCCGAGGTATACAGTAAACCTGAAGTGAAGCATCGGAATCTAAAACTGGACTCACAGGAGAGGTTCAAATCATAGAGAGTTAGAGTGTCAGTCTTCTTGTGCTTAAGTCGGCATTGTGCCTTTTGTATTAAATTCGGATGCAGTTTCTTTGTTTCATCGTCAATACGAAGGTCTTAGGTATACTGAAAACCTGAAGTGAAGCATCGGAATCTAAAACTAGACTCACAGGAGAGGTTCAAATCATAGAAAGTGAGAGTGGCAGTCCTCATGTACTTGAGTCGGCATTATGCCTTTTGTATTAAATTCGGATGCAATATCCGTGTTTGATCATCAATAAGAAGGTCCAAGGTATACAGTAAACCTGAAGTGAAGCATCGGAACCTAAAACTAAACTCACAGGAGAGTTTCAAATCATAAAAAGTTATAGTGTCAGTCCTATTGTACTTAAGTCGGCATTGTGCCTTTTGTATTAAATTCGGATGCAATTTCTGTGTTTCATCGTCAATAAGAAGGTCCAAGGTATATAGTAAACCTGAAGTGAAGCATCCGAATCGAAAACTGGACTCACAGGAGAGGTTCAAATCATGGAAAGTTAGAGTGTCGCTCCCCTTATACTTAAGTCGACATTGTGCCTTTTGTATAGAAATTCGGATGCAATTTCTGTGTTTCATCGTCAATAAGAAGGTCAAAGGGATACAGTAAACCTGAAGCGAAGCATCGGAATCTAAAACTGGACTCAGAGGAGAAGTTTAAATCAAAGAAAGTTAGAGTGTCAGTCCTCTTGTACTTAAGTCGTCGTTGTGCATTTTGTATTAAATTCGGATGCAATTTCTGTGTTTGATCATCAATAGGAAGGTCCAAGGTATACAGTAAACCTGAAGTGAAGCATCGGAATCTGAAACTGGACTCACAGGAGAGGTTGAAATCATAGAAGGTTAGAGTGTCACTCCTCTTCTACTGAAGTCGGCATTGTGCCTTTTGTATTAAATTCGGATGCAATTTCTGAGTTTCATCGTCAATAAAAAGTTCCAAGGTATACAGCAATCCTGAAGTGAAGCATGGGAATCTAAAACTGGACTCACAGGTGAGGTTCAAAACATAGTAAGTTAGAGTGTCAGTCCTTTTGTACTTAAGTCGGCATTGTGCCTTTAGTATTAAATTCGAATGCAATTTTTGTGTTTCATCGTCAATAAGAAGGACCAAGGGATACCGTAAACCTGAAGTGAAGAATCGGAATCTAAAACTGGACTCACAGGAGAGGTTCAATTCATAGAAAGTTAGAGTGTCAGTCTTCTTGTACTTAAGTCGATGTTGCGCCTTTTGTATTAAATTCGGATGCAATTTCTGTGATTCATCGTCAATAAGAAGGTCCAAAGTATACAGTAAACCTGAAGTGAAGCTTCGGAATCTAAAACAGGGCTCAGAGGACAGGTTTAAATCAAATGAAGTTAGAGTGTGTGTCCTCTTGTACTTCAGTCATCATTGTGCCTTTTGTGATAAATTCGGATGCAATTTCAGTGATTCATCGTCAATAAGAAGGTCCAAGCTATACAGTAAACCTGAAGTGAAGCATCGGAATCTAAAACTCAACTCACAGGAGAGGTTCAAATCATAAAAAGTTATAGTGTCAGTCCACTTGTACTTAAGTCGGCATTGTGCCTTTTGTATTAAATTCGAATGCAATTTCTTTGCTTCATCGTCAATAAGAAGGTCCAAGGTATATAGTAAACCTGAAGTGAAGCATCCGAATCGAAAACTGGACTCACAGGAGAGGTTCAAATCATAGAAAGTTAGAGTGTCGCTCCCCTTATACCTAAGTCGACATTGTGCCTTTTGTATTGAATTCGGATGCAATTTCTGTGTTTCATCGTCAATAAGAAGGTCAAAGGTATACAGTAAACCTGAAGTGAAGCATCGGAATCTAAAACTGGACTCACAGGAGAAGTTTAAATCAAAGAAAGTTAGAGTGTCAGTCCTCTTGTACTTAAGTCGTCATTGTACCTTTTGTATTAAATTCGGATGCAATTTCTGTGTTTGATCATCAATAGGAAGGTCCACGGAATACAGTAAACCTGAAGTGAAGCATCGGAATCTAAAACTGGACTCACAGGAGAGGTTGAAATCATAGAAGGTTAGAGTGTCACTCCTCTTCTACTGAAGTCGGCATTGTGCCTTTTGTATTAAATTCGGATGCAATTTCTGTGTTTCATCGTCAATAAGAAGGTCCAAGGTATACAGTAAACCTGAAGGGAAGCATCGGAATCTTAAACTGGACTCACAGGAGAGGTTCAATTTATAGAAAGTTAGAGTATCAGTCCTCTTGTACTTAAGTCTGCATTGTGCCATTTGTATTAAATTCGGATGCAATTTCTGTGTTTCATCGTCAATAAGAACGTCCAAGGTATACAGTAAACCTGAAGTGAAGCATCGGAATATAAAACCGGACTCACAGGAGTGGTTCAAATCATAGAAAGTTAGAGTGTCAGTCCTAATGTACTTAAGTCGGCATTGTGCCTTTTGTATTAAATTCGGATGCAATTTCTGTGTTTCATCGTCAATAAGAAGGTCCAAGGTATACAGTAAACCTGAAGTGAACCATCGGAATCTAAAACTGGACTCACAGGAGAGGTTCAAATCATAGAAAGTTAGAGTGTCAGTCCTCTTCTACTTAATTCGGCATTGTGGCTTTTGTATTAATTTCGGATGCAATATCTGTGTTTCATCGTCAATAAGAAGGTCCAAGGTATACAGTAAACCTGAAGTGAAGCTTCGGAATCTAAAACAGAGCTCACAGGACAGGTTTAAATCAAAGGAAGTTAGAGTGTCTGTCCTCTTGTACTTAAGTCTGCATTGTGTTTTTTGTATTATATTCGGATGTAATTTCTGTGTTTCATCGTCAAGCAGAAGGTGCAAGGAATACAGTAATCCTGAAGTGAAGCATCAGAATCTAAAACTGGACTCACAGGAGAGGTTTAAATCAAAGAAAGTTAGAGTGTAGCTCCTCTTGTACTTGAGTCGGCATTGTGCCTTTTGTATTAAATTCGGATGCAATTTCTGTGTTTCATCGTCAATAAGAAGGTCCAAGTGATACAGTAAACCTGATGTGAAGCATCGGAATCTAAAACTGGACTCACAGGAGAAGTTTAAATCAAAGAAAGTTAGAGTGTCTGTCCTCTTGTACTTAAGTCGTCATTGTGCCTTTTGTATTAATTTCGGATGCAATTACTGTGTTTCATCGTCAATAAGAAGGTCCAAGGTATACAGTAAACCTGAAGTGAAGCATCGGAATCTAAAACTGGACTCACAGGAGAGGTTCATATCATAGAGATTTAGAGTGTCAGTCTTCTTGTGCTTAAGTCGGCATTGTGCCTTTTGTATTAAATTCGGATGCTATTTCAGTGATTCATCGTCAATAAGAAGGTCCTAGGTATACAGTAAACCTGAAGTGAAGCATCGGAATCTGAAACTTGACTCACAGGAGAGGTTCAAATCATAGAAAGTTAGAGTGTCAGTCCTCTTGTACTTAAGTCTGCATTGTGTTTTTTGTATTATATTCGGATATAATTTCTGTGTTTCATCGTCAAGCAGATGGTGCAAGGAATACAGTAATCCTTAAGTGAAGCATCAGAATCTAAAACTGGACTCACAGGAGAGGTTTAAATCAAAGAAAGTTAGAGTGTTTCTCCTCTTGTACTTGAGTCAGCATTGTGCCTTTTGTATTAAATTCGGATGCAATTTCTGTGTTTCATCGTCAATAATAAGGTCCAAGTGATACAGTAAACCTGATGTGAAGCATCGGAATCTAAAACTGGACTCACAGGAGAGGTTTAAATCAAAGAAAGTTAGAGTGTCTGTCCTCTTGTACTTAAGTCGTCATTGTGCCTTTTGTGTTAAATTCGGATGCAATTTTTGTGTTTCATCGTCAATAAGAAGGCCCGAGGTATACAGTAAACCTGAAGGGAAGCATCGGAATCTAAAACTGGACTCACAGGAGAGGTTCAAATCATAGAGAGTTAGAGTGTCAGTCTTTTTGTGCTTAAGTCGGCATTGTGCCTTTTGTATTAAATTCGGATGCAGTTTCTTTGTTTCATCGTCAATACGAAAGTCTTAGGTATACTGAAAACCTGAAGTGAAGCATCGGAATCGAAAACTAGACTCACAGGAGAGGTTCAAAACATAGAAAGTGAGAGTGGCAGTCCTCATGTACTTAAGTCGGCATTGTCCCTTTTGTATTAAATTCGGATGCAATTTCCGTGTTTGATCGTCAATAAGAAGGTCCAAGGTATACAGTAAACCTGAAGTGAAGCATCGGAACCTAAAACTCAACTCACAGGAGAGGTTCAAATCATAAAAAGTTATAGTGTCAGTCCTATTGTACTTAAGTAGGCATTGTGCCTTTTGTATTAAATTCGGATGCAATTTCTGTGTTTCATCGTCAATAAGAAGGTCCAAGGTATATAGTAAACCTGAAGTGAAGCATCCGAATCGAAATCTGGACTCACAGGAGAGGTTCAAATCATGGAAAGTTAGAGTGTCGCTCCCCTTATACTTAAGTCGACATTGTGCCTTTTGTATTGAATTCGGATGCAATTTCTGTGTTTCATCGTCAATAAGAAGGTCAAAGGGATACAGTAAACCTGAAGTGAAGCATCGGAATCTAAAACTGGACTCAGAGGAGAAGTTTAAATCAAAGAAAGTTAGAGTGTCAGTCCTCTTGTACTTAAGTCGTCATTGTACATTTTGTATTAAATTCGGATGCAAATTCTGTGTTTGATCATCAATAGGAAGGTCCAAGGTATACAGTAAACCTGAAGTGAAGCATCGGAATCTAAAACTGGACTCACAGGAGAGGTTGAAATCATAGAAGGTTAGAGTGTCACTCCACTTCTACTGAAGTCGGCATTGTGCCTTTTGTATTAAATTCGGATGCAATTTCTGTGTTTCATCGTCAATAAAAAAGTTCCAAGGTATACAGCAATCCTGAAGTGAAGCATGGGAATCTAAAACTGGACTCACAGGTGAGGTTCAAAACATAGTAAGTTAGAGTGTCAGTCCTTTTGTACTTAAGTCGGCATTGTGCCTTTAGTATTAAATTCGAATGCAATTTCTGCGTTTCATCGTCAATAAGAAGGACCAAGGGATACCGTAAACCTGAAGTGAAGAATCGGAATCTAAAACTGGACTCACAGGAGAGGTTCAATTCATAGAAAGTTAGAGTGTCAGTGAAGCTTCGGAATCTAAAACAGGGCTCACAGGACAGGTTTAAATCAAATGAAGTTAGGGTGTCTGTCCTCTTGTACTTCAGTCATCATTGTGCCTTTTGTGATAAATTCAGATGCAATTTCAGTGATTCATCGTCAATAAGAAGGTCCAAGCTATACAGTAAACCTGAAGTGAAGCATCGGAATCTAAAACTCAACTCACAGGAGATGTTGAAATCATAAAAAGTTATAGTGTCAGTCCTCTTGTACTAAAGTCGGCATTGTGCCTTTTGTATTAAATTCGGATGCAATTTCTTTGCTTCATCGTCAATAAGAAGGTCCAAGGTATATAGTAAACCTGAAGTGAAGCATCCGAATCGAAAACTGGACTCACAGGAGAGGTTCAAATCATAGAAAGTTAGAGTGTCGCTCCCCTTATACCTAAGTCGACATTGTGCCTTTTGTATTGAATTCGGATGCAATTTCTGTGTTTCATCGTCAATAAGAAGGTCAAAGGTATACAGTAAACCTGAAGTGAAACATCGGAATCTAAAACTGGACTCACAGGAGAAGTTTAAATCAAAGAAAGTTAGAGTGTCAGTCTTCTTGTACTTAAGTCGTCATTGTACATTTTGTATTAAATTCGGATGCAATTTCTGTGTTTGATCATCAATAGGAAGGTCCACAATATACAGTAAACCTGAAGTGAAGCATCGGAATCTAAAACTGGACTCACAGGAGAGGTTCAATTTATAGAAAGTTAGAGTGTCAGTCCTCTTGTACTTAAGTCGGCATTGTGCCTTTTGTATTAAATTCGGATGCAATTTCTGTGTTTCATCGTCAATAAGAAGGTCTTAGGTATACAGTAAACCTGAAGTGAAGCATCGGACAGTCCTCTTGTACTTAATTCGGCATTGTGCCTTTTGTATTAAATTCGGATGCAAATTCTGTGCTTCATCGTCAATAAGAAGGTCCAAGGGATACAGTAAACCTTAAGTAAAGCATCGGAATTTAAAACTGGACTCACAAGAGTGGTTGGAATCATAGAAAGTTAGAGTGTCACTCCTCTTCTACTTAAGTCGGCATTGTGCCTTTTGTGTTAAACTCGGATGCAATTTCTGTGTTTCATCGTCAATAAGAAAGTCCAAGGTATACAGTAAACCTGAAGTGAACCATCGGAATCTAAAACTGGACTCACAGGAGAGGTTCAAATCATAGAAAGTTAGAGTGTCAGTCCTCTTCTACTTAAGTCGGCATTGTGCCTTTTGTATTAATTTCGGATGCAATATCTGTGTTTCATCGTCAATAAGAAGGTCCAAGGTATACAGTAAACCTGAAGTGAAGCATCGGAATATAAAACCGGACTCACAGGTGTGGTTCAAATCATAGAAAGTTAGAGTGTCAGTCCTAATGTACTTAAGTCGGCATTGTGCCTTTTGTATTAAATTCGGATGCAATTTTTGTGTTTCGTCGTCAAGCAGAAGGTGCAAGGAATACAGAAATCCTGAAGGGAAGCATCAGAATCTAAAACTGGACTCACAGGAGAGGTTCAAATCATAGAAAGTTAGAGTGTCAGTCCTCTTGTACTTAAGTCGGCATTGTGCCTTTTGTACTAAATTCGGATGCAATTTCTGTGTTTCATCGTCAGTAAGAAGGTCCAAGGTATACAGTAAACCTGAAGTGAAGCATCGGAATCTTAAACTGGACTCACAGGAGAGGTTCAATTTATAGAAAGTTAGAGTGTCAGTCCTCTTGTACTTAAGTCTGCATTGTGCCATTTGTATTAAATTCGGATGCAATTTCTGTGTTTCATCGTCAATAAGAAGGTCCAAGGTATACAGTAAACCTGAAGTGAACCATCGGAATCTAAAACTGGACTCACAGGAGAGGTTCAAATCATAGAAAGTTAGAGTGTCAGTCCTCTTCTACTTAAGTCGGCATTGTGCCGTTTGTATTAATTTCGGATGCAATATCTGTGTTTCATCGTCAATAAGAAGGTCCAAGGTATACAGTAAACCTGAAGTGAAGCTTCGGAATCTAAAACAGAGCTCACAGGACAGGTTTAAATCAAAGGATGTTAGAGTGTCTATCCTCTTGTACTTAAGTCTGCATTGTGTTTTTTGTATTATATTCGGATGTAATTTCTGTGTTTCATCGTCAAGCAGAAGGTGCAAGGAATACAGTAATCCTGAAGTGTAGCATCAGAATCTAAAACTGGACTCACAGGAGAGGTTTAAATCAAAGAAAGTTAGAGTGTTTCTCCTCTTGTACTTGAGTCGGCATTGTGCCTTTTGTATTAAATTCGGATGCAATTTCTGTGTTTCATTGTCAATAGGAAGGTCCAAGTGATACAGTAAACCTGATGTGAAGCATCGGAATCTAAAACTGGACTCACAGGAGAGGTTTAAATCAAAGAAAGTTAGAGTGTCTGTCCTCTTGTACTTCAGTCGTCATTGTGCCTTTTGTATTAAATTCGGATGCAATTTCTGTGTATCATCGTCAATAAGAAGGTCCAAGGTATACAGTAAACCTGAAGTGAAGCATCGGAATCTAAAACTGGACTCACAGGAGAGGTTCATATCATAGAGATTTAGAGTGTCAGTCTTCTTGTGCTTAAGTCGGCATTGTGCCTTTTGTATTAAATTCGGATGCAGTTTCTTTGTTTCATCGCCAATACGAAGGCTTAGGTATACTGAAAACCTGAAGTGAAGCATCGGAATCTAAAACTAGACTCACAGGAGAGGTTCAAATCATAGAAAGTGAGAGTGGCAGTCCTCATGTACTTAAGTCGGCATTGTGCCTTTTGTATTAAATTCGGATGCAATTTCCGTGTTTGATCATCAATAAGAAGGTCCAAGGTATACAGTAAACCTGAAGTGAAGCATCGGAACCTAAAACTAAACTCACAGGAGAGTTTCAAATCATAAAAAGTTATAGTGTCAGTCCTATTGTACTTAAGTCGGCATTGTGCCTTTTGTATTAAATTCGGATGCAATTTCTGTGTTTCATCGTCAATAAGAAGGTCCAAGGTATATAGTAAACCTGAAGTGAAGCATCCGAATCGAAAACTGGACTCACAGGAGAGGTTCAAATCATGGAAAATCAGAGTGTCGCTCCCCTTATACTTAAGTCGACATTGTGCGTTTTGTATTGAATTCGGATGCAATTTCTGTGTTTCATCGTCAACAAGAAGTTCAAAGGAATACAGTAAACCTGAAGTGAAGCATCGGAATCTAAAACTGGACTCAGAGGAGAAGTTTAAATCAAAGAAAGTTAGAGTGTCAGTCCTCTTGTACTCAAGTCGTCATTGTACATTTTGTATTAAATTCGGATGCAATTTCTGTGTTTGATCATCAATAGGAAGGTCCAAGGTATACAGTAAACCTGAAGTGAAGCATCGGAATCTGAAACTGGACTCACAGGAGAGGTTGAAATCATGGAAGGTTAGAGTGTCACTCCTCTTCTACTGAAGTCGGCATTGTGCCTTTTGTATTAAATTCGGATGCAATTTCGGAGTTTCATCGTCAATAAAAAGTTCCAAGGTATACAGCAATCCTGAAGTGAAGCATGGGAATCTAAAACTGGACTCACAGGTGAGGTTCAAAACATAGTAAGTTAGAGTGTCAGTCCTTTTGTACTTAAGTCGGCATTGTGCCTTTAGTATTAAATTCGAATGCAATTTCTGTGTTTCATCGTCAATAAGAAGGACCAAGGGATACCGTAAACCTGAAGTGAAGAATCGGAATCTAAAACTGGACTCACAGGAGAGGTTCAATTCATAGAAAGTTAGAGTGTCAGTCTTCTTGTACTTAAGTCGATGTTGCGCCTTTTGTATTAAATTCGGATGCAATTTCTGTGATTCATCGTCAATAAGAAGGTCCAAGGTATACAGTAAACCTGAAGTGAAGCTTCGGAATCTAAAACAGGGCTCACAGGACAGGTTTAAATCAAATGAAGTTAGAGTGTCTGTCCTCTTGTACTTCAGTCATCATTGTGCCTTTTGTGAAAAAATCGGATGCAATTTCAGTGATTCATCGTCAATAAGAAGGTCCAAGGTATACACTAAACCTGAAGTGAAGCATCGGAATAAAAAACTCAACTCACAGGAGAGGTTCAAATCATAAAAAGTTATAGTGTCAGTTCACTTGTACTTAAGTCGGCATTGTGCCTTTTGTATTAAATTCGAATGCAATTTCTTTGCTTCATCGTCAATTAGAAGGTCCAAGGTATATAGTAAACCTGAAGTGAAGCATCCGAATCGAAAACTGGACTCACAGGAGAGGTTCAAATCATAGAAAGTTAGAGTGTCGCTCCCCTTATACCTAAGTCGACATTGTGCCTTTTGTATTGAATTCGGATGCAATTTCTGTGTTTCATCGTCAATAAGAAGGTCAAAGGTATACAGTAAACCTGAAGTGAAGCATCGGAATCTAAAACTGGACTCACAGGAGAAGTTTAAATCAAAGAAAGTTAGAGTGTCAGTCCTCTTGTACTTAAGTCGTCATTGTACCTTTTGTATTAAATTCGGATGCAATTTCTGTGTTTCATCGTCAATAAGAACGTCCAAGGTATACAGTAAACCTGAAGTGAAGCATCGGAATATAAAACCGGACTCACAGGAGTGGTTCAAATCATAGAAAGTTAGAGTGTCAGTCCTAATGTACTTAAGTCGGCATTGTGCCTTTTGTATTAAATTCGGATGCAATTTCTGTGTTTCATCGTCAATAAGAAGGTCCAAGGTATACAGTAAACCTGAAGTGAACCATCGGAATCTAAAACTGGACTCACAGGAGAGGTTCAAATCATAGAAAGTTAGAGTGTCAGTCCCCTTCTACTTAATTCGGCATTGTGCCTTTTGTATTAATTTCGGATGCAATATCTGTGTTTCATCGTCAATAAGAAGGTCCAAGGTATACAGTAAACCTGAAGTGAAGCTTCGGAATCTAAAACAGAGCTCACAGGACAGGTTTAAATCAAAGGAAGTTAGAGTGTCTGTCCTCTTGTACTTAAGTCTGCATTGTGTTTTTTGTATTATATTCGGATGTATTTCTGTGTTTCATCGTCAAGCAGAAGGTGCAAGGAATACAGTAATCCTGAAGTGAAGCATCAGAATCTAAAACTGGACTCACAGGAGAGGTTTAAATCAAAGAAAGTTAGAGTGTTTCGCCTCTTGTACTGGAGTCGGCATTGTGCCTTTTGTATTAATATCGGATGCAATTTCTGTGTTTCATCGTCAATAAGAAGGTCCAAGTGATACAGTAAACCTGATGTGAAGCATCGGAATCTAAAACTGGACTCACAGGAGAGGTTTAAATCAAACAAAGTTAGAGTGTCTGTCCTCCTGTACTTAAGTCGTCATTGTGCCTTTTGTATTAAATTCGGATGCAATTTCTGTGTTTCATCGTCAATAAGAAGGTCCAAGGTATACAGTAAACCTGAAGTGAAGCATCCGAATCGAAAACTGGACTCACAGGAGAGGTTCAAATCATGGAAAGTTAGAGTGTCGCTCCCCTTATACTTAAGTCGACATTGTGCCTTTTGTATTGAATTCGGATGCAATTTCTGTGTTTCATCGTCAATAAGAAGGTCAAAGGGATACAGTAAACCTGAAGTGAAGCATCGGAATCTAAAACTGGACTCACAGGAGAGGTTGAAATCATAGAAGGTTAGAGTGTCACTCCTCTTCTACTGAAGTCGGCATTGTGCCTTTTGTATTAAATTCGGATGCAATTTCTGTGTTTCATCGTCAATAAAAAGTTCCAAGGTATACAGCAATCCAGAAGTGAAGCATGGGAATCTAAAACTGGACTCACAGGTGAGGTTCAAAACATAGTAAGTTAGAGTGTCAGTCCTTTTGTACTTAAGTCGGCATTGTGCCTTTAGTATTAAATTCGAATGCAATTTCTGCGTTTCATCGTCAATAAGAAGGACCAAGGGATACCGTAAACCTGAAGTGAAGAATCGGAATCTAAAACTGGACTCACAGGAGAGGTTCAATTCATAGAAAGTTAGAGTGTCAGTCTTCTTGTACTTAAGTCGACGTTGCGCCTTTTGTATTAAATTCGGATGCAATTTCTGTGATCCATCGTCAATGAGAAGGTCCAAGGTATACAGTAAACCTGAAGTGAAGCTTCGGAATCTAAAACAGGGCTCACAGGACAGGTTTAAATCAAATGAAGTTAGAGTGTCTGTCCTCTTGTACTTCAGTCATCATTGTGCCTTTTGTGATAAATTCGAATGCAATTTCAGTGATTCATCGTCAATAAGAAGGTCCAAGCTATACAGTAAACCTGAAGTGAAGCATCGGAATCTAAAACTCAACTCACAGGTGATTTTGAAATCATAAAAAGTTATAGTGTCAGTCCTCTTGTGCTTAAGTCGGCATTGTGCCTTTTGTATTAAATTCGGATGCAATTTCTGTGATCCATCGTCAATGAGAAGGTCCAAGGTATACAGTAAACCTGAAGTGAAGCATCGGAATCTAAAACTGGACTCACAGGAGAGGTTGAAATCATAGAAGGTTAGAGTGTCACTCCGCTTCTACTGAAGTCTGCATTGTGCCTTTTGTATTAAATTCGGATGCAATTTCTGTGTTTCATCGTCAATAAGAAGGACCAAGGGATACCGTAAACCTGAAGTGAAGAATCGGAATCTAAAACTGGACTCACAGGAGAGGTTCAATTCATAGAAAGTTAGAGTGTCGCTCCCCTTATACTTAAGTCGACATTGTGCCTTTTGTATTGAATTCGGATGCAATTTCTGTGTTTCATCGTCAATAAGAAGGTTAAAGGGATACAGTAAACCTGAAGTGAAGCATCGGAATCTAAAACTGGACTCACAGGAGAAGTTTAAATCAAAGACAGTTAGAGTGTCAGTCCTCTTGTACTTAAGTCGTCATTGTACCTTTTGTATTAAATTCGGATGCAATTTCTGTGTTTGATCATCAATAGGAAGGTCCAAGGTATACAGTAAACCTGAAGTGAAGCATCGGAATCTAAAACTGGACTCACAGGAGAGGTTGAAATCATAGAAGGTTAGAGTGTCACTCCTCTTCTACTGAAGTCGGCATTGTGCCTTTTGTATTAAATTCGGATGCAATTTCTGTGTTTTATCGTCAATAAAAAGGTCCAAGGTATACAGCAATCCTGAAGTGAAGCATGGGAATCTAAAACTGGACTCACAGGTGAGGTTCAAAACATAGTATGTTAGAGTGTCAGTCCTTTTGTACTTAAGTCGGCATTGTGCCTTTAGTATTAAATTCGAATGCAATTTCTGTGTTTCATCGTCAATAAGAAAGACCAAGGGACACCGTAAACCTGAAGTGAAGAATCGGAATCTATAACTGGACTCACAGGAGAGGTTCAATTCATAGAAAGTTAGAGTGTCTGTCCCCTTGTACTTCAGTCATCATTGTGCCTTTTGTGATAAATTCGGATTCAATTTCAGTGATTCATCGACAATAAGAAGGTCCAAGCTATACAGTAAACCTGAAGTGAAGCATCGGAATCTGAAACTTGACTCACAGAAGAGGTTCAATTCATAGAAAGTTAGAGTGTCAGTCCTCTTGTACTTAAGTCTGCATTGTGTTTTTTGTATTATATTCGGATATAATTTCTGTATTTCATCGTCAAGCAGAAGGTGCAAGGAATACAGTAATCCTGAAGTGAAGCATCAGAATCTAAAACTGGACTCACCGGAGAGGTTTAAATCAAAGAAAGTTAGAGTGTCGCTCCCCTTATACCTAAGTCGACATTGTGCCTTTTGTATTGAATTCGGATGCAATTTCTGTGTTTCATCGTCAATAAGAAGGTCAAAGGTATACAGTAAATCTGAAGTGAAGCATTGGAATCTAAAGCTGGACTCACAGGAGAAGTTTAAATCAAAGAAAGTTAGTGTGTCAGTCCTCTTGTACTTAAGTCGTCATTGTACCTTTTGTATTAAATTCGGATGCAATTTCTGTGTTTGATCATCAATAGGAAGGTCCACGGTATACAGTAAACGTGAAGTGAAGCATCGGAATCTAAAACTGGACTCACAGGAGAGGTTGAAATCATAGAAGGTTAGAGTGTCACTCCTCTTCTACTGAAGTCGGCATTGTGCCTTTTGTATTAAATTCGGATGCAATTTCTGTGTTTCATCGTCAATAAGAAGGTCCAAGGTATACAGCAAACCTGAAGTGAAGCATGGGAATCTTAAACTGGACTCACAGGTGAGGTTCAAAACATGGTAAGGTAGAGTGTCTGTCCTCTTGTACTTAAGTCTGCATTGTGTTTTTTGTATTATATTCGGATATAATTTCTGTGATTCATCGTCAAGCAGAAGGTGCAAGGAATACAGTAATCCCGAAGTGTAGTATCAGAATCTAAAACTGGACTCACAGGAGAGGTTCAAATCATAGAAAGTTGGAGTGTTAGTCCTCTTGTACTTAAGTCTGCATAGTGCCATTTGTATGAAATTCGGATGCAATATCTGTGTTTCATCGTCAATAAGAAGGTCCAAGGTATACAGTAAACCTGAAGTGACGCATCGGAATCTAAAACCGGACTCACAGGAGAGGTTCTAATCATAGAAAGTTAGAGTGTCAGTCCTAATGTACTTAAGTCGGCATTGTGCCTTTTGTATTAAATTCGGATGCAATTTCTGTGTTTCATCGTCAATAAGAAGTTCCAAGGTATACAGTAAACCTGAAGTGAACCACAGGAATCTAAAAATGGACTCACAGGAGAGGTTCAAATCATAGAAAGTTAGATTGTCAGTCCTCTTCTACTTAAGTCGGCATTGTGTCTTTTGTATTACTTTTGGATGCAATATCTGTGTTTCATCGTCAATAAGAAGGTCCTAGGTATACAGTAAACCTGAAGTGAAGCATCGGAATCTAAAACTGGACTCACAGGAGAGGTTTCAATCAAAGAAAGTTAGAGTGTCTGTCCCCTTGTACTTACGTCGGCATTGTGCCTTTAGTATTAAATTCGGATGCAATTTCTGTGTTTGATCATCAATAGGAAGGTACAAGGTATACAGTAAACCTGAAGTGAAGCATCGGAATCTAAAACTGGACTCACAGGAGAGGTTGAAATCGTAGAAGGTTAGAGTGTCACTCCTCTTCTACTGAAGTCGGCATTGTGCCTTTTGTATTAAATTCGGATGCAATTTCTGTGTTTTATCGTCAATAAAAAGGTCCAAGGTATACAGCAATCCGAAGTGAAGCATGGGAATCTAAAACTGGACTCACAGGTGAGGTTCAAAACATAGTAAGTTAGAGGTTCAGTCCTTTTGTACTTAAGTCGGCATTGTGCCTTTAGTATTGAATTCGAATGCAATTTCTGTGTTTCATCGTCAATAAGAAGGACCAAGGGATACCGTAAACCTGAAGTGAAGAATCGGAATCTAAAACTGGACTCACAGGAGAGGTTCAATTCATAGAAAGTTAGAGTCTCAGTCTCCTTGTACTTAAGTCGACATTGCGCCTTTTGTATTAAATTCGGATGCAATTTCTGTGATTCATCGTCAATAAGAAGGTCCAAGGTATACAGTAAACCTGAAGTGAAGCTTCGGAATCTAAAACAGGGCTCACAGGACAGGTTTAAAACAAAGGAAGTTAGAGTGTCTGTCCTCTTGTACTTCAGTCATCAATGTGCCTTTTGTGATAAATTCGGATGCAATTTCAGTGATTCATCGTCAATAAGAAGGTCCAAGCTATACAGTAAACCTGAAGTGCAGCATCGGAATCTGAAACTTGACTCACAGGAGAGGTTCAATTCATAGAAAGTTAGAGTGTCGCTCCCCTTATACCTAAGTCGACATTGTGCCTTTTGTATTGAATTCGGACGCAATTTCTGTGTTTCATCGTCAATAAGAAGGTCAAAGGTATACAGTAAACCTGAAGTGAAGCATCGGAATCTAAAACTGGACTCACAGGAGAAGTATAAATCAAAGAAAATTAGTGTGTCAGTCCTCTTGTACCTAAGTCGTCATTGTACCTTTTGTATTAAATTCGGATGCAATTTCTGTGTTTGATCATCAATAGGAAGGTCCACGGTATACAGTAAACGTGAAGTGAAGCATCGGAATCTAAAACTGGACTCACAGGAGAGGTTGAAATCATAGAAGGTTAGAGTGTCACTCCTCTTCTACTGAAGTCGGCATTGGGCCTTTTGTATTAAATTCGGATGCAATTTCTGTGTTTCATCGTCAATAAGAAGGTCCAAGGTATACAGCAAACCTGAAGTGAAGCATGGGAATCTAAAACTGGACTCACAGGTGAGGTTCAAAACATGGTAAGTTAGAGTGTCAGTCCTTTTGTACTTAAGTCGGCATTGTGCCTTTAGTATTAAATTCGGATGCAATTTCTGTGTTTCATCGTCAATAAGAAGGACCAAGGGATACAGCAAACCTGAAGTGAAGAATCGGAATCTAAAACTGGACTCACAGGAGAGGTTCAATTCATAGAAAGGTAGAGTGTCAGTCTTCTTGTACTTAAGTCGACATTGTGCCTTTTGTATTAAATTCGGATGCAATTTCTGTGATTCATGGTCAATAAGAAGGTCCAAGGTATACAGTAAACCTGAAGTGAAGCTTCGGAATCTAAAACAGGGCTCACAGGACAGGTTTAAATCAAAGGAAGTTAGAGTGTCAGTCCTCTTGTACTTAAGTCTGCATTGTGTTTTTTGTATTATATTCGGATATAATTTCTGTGTTTCATCGTCAAGCAGAAGGTGCAAGGAATACAGTAATCCCGAAGTGTAGTATCAGAAACTAAAACTGGACTCACTGGAGAGGTTCAAATGATAGAAAGTTGGAGTGTTAGTCCTCTTGTACTTAAGTCTGCATTGTGCCATTTGTAAAAAATTCGGATGCAATATCTGTGTTTCATCGTCAATAAGAAGGTCCAAGGTATACAGTAAACCTGAAGTGACGCATCGGAATCTAAAACCGGACTCACAGGACAGGTTCAATCCATAGAAAGTTAGAGTATCAGTCCTAATGTACTTAAGTCGGCATTGTGCCTTTTGTATTAAATTCGGATGCAATTTCTGTGTTTCATCGTCAATAAGAAGTTCCAAGGTATACAGTAAACCTGAAGTGAACCATCGGAATCTAAAACTGGACTCACAGGAAAGGTTCAAATCATAGAAAGTTAGATTGTCAGTCCTCTTCTACTTAAGTCGGCATTGTGTCTGTTGTATTAATTTTGGATGCAATATCTGTGTTTCATCGTCAATAAGAAGGTCCAAGGTATACAGTAAACCTGAAGTGATGCATCGGAATCTAAAACTGGACTCACAGGAGAGGTTTCATTCAAAGAAAGTTAGAGTGTCTGCCCTCTTGTACATACGTCGGCATTGTGCCTTTAGTATTAAATTCGGATACAATTTCTGTGTTTCATCGTCAATAGGAAGGTCCATGGTATACAGTAAACCTGAAGTGAAGCATCGGAATCTTAAACTGGACTCACAGGAGAGGTTCAAGTCATAGAAAGTTAGAGTGTCAGTCCCCTTGTACTTAAGTCGGCATTGTGCCATTTGTATTAAATTCGGATGCAATTTCTGTGTTTCATCGTCAATAAGAAGGTCCAAGGTATACAGTAAACCAGAAGTGAAGCATCGGAATCTAAGACTGGACTCACAGGAGAGGTTCAAATCATTGAAAGTTAGAGTGTCAGACCTCTTGTACTTAATTCGGCACTGTGCTTTTGTATTAAATTCGGATGCAATTTCTGTGTTTCATCGTCAATAAGAAGGTCCAAGGGATACAGTAAACCTTAAGTAAAGCATCGGAATCTAAAACTGGACTCACAGGAGAAGTTTAAATCAAAGAAAGTTAGAGTGTCAGTCCTCTTGTACTTAAGTCGTCATTGTACCTTTTGTATTAAATTCGGATGCAATTTCTGTGTTTGATCATCAATAGGAAGGTCCAAGGTATACAGTAAACCTGAAGTGAAGCATCGGAATCTAAAACTGGAATCACAGGAGAGGTTGAAATCATAGAAGGTTAGAGTGTCACTCCTCTTCTACTGAAGTCGGCATTGTGCCTTTTGTATTAAATTCGGATGCAATTTCTGTGTTTTATCGTCAATAAAAAAGTCCATGGTATACAGCAATCCTGAAGTGAAGCATGGGAATCTAAAACTGGACCCACAGGTGAGGTTCAAAACATAGTAAGTTAGAGTGTCAGTCCTTTTGTACTTAAGTCGGCATTGTGCCTTTAGTATTAAATTCGGATGCAATTTCTGTGTTTCATCGTCAATAAGAAAGGCCAAGGGGTACCGTAAACCTGAAGTGAAGAATCGGAATCTAAAACTGGACTCAGAGGAGAGGTTCAATTCATAGAAAGTTAGAGTGTCAGTCTTCTTGTACTTAAGTCGACATTGCGCCTTTTGCATTAAATTCGGATGCAATTTCTGTGATTCATCATCAATAAGAAGGTCCAAGGTATACAGTAAACCTGAAGTGAAGCTTCGGAATCTAAAACAGGGCTCACAGGACAGGTTTAAATCAAAGGAAGTTAGAGTGTCTGTCCCCTTGTACTTCAGTCATCATTGTGCCTTTTGTGATAAATTGGGATTCAATTTCAGTGATTCATCGACAAGAAGAAGGTCCAGGCTATACAGTGAACCTGAAGTGAAGCATCGGAATCTGAAACTTGACTCACAGGAGAGGTTCAATTCATAGAAAGTTAGGGTGTCAGTCCTCTTGTACTTAAGTCTGCATTGTGTTTTTTTGTATTATATTCGGATATAATTTCTGTATTTCATCGTCAAGCAGAAGGTGCAAGGAATACAGTAATCCTGAAGTGAAGCATCAGAATCTAAAACTGGACTCACCGGAGAGGTTTAAATCAAAGAAAGTTAGAGTATTTTTCCTCTTGTACTTGAGTCGGCATTGTGCCTTTTGTATTAAATTCGGATGCAATTTCTGTGTTTCATCGTCAATAAGAAGGTCCAAGGTATACTGAAAACCTGAAATGAAGCATCGGAATCTAAAACTCAACTCACAGGAGAGGTTCAAATCATAAAAAGTTATAGTGTCAGTCCTCTTGTACTTAAGTCGGCGTTGTGCCTTTTGTATTAAATTCGGATGCAATTTCTGTGTTTCATCGTCAATAAGAAGGTCCAAGGTATATAGTAAACCTGAAGTGAAGCATCCGAATCGAAAACTGGACTCACAGGAGAGGTTCAAATCACAGAAAGTTAGAGTGTCGCTCCCCTCATACCTAAGTCGACATTGTGCCTTTTGTATTGAATTCGGATGCAATTTCTGTGTTTCATCGTCAATAAGAAGGTCAAAGGTATACAGTAAACCTGAAGTGAAGCATCGGAATCTAAAGCTGGACTCACAGGAGAAGTTTAAATCAAAGAAAGTTAGTGTGTCAGTCCTCTTGTACTAAAGTCGTCATTGTACCTTTTGTATTAAATTCGGATGCAATTTCTGTGTTTGATCATCAATAGGAAGGTCCACGGTATACAGTAAACGTGAAGTGAAGCATCGGAATCTAAAACTGGACTCAAAGGAGAGGTTGAAATCATAGAAGGTTAGAGTGTCACTCCTCTTCTACTGAAGTCGGCATTGTGCCTTTTGTATTAAATTCGGATGCAATTTCTGTGTTTCATCGTCAATAAGAAGTTCCAAGGTATACAGTAAACCTGAAGTGAACAATCGGAATCTAAAACTGGACTCACAGGAGAGGTTCCAATCATAGAAAGTTAGATTGTCAGTCCTCTTCTACTTAAGTCGGCATTGTGTCTTTTGTATTAATTTTGGATGCAATATCTGTGTTTCATCGTCAATAAGAAGGTCCAAGGTATACAGTAAACCTGAAGTGAAGCATCGGAATCTAAAACTGGACTCACAGGAGAGGTTTCAATCAAAGAAAGTTAGAGTGTCTGTCCTCTTGTACTTACGTCGGCATTGTGCCTTTAGTATTAAATTCGGATGCAATTTCTGTGTTTGATCATCAATAGGAAGGTCCAAGGTATGCAGTAAACCTGAATTGAAGCATCGGAATCTAAAACTGGACTCACAGGAGAGGTTGAAATCATAGAAGGTAAGAGTGTCACTCCTCTTCTACTGAAGTCGGCATTGTGTATTTTGTATTAAATTCGGATGCAATTTCTGTGTATTATCGTCAATAAAAAGGTCCAAGGTATACAGCAATCCTGAAGTGAAGCATGGGAATCTAAAACTGGACTCACAGGTGAGGTTCAAAACATAGTAAGTTAGAGTGTCAGTCCTTTTGTACTTAAGTCGGCATTGTGCCTTTAGTATTAAATTCGAATGCAATTTCTGTGTTTCATCGTCAATAAGAAGGACCAAGGGATACCGTAAACCTGAAGTGAAGAATCGGAATCTAAAACTGGACTCACAGGAGAGGTTCAATTCATAGAAAGTTAGAGTGTCAGTCTTCTTGTACTTAAGTCGACATTGCGCCTTTTGTATTAAATTCGGATGCAATTTCTGTGATTCATCGTCAATAAGAAGGTCCAAGGTATACAGTAAACCTGAAGTGAAGCTTCGGAATCTAAAACAGGGCTCACAGGACAGGTTTTAATCAAAGGAAGTTAGAGTGTCTGTCCTCTTGTACTTCAGTAATCATTGTGCCTTTTGTGATAAATTCGGATGCAATTTCAGTGATTCATCGTCAATAAGAAGGTCCAAGCTATACAGTAAACCTGAAGTGCAGCATCGGAATCTGAAACTTGACTCACAGGAGAGGTTCAATTCATAGAAAGTTAGAGTGTCAGTCCTCTTGTACTTAAGTCTGCATTGTGTTTTTTGAATTATATTCGGATATAATTTCTGTGTCTCATCGTCAAGCAGAAGGTGCAAGGAATACAGTAATCCCGAAGTGTAGTATCAAATCTAAAACTGGACTCACAGGAGAGGTTTAAATCATAGAAAGTTGGAGTGTTAGTCCTCTTGTACTTAAGTCTGCATTGTGCCATTTGTATTAAATTCGGGTGCAATATCTGTGTTTCATCGTCAATAAGAAGGGCCAAGGTATACAGTAAACCTGAAGTGACGCATCGGAATCTAAAACCGGACTCACAGGAGAGGTTCAATCCATAGAAAGTTAGAGTGTCAGTCCTAATGTACTTAAGTCGGCATTGTGCGTTTTGTATTAAATTCGGATGCAATTTCTGTGTTTCATCGTCAATAAGAAGTTCCAAGGTATACAGTAAACCTGAAGTGAACCATCGGAATCCAAAACTGGACTCACAGGAGAGGTTCAAATCATAGAAAGTTAGATTGTCAGTCCTCTTCTACTTAAGTCGGCATTGTGTCTTTTGTATTAATTTTGGATGCAATATCTGTGTTTCATCGTCAATAAGAAGGTCCAAGGTATACAGTAAACCTGAAGTGAAGCATCGGAATCTAAAACTGGACTCACAGGAGAGGTTTCAATCAAAGAAAGTTAGAGTGTCTGCCCTCTTGTACATACGTCGGCATTGTGCCTTTAGTATTAAATTGGAATGCAATTTCTGTGTTTCATCGTCAATAGGAAGGTCCAAGGTATACAGTAAACCTGAAGTGAAGCATCGGAATCTAAGACTGGACTCACAGGAGAGGTTCAAATCATTGAAAGTTAGAGTGTCAGACCTCTTGTACTTAATTCGGCATTGTGCCTTTTGTATTAAATTCGGATGCAATTTCTGTGTTTCATCGTCAATAAGAAGGTCCAAGGGATACAGTAAATCTTAAGTAGAGCATCGGAATTTAAAACTGGACTCACAAGAGTGGTTCGAATCATAGAAAGTTGGAGTGTCACTCCTCTTCTACTTAAGTCGGCCTTGTGCCTTTTGTGTTAAATTCGGATGCAATTTCTGTGTTTCATCGTCAATAAGAAAGGCCAAGGGATACCGTAAACCTGATGTGAAGAATCGGAATCTAAAACTGGACTCACAGGAGAGGTTCAATTCATAGAATGTTAGAGTGTCAGTCTTCTTGTACTTAAGTCGACATTGCGCCTTTTGTATTAAATTCGGATGCAATTTCTGTGATTCATCGCCAATAAGAAGGTCCAAGGTATACAGTAAACCTGAAGTGAAGCATCGGAATCTTAAACTGGACTCACAGGAGAGGTTCAATTTATAGAAAGTTAGAGTGTCAGTCCTCTTGTACTTAAGTCTGCATTGTGCCATTTGTATTAAATTCGGATGCAATTTCTGTGTTTCATCGTCAATAAGAACGTCCAAGGTATACAGTAAACCTGAAGTGAAGCATCGGAATGTAAAACCGGACTCACAGGAGTGGTTCAAATCATAGAAAGTTAGAGTGTCAGTCCTAATGTACTTAAGTCGGCATTGTGCCTTTTGTATTAAATTCGGATGCAATTTCTGTGTTTCATCGTCAATAAGAAGGTCAAAGGGATACAGTAAACCTGAAGTGAAGCATCGGAATCTAAAACTTGACATACAGGAGAAGTTTAAATCAAAGAAAGTTAGAGTGTCAGTCCTCTTGTACTTAAGTCGTCATTGTACCTTTTGTATTAAATTCGGATGGAATTTCTGTGTTTGATCATCAATAGGAAGGTCCAAGGTATACAGTAAACTTGAAGTGAAGCATCGGAATCTAAAACTGAACTCACAGGAGAGGCTGAAATCATAGAAGGTTAGAGTGTCACTCCTCTTCTACTTAAGTCGGCATTGTGCCTTTTGTATTAAATTCGGATGCAATTTCTGTGTTTCATCGTCAATAAGAAGGTCCTAGGTATACAGTAAACCTGAAGTGAAGCATCGGAATCTAAAACTGGACTCACAGGAGAGGTTCAAATCATAGAAAGTTAGAGTGTCAGTCCTCTTGTACTTAAGTCTGCATCGTGCCTTTTGTATTAAATTCGGATGCAATTTCTGTGTATCATCGTCAATAAGAAGGTCCAAGGTTTACAGTAAACTGGAAATGAAGCAACGGAATCTAAAACTGGACTCACAGGAGATCTTCAAATCATAGAAAGCTTGAGTGTCAGTCCTCTTGTACTTAAGTTGGCATTGTGCCTTTTGTATTAAATTCGGATGCAATTTCTGTGCTTCATCGTCAATAAATGGTCCAACGGATACAGTAAGCCTGAAAAGAAGCATCGGAATCTAAAACTGATCTCACAGGACAGGTATAAATCAAATAAAGTTAGAGTGTCTGTCCTCTTGTACTTAAGTCGGCATTGTGCCTTTTGTATTAAATTCGGATGCTATTTCTGTGTTTCATAGTCAATAAGAAGGTCGAAGGTATACAGTAAACTTGAAGTGAAGCATCGGAATCTAAAACTCAACTCACAGGAGAGGTTCAAATCATAAAAAGTTATAATGTCAGTCCCCTTATACTTAAGTCGACATTATGCCTTTTGTATTGATTTCGGATGCAATTTCAGTGTTTCATCGTCAATAAGAAGGTCTTAGGTATACTGTGAACCTGAAGTGAAGCATCGGAATCTAAAACTGGACCCACAGGAGAGGTTCAATTCATAGAAAGTGAGAGTGTCAGACCTCATGTACATAAGTCGGCATTGTGCCTTTTGTATTAAATTCGGATGCAATTTCTGTGTTTGATCAGCAATAAGAAGGTCCAAGGTGTACAGTAAACATGAAGTGAAGCATCGGAATCTAAAACTCAACTCACAGGAGACGTTCTAATCATAGAAAGTTATAATGTCAGTCCTCTTGTACTTAAGTCGGCATTGTGCCTTTTGTATTAAATTCGGATGCAATTTCTGTGTTTCATCGTCAATAAGAAAGACCACGCTATATAGTAAATCTGAAGTGAAGCATCCGAATCTAAAACTGGACTCACAGGAGAGGTTCAAATCATAGAAAGTTAGAGTGTCAGTCATCTTGTACTTAAGTCGGCATTGTGCCTTTTTTATTGAATTCGGATGCAATTTCTCTGCTTCATCGTCAATAAGAAGGTCCAACGGATACAGTAAGATTGAAGTGAAGCATCGGAATCAAAAACTTGACTCACAGGAGAGGTTTAAATCAAAGAAAGTTAGAGTGTGTGTCCTCTTGTACTTAAGTCGGCATTGTGCCGTTTGTATTAAATTCGGATGCAATTTCTGTGTTTCATCGTCAATAAGAAGGTCAAAGGTATACAGTAAACAGGAAGTGAAGCATCGGAATCTAAAACTGGACTCACAGGAGAGGTTCAAATCATAGTGAGTTAGAGTGTCAGTCTTCTTGTGCTTCAGTCGGCATTGTGCCTTTTGTATTAAATTCGGATGCAATTTCTTTGTTTCATCGTGAATAAGAAGGTCTTAGGTATACTGTAAACCTGAAGTGAAGCATCGGAATCTAAAACTAGACTCACAGGAGAGGTTCAAATCATAGAAAGTGAGAGTGTCAGTCCTCATGTACTTAAGTCGGAATTGTGCCTTTTGTATTAAATTCGGATGCAATTTCTGTGTTTGATCATCAATAAGAAGGTCCAAGGTATACAGTAAACCTGAAGTGAAGCATCGGAATCTAAAACTCAACTCACAGGAGAGGTTCAAATCATAAAAAGTTATAATGTCAGTCCTCTTGTACTTAAGTCGGCATTGTGCCTTTTGTATTAAATTCGGATGCAATTTCAGTGTTTCATCGTCAAAAGGAAGGTACAAGGTATACAGTAAACCTGAAGTGAAGCATCGGAATCTAAAACTGGACTCACAGGAGAGGTTCAAATCATAGAAAGTTTGAGTGTCAGTCATCTTGTGCTTATGTCGGCATTGTGCCTTTTGTATTAAATTCGGATGCAATTTCTTTGCTTCATCGTCAATACGAAGGTTTTAGGTATACTGTAAACCTGAAGTGAAGCATCGGAAACTAAAACTAGACTCACAGGAGAGGTTCAAATCATAGAAAGTGAGAGTGGCAGTCCTCATGTACTTAAGTCGGCATTATGCCTTTTGTATTAAATTCGGATGCAATTTTTGTGTTTGATCATCAATAAGAAGGTCCAAGGTATACAGTAAACCTGAAGTGAAGCATCGGAACCTAAAACTCAACTCACAGGAGAGGTTCAAATCATAAAAAGTTATAGTGTCAGTCCTCTTGTACTTAAGTCGGCATTGTGCCTTTTGTATTAAATTCGGATGCAATTTCTGTGTTTCATCGTCAATAAGAAGGTCCAAGGTATATAGTTAACCTGAAGTGAAGCATCCGAATCGAAAACTGGACTCACAGGAGAGGTTCAAATCATAGGAAGATAGAGTGTCGCTCCCCTTATACTTAAGGCGACATTGTGCATTTTGTATTGAATTCGGATGCAATTTCTGTGTTTCATCGTCAATAAGAAGGTCAAAGGGATACAGTAAACCTGAAGTGAAGCATCGGAATCTAAAACTGGACTCGCAGGAGAAGTTTAAATCAAAGAAAGTTAGAGTGTCAGTCCTCTTGTAGTTAAGTCGTCATTGTACCTTTTGTATTAAATTCGGATGCAATTTCTGTGTTTGATCATCAATAGGAAGGTCCAAGGTATACAGTAAACCTGAAGTGAAGCATCGGAATCTAAAACTGGACTCACAGGAGAGGTTGAAATCATAGAAGGTTAGAGTGTCACTCCTCTACTACTAAAGTCGGCATTGTGCCTTTTGTATTAAATTCGGATGCAATTTCTGTGTTTCATCGTCAATAAGAAGGTCCAAGGTATACAGTAAACCTGAAGTGAAGCATCGGAATCTGAAACTTGACTCACAGGAGTGGTATAAATCAAAGTAAGGTAGAGTGTCTGTCCTCTTGTACTTAAGTCGACATTGTGCCTTTTGTATTAAATTCAGATGCAATATCTGTGTGTCATCGTCAATAAGAAGGTCCAGGGGATACAGTAAACCTGAAGTGAAGCATCGGAATCTAAAATTGGGCTCACAGGACAGGTTTAAATCAAAGAAAGTTAGAGTGTTTGTCCTCTTGTACTTAAGTCGGCATTGTGCCTTTTGTATTGAATTCGGATGCAATTTCTGTGTTTCATCGTCAATAAGAAGGTCCAAGGTATACAGTAAACCTGAAGCGAAGTATCGGAATCTAAAACTGGACCCACAGGAGAGGTTCAAATCATAGAAAGTGAGAGTGTCAGACCTCATGTACTTAAGTCGGCATTGTGCCTTTTGTATTAAATTCGGATGCAATTTCTGTGTTTGATCATCAATAAGAAGGTCCAAGGTATACAGTAAACATGAAGTGAAGCATCGGAATCAAAAACTCAACTCACAGGAGACGTTCAAATCATAGAAAGTTATAATGTCAGTCCTCTTGTACTTAAGTCAGCATTGTGCCTTTTGTATTAAATTCGGATGCAATTTCTGTGCTTCATCGTCAATAAGAAAGTCCAACGGATACGGTAAGATTGAAGTGAAGCATAGGAATCAAAAACTTGACTCACAGGAGAGGTTTAAATCAAAGAAAGTTAGAGTATCTGTCCTCTTGTACTTAAGTCGGCATTGTGCCTTTTGTATTAAACTCGGATGCAATTTCTGTGTTTCATCGTCAATAAGAAGGTCCAAGGTATACAGTAAAGCTGAAGTGAAGCATCAGAATCTAAAACTGGACTCACAGGAGAGGTTCAAATCATAGAAAGTTAGAGTGTCAGTCTTCTTGTGCTTCAGTCGGCATTGTGCCTTTTGTACTAAATTCAGATGCAATTTCTTTGTTTCATCGTCAATAAGATGGTCTTAGGTATACTGTAAACCTGAAGTGAAGCATCGGAATCTAAAACTAGACTCACAGGAGAGGTTCAAATCATAGAAAGTGAGAGTGTCAGTCCTCATGTACTTAGGTCGGCATTGTGCCTTTTGTATTAAATTCGGATGCAATTTCTGTGTTTGATCATCAATAAGAAGGTCGAAGGTATACAGTAAACTTGAAGTGAAGCATCGAAATCTAAAACTCAACTCACAGGAGAGGTTCAAACCATAAAAAGTTATAATGTCAGTCCCCTTATACTTAAGTCGACATTATGCCTTTTGTATTGATTTCGGATGCAATTTCAGTGTTTCATCGTCAATAAGAAGGTCTTAGGTATACTGTGAACCTGAAGTGAAGCATCGGAATCTAAAACTGGACCCACAGGAGAGGTTCAAATCATAGAAAGTGAGAGTGTCAGACCACATGTACTTAAGTCGGCATTGTGCCTTTTGTATTAAATTCGGATGCTATTTCTGTGTTTCATCATCAATAAGAAGGTCCAAGGTATACAGTAAACCTGAAGAGAAGCATCGGAATCTAAAACTCAACTCACAGGAGCCGTTCAAATCATAGAAAGTTATAATGTCAGTCCACTTGTACTTAAGTCGGCATTGTGCCTTTGTATTAAATTCGGATGCAATTTCTTTGTTTCATCGTCAATAAGAAGGTTTAAGCTATATAGTAAACCTGAAGTGAAGCATCCGAATCTAAAACTGGACTCACTGGAGAGGTTCAAATCATAGAAAGTTAGAGTGTCAGTCATCTTGTACTTAAGTCGGCATTGTGCCTTTTGTATTAAATTCGGATGCAATTTCCGTGCTTCATCGTCAATAAGAAGGTCCAAGGGATACAGTAAACCTAAGGTGATGCATCCGAATCTGAAACAGGACTCACAGGAGAGGTTCAAATCATAGACAGTTAGAGTGTCTGTCATTTTGTACTTAAGTCGGCATTGTGCCTTTTGTATTAAATTCGAATGCAATTTCTGTGCTTCAGCGTCAATAAGTAGGTCCAAGGGATTCAGTAAACCTGAAGTGAAGCACCAGAATCTAAAACTAGACTCACAGGAGATTTTCAAATCATAGAAAGTTAGAGTGTCAGTTCTCCTGTACTTAAGTCGGCATTGTGCTTTTGTATTAAATTCGGATGCAATTTCTGTGCTTCATCTTCAATAAGAAGGTCAAGGGATACAGTAAACCTGAAGTGAAGCATCGGAATCTAAAACTGGACTCACAGAAGAGATTCAAATCATAGGAAGTGAGAGTGTCAGTCCTCTTGAACTTAAGTCGGCATTGTGCCTTTTGTATTAAATTCGGATGCAATTTCTCTGTTTATCATCAATAAGAAGGTCCAAGGTATACAGTAAACCTGAAGTGAAGCATCGGAATCTAAAACTCAACTCACAGGAGAGGTTCAAATCATAGTAATTTAGAGTGTCAGTCCTCTTGTACTTAAGTCAGCATTGTGGCTTTTGTATTAAATTTGGATGCAATTTCTGTGTTTCATCGTCAATAAGAAGGTCCAAGGTTTACAGTAAACCGGAAGTGAAGCATCGGAATCTAAAACTGGACTCACAGCAGAGGTTCAAATCATAGATAGATAGAGTGTCAGTCCTCTTGTACTTAAGTCTGCATTGTGCCTTTTGTATTAAATTTGGATGCAATTTCTGTGTTTCATCGTCAATAAGAAGGTCCAAGGGATACAGTAAACCTGAAGTGAAGCATCAGAATCTAATACTGCGCTCACAGGAGAGGTTGAAATCATAGAAGGTTAGAGTGTCACTCATCTTGTACTTAAGTCGGCATTGTGCCTTTAGTATTAAATTCGGATGCAATTTCCGTGTTTCATCGCCTATAAGAAGGGCCTAGGTATACAGTAAACCTGAAGTGAAGCATCGGAATCTAAAACTGGACTCACAGGAGAGGTTCAAATCATAGAAAGTTAGAGTGTCAGTCCTCTTGTACTTAAGTCTGCATCGTGCCTTTTGTAATAAATTCGGATGCAATTTCTGTGTATCATCGTCAATAAGAAGGTCCAAGGTTTACAGTAAACCGGAAGTGAAGCATCGGAATCTAAAATTGGACTCACAGGAGAGGTTCAAATCATAGAAAGTTAGAGTGTCAGTCCTCTTGTACTTAAGTCGGCATTGTGCCTTTTGTTTTAAATTCGGAAGCAATTTCTGTGCTTCATCGTCAAAAAGAAGATCCAACGGATACAGTAGGCCTGAAGTGAAGCATCGGAATCGAAACTTGACTCACAGGAGAGGTTTAAATCAAAGAAAGGTAGGGTGTCTGTCCGCTTGTACTTAAGTCGGCATTGTGCTTTTTGTATTGAATTCGGATGCAATTTCTGTGTTTCATCGTCAATAAGAAGGTCCTAGGTATACAGTAAACCTGAAGTGAAGCATCGGAATCTAAAACTGGACTCACAGGAGAGTTTCAAATCATAGAAAGTGAGAGTGTCAGTCCTCATGTACTTAAGTCGGCATTGCGCCTTTTGCATTTAATTCGGATGCAATTTCTGAGTTTAATCATCAATAAGAAAGTCCAAGGTATACAGTAAACATGAAGTTAAGCATCGGAATCTAAAACTCAACTCACAGGAGAGATTCAAATCATAGAAAGTTATAGTGTCAGTCCACTTTTACTTAAGTCGGCATTGTGCCTTTTGTGTTAAATTCGGAAGCAATTTCTGTGTTTCATCGTCAATAAGAAGGTCCAAGGGATACAGTAAACCTGAAGTGAAGCATCGGAATCTAAAACGGGACTCACAGGAGAGGTTCAAATCACAGAAAGTTAGACTGTCAGTCGTCTTGTACTTAAGACGGCATTGTGCCTTTTGTATAGAATTCGGATGCAATTTCTATGTTTCATCGTCAATAAGAAGGTCCAAGGTATACTGTAAAACTGAAGAGAAGCATCGGAATCTAAAACTGGACTCACAGGAGCGGTTCACATCATAGAAAGTTAGAGTTTCAGTCCTCTTGTACTTAAGTCGGCATTGTGCCTTTTGTATTAAATTCGGATGAAATATCTGTGTTTCATCGTCACTAAGAAGGTCCAAGGGATACAATAAACCAGAAGTGAAGCATCGGAATCTAAAACTAGACTCACAGGAGAGGTTCAAATCATAGAAAATTAGACTGTCCGTCCTCTTGTACTTAAGTCGGCATTGTGCCTTTTGTAATAAATTCGGATGCAATTTCTGTGCTTCATCGTAAATAAGAAGGTCAAGGGATACAGCAAAGCTGAAGTGAAGCATCGGAATCTAAAACTGGACTCACAGGAGAGGTTCAAATCATAGAAAGTTAGAGTGTGAGTCCCCTTGTACTTAAGTCTGCATTGTGCCTTTTGTATTAAATTCTGATGCAATATCTGTGTTTCATCGTCAATAAGAAGGTCCAAGGTATACAGTAAACCTGAAGTGAAGCATCGGAATCTGAAACTTGACTCACAGGAGTGGTATAAATCAAAGTAAGGTAGAGTGTCTGTCCTCTTGTACTTAAGTCGACATTGTGCCTTTTGTATTAAATTCAGATGCAATATCTGTGTGTCATCGTCAATAAGAAGGTCCAGGGGATACAGTAAACCTGAAGTGAAGCATCGGAATCTAAAATTGGGCTCACAGGACAGGTTTAAATCAAAGAAAGTTAGAGTGTTTGTCCTCTTGTACTTAAGTCGGCATTGTGCCTTTTGTATTAAATTCGGATGCAATTTCTGTGTTTCATCGTCAATAAGAAGGTCCAAGGTATACAGTAAACCTGAAGCGAAGTATCGGAATCTAAAACTGGACCCACAGGAGAGGTTCAAATCATAGAAAGTGAGAGTGTCAGACCTCATGTACTTAAGTCGGCATTGTGCCTTTTGTATTAAATACGGATGCAATTTCTGTGTTTGATCATCAATAAGAAGGTCCAAGGTATACAGTAAACATGAAGTGAAGCATCGGAATCAAAAACTCAACTCACAGGAGACGTTCAAATCATAGAAAGTTATAATGTCAGTCCTCTTGTACTTAAGTCAGCATTGTGCCTTTTGTATTAAATTCGGATGCAATTTCTGTGCTTCATCGTCAATAAGAAAGTCCAACGGATACGGTAAGATTGAAGTGAAGCATAGGAATCAAAAACTTGACTCACAGGAGAGGTTTAAATCAAAGAAAGTTAGAGTATCTGTCCTCTTGTACTTAAGTCGGCATTGTGCCTTTTGTATTAAACTCGGATGCAATTTCTGTGTTTCATCGTCAATAAGAAGGTCCAAGGTATACAGTAAAGCTGAAGTGAAGCATCAGAATCTAAAACTGGACTCACAGGAGAGGTTCAAATCATAGAAAGTTAGAGTGTCAGTCTTCTTGTGCTTCAGTCGGCATTGTGCCTTTTGTACTAAATTCAGATGCAATTTCTTTGTTTCATCGTCAATAAGATGGTCTTAGGTATACTGTAAACCTGAAGTGAAGCATCGGAATCTAAAACTAGACTCACAGGAGAGGTTCAAATCATAGAAAGTGAGAGTGTCAGTCCTCATGTACTTAGGTCGGCATTGTGCCTTTTGTATTAAATTCGGATGCAATTTCTGTGTTTGATCATCAATAAGAAGGTCGAAGGTATACAGTAAACTTGAAGTGAAGCATCGAAATCTAAAACTCAACTCACAGGAGAGGTTCAAATCATAAAAAGTTATAATGTCAGTCCCCTTATACTTAAGTCGACATTATGCCTTTTGTATTGATTTCGGATGCAATTTCAGTGTTTCATCGTCAATAAGAAGGTCTTAGGTATACTGTGAACCTGAAGTGAAGCATCGGAATCTAAAACTGGACCCACAGGAGAGGTTCAAATCATAGAAAGTGAGAGTGTCAGACCACATGTACTTAAGTCGGCATTGTGCCTTTTGTATTAAATTCGGATGCTATTTCTGTGTTTCATCATCAATAAGAAGGTCCAAGGTATACAGTAAACCTGAAGAGAAGCATCGGAATCTAAAACTCAACTCACAGGAGCCGTTCAAATCATAGAAAGTTATAATGTCAGTCCACTTGTACTTAAGTCGGCATTGTGCCTTTGTATTAAATTCGGATGCAATTTCTTTGTTTCATCGTCAATAAGAAGGTTTAAGCTATATAGTAAACCTGAAGTGAAGCATCCGAATCTAAAACTGGACTCACTGGAGAGGTTCAAATCATAGAAAGTTAGAGTGTCAGTCATCTTGTACTTAAGTCGGCATTGTGCCTTTTGTATTAAATTCGGATGCAATTTCCGTGCTTCATCGTCAATAAGAAGGTCCAAGGGATACAGTAAACCTAAGGTGATGCATCCGAATCTGAAACAGGACTCACAGGAGAGGTTCAAATCATAGACAGTTAGAGTGTCTGTCATTTTGTACTTAAGTCGGCATTGTGCCTTTTGTATTAAATTCGAATGCAATTTCTGTGCTTCATCGTCAATAAGTAGGTCCAAGGGATTCAGTAAACCTGAAGTGAAGCACCAGAATCTAAAACTAGACTCACAGGAGATTTTCAAATCATAGAAAGTTAGAGTGTCAGTTCTCCTGTACTTAAGTCGGCATTGTGCTTTTGTATTAAATTCGGATGCAATTTCTGTGCTTCATCTTCAATAAGAAGGTCAAGGGATACAGTAAACCTGAAGTGAAGCATCGGAATCTAAAACTGGACTCACAGAAGAGATTCAAATCATAGGAAGTGAGAGTGTCAGTCCTCTTGAACTTAAGTCGGCATTGTGCCTTTTGTATTAAATTCGGATGCAATTTCTCTGTTTATCATCAATAAGAAGGTCCAAGGTATACAGTAAACCTGAAGTGAAGCATCGGAATCTAAAACTCAACTCACAGGAGAGGTTCAAATCATAGTAATTTAGAGTGTCAGTCCTCTTGTACTTAAGTCAGCATTGTGGCTTTTGTATTAAATTTGGATGCAATTTCTGTGTTTCATCGTCAATAAGAAGGTCCAAGGTTTACAGTAAACCGGAAGTGAAGCATCGGAATCTAAAACTGGACTCACAGCAGAGGTTCAAATCATAGATAGATAGAGTGTCAGTCCTCTTGTACTTAAGTCTGCATTGTGCCTTTTGTATTAAATTTGGATGCAATTTCTGTGTTTCATCGTCAATAAGAAGGTCCAAGGGATACAGTAAACCTGAAGTGAAGCATCAGAATCTAATACTGCGCTCACAGGAGAGGTTGAAATCATAGAAGGTTAGAGTGTCACTCATCTTGTACTTAAGTCGGCATTGTGCCTTTAGTATTAAATTCGGATGCAATTTCTGTGTTTCATCGCCAATAAGAAGGGCCTAGGTACACAGTAAACCTGAAGTGAAGCATCGGAATCTAAAACTGGACTCACAGGAGAGGTTCAAATCATAGAAAGTTAGAGTGTCAGTCCTCTTGTACTTAAGTCTGCATCGTGCCTTTTGTAATAAATTCGGATGCAATTTCTGTGTATCATCGTCAATAAGAAGGTCCAAGGTTTACAGTAAACCGGAAGTGAAGCATCGGAATCTAAAATTGGACTCACAGGAGAGGTTCAAATCATAGAAAGTTAGAGTGTCAGTCCTCTTGTACTTAAGTCGGCATTGTGCCTTTTGTTTTAAATTCGGAAGCAATTTCTGTGCTTCATCGTCAAAAAGAAGATCCAACGGATACAGTAGGCCTGAAGTGAAGCATCGGAATCGAAACTTGACTCACAGGAGAGGTTTAAATCAAAGAAAGGTAGGGTGTCTGTCCGCTTGTACTTAAGTCGGCATTGTGCTTTTTGTATTGAATTCGGATGCAATTTCTGTGTTTCATCGTCAATAAGAAGGTCCTAGGTATACAGTAAACCTGAAGTGAAGCATCGGAATCTAAAACTGGACTCACAGGAGAGTTTCAAATCATAGAAAGTGAGAGTGTCAGTCCTCATGTACTTAAGTCGGCATTGCGCCTTTTGCATTTAATTCGGATGCAATTTCTGAGTTTAATCATCAATAAGAAAGTCCAAGGTATACAGTAAACATGAAGTTAAGCATCGGAATCTAAAACTCAACACACAGGAGAGATTCAAATCATAGAAAGTTATAGTGTCAGTCCACTTTTACTTAAGTCGGCATTGTGCCTTTTGTGTTAAATTCGGAAGCAATTTCTGTGTTTCATCGTCAATAAGAAGGTCCAAGGGATACAGTAAACCTGAAGTGAAGCATCGGAATCTAAAACGGGACTCACAGGAGAGGTTCAAATCACAGAAAGTTAGACTGTCAGTCGTCTTGTACTTAAGACGGCATTGTGCCTTTTGTATAGAATTCGGATGCAATTTCTATGTTTCATCGTCAATAAGAAGGTCCAAGGTATACTGTAAAACTGAAGAGAAGCATCGGAATCTAAAACTGGACTCACAGGAGCGGTTCACATCATAGAAAGTTAGAGTTTCAGTCCTCTTGTACTTAAGTCGGCATTGTGCCTTTTGTATTAAATTCGGATGAAATATCTGTGTTTCATCGTCACTAAGAAGGTCCAAGGGATACAATAAACCAGAAGTGAAGCATCGGAATCTAAAACTAGACTCACAGGAGAGGTTCAAATCATAGAAAATTAGACTGTCCGTCCTCTTGTACTTAAGTCGGCATTGTGCCTTTTGTAATAAATTCGGATGCAATTTCTGTGCTTCATCGTAAATAAGAAGGTCAAGGGATACAGCAAACCTGAAGTGAAGCATCGGAATCTAAAACTGGACTCACAGGAGAGGTTCAAATCATAGAAAGTTAGAGTGTGAGTCCCCTTGTACTTAAGTCTGCATTGTGCCTTTTGTATTAAATTCTGATGCAATATCTGTGTTTCATCGTCAATAAGAGGGACCAAGGTATACAGGAAAATTAAAGTGAAGCATCGGAATCTAAAACTGGACTCACAGGAGAGGTTCAAATCATAGAAAGTTAGAGTGCCACTCCTCTTGTACTTAAGTCAGCATTGTGCCATTTGTATAAAATTCGGATGCAATTTCTGTGCTTCATCGTCAATAAGAAGGTCTAATGGATACAGAAAACCTGAAGTGAAGCATCGGAATCTAAAACTGGACTCACAAGAGAGGTTCAAATCATAGAAAGTGAGAGTGTCAGTCCTCATGTACTTAAGCCGGCATTGTGCCTTTTGTATTAAATTCGGATGCAATTTCTGTGTGTGATCATCAATAAGAAGGTCCAAGGTATACAGTAAACCTGAAGTGAAGCATCGGAATCTAAAACTCAACTCACAGGAGAGGTTCAAATCATAAAAAGTTATAATGTCAGTCCCCTTGTGCTTAAGTCTGCATTGTGCGTTTTGTATTAAATTCGGATGCAATTCCTGTGTTTCATCGTCAATAGGAAGGTCCAAGGGATACAGTAAACCTGAAGTGAAGCATCGGAATCTAAAACTGGGCTCACAGGACAGGTTTAAATCAAAGAAAGTTGGAGTGTCTGTCCTCTTGTACCTAAGTCGGCATTGTGCCTTTTGTATTAAATTCGGATGCAATTTCTGTGTTTCATCGTCAATAAGAAGGTCCAAGGTATACAGTAAACCTGAAGTGAAGCATCGGAAACTAAAACTGGACTCACAGGAGAGGTTCAAATCATAGAAAGTTAGAGCGTCAGTCCTCTTGTACTTAAGTCGGCATTGTGCCTTTTGTATTAAATTCGGATGCAATTTCTGTGTTTCATCGTCAATAAGAAGGTCTTAGGTATACTGTAAACCTGAAGTGAAGCATCGGAATCTAAAACTGGACCCACAGGAGAGGTTCAAATCATAGAAAGTGAGAGTGTCAGACCTCATGTACTTAAGTCGGCATTGTGCCTTTTGTATTAAATTCGGATGCAATTTCTGTGTTTCATCATCAATAAGAAGGTCCAAGTTATACAGTAAACCTGAAGTGAAGCATCGGAATCTAAAACTGGACTCACAGGAGAGGTTCAACTCATAGAAAGTGAGAGTGTCAGTCCTCTTGAACTTAAGTCGGCATTGTGCCTTTTGTATTAAATTCGGATGCAATTTCTCTGTTTATCATCAATAACAAGGTCCAAGGTATACAGTAAACCTGAAGTGAAACGTCGGAATCTAGAACTCAACTCACAGGAGTGGTTCAAATCATAGAAAGTTAGAGTGTCAGTCCTCTTGTACTTAAGTCGGCATTGTGCCTTTGTTTTAAATTCGGATGCAATTTCTGTGTTTCATCGTCAATAGGAAGGTCCA
The DNA here is from genome assembly GCF_021461395.2 of Schistocerca americana. NCBI lineage: Eukaryota > Metazoa > Arthropoda > Insecta > Orthoptera > Acrididae > Schistocerca > Schistocerca americana. Next base: position 1,070,802,003 of record NC_060120.1, on the reverse strand, counting down.
AGGGATACAGTAAACCTGAAGTGAAGCATCGGAATCTAAAACTGGGCTCACAGGACAGGTTTAAATCAAAGAAAGTTGGAGTGTCTGTCCTCTTGTACCTAAGTCGGCATTGTGCCTTTTGTATTAAATTCGGATGCAATTTCTGTGTTTCATCGTCAATAAGAAGATCCAACGTATACAGTAGGCCTGAAGTGAAGCATCGGAATCGAAACTTGACTCACAGGAGAGGTTTAAATCAAAGAAAGGTAGAGTGTCTGTCCTCTTGTACTTAAGTCGGCATTGTGCCTTTTGAATTACATTCGGATCCAATTTCTGTGTTTCATCGTCAATTAGTAGGTCTTAGGTATACTGTAAACCTGAAGTGAAGCATCGGAATGTAAACTGGACACACAGGACAGGTTCAAATCATAGAAAGTGAGAGTGTCAGTCCTCACGTACTTAAGCCGGCATTGTGCCTTTTGTATTAAATTCGGATGCAATTTCTGTGTTTCATCGTCAATAAGAAGGTCCAAGGTATATAGTAAACCTGAAGTGAAGCATCCGAATCTAGAACTGGACTCACAGGAGAGGTTCAAATCATAGAAAGTTAGAGTGTCAGGCATCTTGTACTTAAGTTGGTATTGTGCCTCTTGTATAAATTTCGGATGCAATTTCTATGTTTCATCGTCAATAAGAAGGTCCAAGGTATACTGTAAAACTGAAGAGAAGCATCGGAATCTAAAACTGGACTCACAAGAGAGGGTCACATCATAGAAAGTTAGAGTTATAGTCCTCTTGTACTTAAGTCGGCATATTGCCTTTTGTATTAAATTCGGATAGAATTTCTGTGTTTCATCGACAATAAGAAGGTCCAAAGGATACAGTAAACCTGAAGTGAAGCATCGGAATCTAAAACAAGACTCACAGGAGAGGTTCAATTCATAGAAAGTTAGACTGTCAGTCCTCTTGTACTTACGTCGGCATTGTGCCTTTTGTATTACATTCGGATGCAATTTCTGAGCTTCATCGTAAATAAGAAGGTCAAGGGATACAGTAAACCTGAAGTGAAGCGTCGGAATCTAGAACTCAATTCACAGGAGTGGTTCAAATCATAGAAAGTTAGAGTGTCAGTCCTCTTGTACTTAAGTCGGCATTGTGCCTTTTGTATTAAATTCGGATGAAATATCTGTGTTTCATCGTCAATAAGAAGGTCCAAGGGATACAGTAAACCAGAAGTGAAGCATCGGAATCTAAAACTGGACTCACAGGAGAGGTTCAAATCATAGAAAGTTAGAGTGTCAGTCCTCTTGTACTTAAGTCGGCATTGTGCCTTTTGTATTAAATTCGGATGAAATATCTGTGTTTCATCGTCAATAAGAAGGTCCAAGGGATACAGTAAACCAGAAGTGAAGCATCGGAATCTAAAACTGGACTCACAGGAGAGGTTCAAATCATAGAAAGTTAGAGTGTCAGTCCTCTTGTACTTAAGTCTGCATCGCGCCTTTTGTATTAAATTCGGATGCAATTTCTGTGTATCATCGTCAATAAGAAGGTCCAAGGTTTACAGTAAACAGGAAGTGAAGCATCGGAATCTAAAACTGGACTCACAGGAGAGGTTCAAATCATAGAAAGTTAGAGTGTCAGTCCTCTTGTACTTAAGTCGGCATTGTGCCTTTTGTTTAAAATTCGGATGCAATTTCTGTGCTTCATCGTCAATAAGAAGATCCAATGGATACAGTAGGCCTGAAGTGAAGCATCGGAATCGAAACTTGACTCACAGGAGAGGTTTAATTCAAAGAAAGGTAGAGTGTCTGTCCTCTTGTACTTAAGTCGGCATTGTGTCTTTTGTATTACATTCGGATCCAATTTCTGTGTTTCATCGTCAATTAGAAGGTCTTAGGTATACTGTAAACCTCAAGTGAAGCATCGGAATGTAAACTGGACACACAGGAGAGGTTCAAATCATAGAAAGTGAGAGTGTCAGTCCTCATGTACTTAAGCCGGCATTGTGCCTTTTGTATTAAATTCGGATGCAATTTCTGTGTTTCATCGTCAATAAGAAGGTCCAAGGAATACTGTAAAAGTGAAGAGAAGCATCGGCATCTAAAACTGGACTCACAGGAGAGGTTCGCATCATGGGAAGTTAGAGTTATAGTCCTCTTGTACTTAAGTCGGCATTGTGCCTTTTGTATTAAATTCGGATTGAATTTCTGTGTTTCATCGACAATCAGAAGGTCCAAGGGATACAGTAAACCTGAAGTGAAGCATCGGAATCTAAAACAAGACTCACAGGAGAGGTTCAATTCATAGAAAGTTAGACTGTCAGTCCTCTTGTACTTACGTCGGCATTGTGCCTTTTGTATTACATTCGGATGCAATTTCTAAGCTTCATCGTAAATAAGAAGGTCAAGGGATACAGTAAACCTGAAGTGAAGCATCGGAATCTAAAACAAGACTCACAGGAGAGGTTCAATTCATAGAAAGTTAGAGTGTGAGTCCTCTTGTACTTTAGTCGGCATTGTGCCTTTTGTATTAAATTCGGATGCAATGTCTGTGTTTCATCGTCAATAAGAAGGACCAAGGGATACAGTAATTCTGAAGTGAAGAATCGGAATCTAAAACTGGACCCACTGGAGAGGTTCAAATCATAGAAAGTTAGAGTGTCAGTCCTCTTGTACTTAAGTCAGCATTGGCCTTTTGTATTAAATTCGGATGCAATTTCTGTGTTTGATCATCAACAAGGAGGTCCAAAGTATACAGTAAACCTGAAGTGAAGCATCGGAATCTAAAACTTAACTCACAATACAGGTACAAATCATAGAAAATTAATGTGTCAGTCCTCTTGTACTTAAGTCGGCATTTTGCCGTTTGTATTAAATTCGGATGGAATTTCTGTGTTTCATCGTCTATAAGAATGTCCAAGGCTACAGTAAACCTGAAGTGAAGCATCGGAATCTAAAACTGCACTCACAGGAAAGGTTTAAATCATAGAAAGTGTGAGTGTCAGTCCTCATGTACTTCAGTGGGCATTGTGCCTTTTGCATTAAATTCGGATGTAATTTCTGTGTTTGATCATCAATAAGAAGCTCCAACGTATACAGTAAACATGAAGTTAAGCATCCTAATCTAAAACTCAACTCACATTAGAGGTTCAAATCATAGAAAGTTATAGGGTCTGTCCTCTTGTACTTAAGTCGGCATTGGCCTTTTGTGTTAAATTCAGATGCAATTTCTCTGTTTCATCGTCAATAAGAAGGTCCAAGGTATATAGTAAACCTGAAGTGAAGCATCCGAATCTAAAACTGGACTCACAGGAGAGGTTCAAATCATAGAAAGTTAGAGTGTCGGTCATCTTGTACTTAAGTCGGCATTGTGCCTTTTGTATTAAATTCGGATGCAATTTCTGTGTTTCATCGTCATTAAGAAGGTCCAAGGTATATAGTAAACCTGAAGTGAAGCATCCGAATCTAGAACTGGACTCACAGGAGAGGTTCAAATCATAGAAAGTTAGAGTGTCAGGTATCTTGTACTTAAGTCGGCATTGTGCCTCTTGTATAAATTTCGGATGCAATTTCTATGTTTCATCGTCAATAAGAAGGTCCAAGGTATACTGTAAAACTGAAGAGAAGCATCGGAATCTAAAACTGGACTCACAGGAGAGGTTCACATCATAGAAAGTTAGAGTTATAGTCCTCTTGTACTTAAGTCGGCATTGTGCCCTTTGTATTAAATTCGGATAGAATTTCTGCGTTTCGTCGACAATAAGAAGGTCCAAGGGATACAGTAAACCTGAAGTGAAGCATCGGAATCCAAAACAAGACTCACAGGAGAGGTTCAATTAATAGAAAGTTAGACTGTCAGTCCTCTTGTACTTACGTCGGCATTGTGCCTTTTGTATTACATTCGGATGCAATTTCTGAGCTTCATCGTAAATAAGAAGGTCAAGAGATACAGTAAACCTGAAGTGAAGCATCGGAATCTAAAACTTGACTCACAGGAGAGGTTTCAATCAAAGAAAGGTAGAGTGTCTTTCCTCTTGTACTTTAGTCTGCATTGTGCCTTTGTATTGAATTCGGATGCAATTTCTGTGTTTTTATCGTCAATAAGTAGGTCCAAGGTATACAGTAAACCTGAAGTGAAGCATCGGAATCTAAAACTGGACTCACAGGAGAGGTTCAAATCATAGAAAGTTAGAGTGTCAGTCCTCTTGTACTTAAGTCGGCATTGTGCCTTTTCTATTAATTACGGATGCAATTTCTGTGTTTCATCGTCAATAAGAAGTTCTTAGGTATACTGTAAATCTGAAGAGAAGCATCGGAATGTAAACTGGACACACGGGAGAGGTTCAAATCATAGAAAGTGAGAGTGTCAGTCCTCATGTACTTAAGCCGGCATTGTGCCTTTTGTATTAAATTCGGATGCAATTTCTGTGTTTGATCATCGATAAGAAGGTCCAAGGTATACAGTAAACATGAACTTAAGCATCGGAATCTAAAACTCAACTCACAGGAGAGGTTCAAATCATAGAATGTTATAGTGTCAGTCCTCTTGTACTTATGTCGGCATTGTGCCTTTTGTGTTAAATTCGGATGCAAATTCTGTGTTTCATCGTCAATAAGAAGGTCCAAGGTATATAGTAAACCTGAAGTGAAGCATCCGAATCTAAAACTGGACTCACAGGAGAGGTTCAAATCATAGAAAGTTAGAGTGTCAGTCATCTTGTACTTAAGTCGGCATTGTGCTTTTTGTATTAAATTCGGATGCAATTTCTGTGCTTCATCGTCAATAAGAAGGTCCCAGGGATACATTAAACCTGAAGTGAAGCATCGGAATCTAAAACGGGACTCACAAGAGAGGTTCAAATCACAGAAAGTTAGAGTGTCAGTCGTCTTGTACTTAAGTCGGCATAGTGCCTTTTGTATAGAATTCGGATGCAATTTCTATGTTTCATCGTCAATAAGAAGGTCCCAGGTATACTGTAAAACTGAAGAGAAGCATCGGAATGTAAAACTGGACTCACAGGAGAGGTTCACATCATAGAAAGTTAGAGTTTCAGTCCTCTTGTACTTAAGTCGGCATTGTGCCTTTTGTATTAAATTCGGATGAAATATCTGTGTTTCATCGTCAATAAGAAGGTCCAAGGGATACAGTAAACCAGAAGTGAAGCATCGGAATCTAAAACTAGACTCGCAGGAGAGGTTCAAATCATAGAAAGTTAGACTGTCCGTCCTCTTGTACTTAAGTCGGCATTGTGCCTTTTGTAATAAATTCGAATGCAATTTCTGTGCTTCATCGTAAATAAGAAGGTCAAGGGATACAGTAAACCTGAAGTGAAGCATCGGAATCTAAAACTGGACTCACATGAGAGGTTCAAATCATAGAAAGTTAGAGTGTCGGTCCTCTTGTACTTAAGTCGGCATTGTGTCATTTGTATTAAATCCGGATGCAGTTTCTGTGTTTCATCGCCAGTAAGAAGGTCCAAGGGATACAGTAAATCTGAAGTGAAGCATCGGAATCTAAAACTGGACTCACAGGAGAGGTTCAAATCATAGAAAGTTAGAGTGTCACTCCTCTTGTACTTAAGTTAGCATTGTGCCATTTGTATTAAATTCGGATGCAATTTCTGTGCTTCATCGTCAATAAGGAGGTCTAATGGATACAGTAAACCTGAAGTGAAGCATCAGAATCTAAAACTGGACTCACAAGAGAAGTTCAAATCATAGAAAGTGAGAGTGTCAGTTCTCTTGTACTTAAGTCGGTATTGTGCCTTTTGTATTGAATTCGGATGCAATTTCTTTGTTTCTTCGTCAATAAGAAGGTCCATGGGATACAGTAAACCAGAAGTGATGCATCGGAATCTAAAACTGGACTCAGAGGAGAGGTTCAAATCATAGAAAGTTAGACTGTCTGTCCTCTTGTACTTAAGTCGGCATTGTGCCTTTTGTATTAAATTCGGATGCAATTTCTGTGTTTCATCGTCAATAAGAAGGACCAAGGGATACAGTAAACCTGAAGTGAAGCATCGGAATCTAAAACTGGACTCACAGGAGAGGTTCAAATCGTAGAAAGTTAGAGTGTCAGTCCTCTTCCTCTTACGTCGGCATTGTGCCTTTTGTATTAAATTCGCATGGAATTTCTGTGTTTCATCGTCAATATGATGGTCCAAGGTATACAGTAAATCTGAAGTGAAGCATCGGAATCTAAAACTGGACTCACAGGTGAGGTTCAAATCATAGAAAGTTAGAGTGTGAGTTCTCTTGTACTTTAGTCAGCATTGTGCCTTTTGTATTAAATTAGGATGCAATGTCTGTGTTTCATCGTCAATAAGAAGGACCAAGGGATACAGTAAACCTGAAGTGAAGAATCGGAATCTAAAACTGGACCCACTGGAGAGGTTCAAATCATAGAAAGTTAGAGTGTCAGTCCTCTTGTACTTAAGTCAGCATTGGCCTTTTGTATTAAATTCGGATGCAATTTCTGTGTTTGATCATCAATAAGAAGGTCCAAAGTATACAGTAAACCTGAAGTGAAGCATCGGAATCTAAAACTTAACTCACAATACAGGTTCAAATCATAGAAAATTAATGTGTCAGTCCTCTTGTACTTAAGTCGGCATTTGGCCGTTTGTATTAAATTCGGATGGAATTTCTGTGTTTCATCGTCTATAAGAATGTCCAAGGCTACAGTAAACCTGAAGAGAAGCATCGGAATCTAAAACTGCACTCACAGGAGAGGTTCAAATCATAGAAAGTGTGAGTGTCAGTCCTCATGTACTTCAGTCGGCATTGTGCCTTTTGCATTCAATTCGGATGTAATTTCTGTGTTTGATCATCAATAAGGAGGTCCAACGTATACAGTAAACATGAAGTTAAGCATCCTAATCTAAAACTCAACTCACATTAGAGGTTCAAATCATTGAAAGTTATAGGGTCAGTCCTCTTGTACTTAAGTCGGCATTGTGCATTTTGTATTAATTTCGGATGCAATTTCTGTGCTTCATCGTCAATAAGAAGTTCTAAGGTTTACAGTAAACGTGAAGTGAAGCATCGGAATCTAAAACTGGACTCACAAGAGAGGTTCAAATCATAGAAAGTGTGAGTGTCAGTCCTCATGTACTTCAGTCGGCATTGTGCCTTTTGCATTAAATTCGGATGTAATTTCTGTGTTAGATCATCAATAAGAAGGTCCAAGGTATATAGTAAACATGAAGTTAAGCATCGGAATCTAAAACTCAACTCACAGGAGAGGTTCAAATCATAAAGAGTTATAGTGTCAGTCCTCTTGTTCTTAAGTCAGCATTGTGCCTTTTGTGTTAAATTCAGATGCAATTTCTGTGTTTCATCGTCAATAAGAAGGTCCAAGGTATATAGTAAACCTGAAGTGAAGCATCTGAACCTAAAACTGGACTCACAGTGGAAGTTCAAATCATAGAAAGTCAGAGTGACAGTCCTCTTGTACTTAACACTTCATAGTGCCTTTTGTATTAGTTTCGGATGCAATTTCTGTGTTTCATCGTCAATAAGAAGGTCCAAGGTATACAGTAAACCTGAACTGAAACATCGGATTCTAAAACTGGACTCACAGGTGAGGTTCAAATCATAGAAAGTTACAGTGTGAGTCCTCTTGTACTTAAGTCGGCATTGTGCCTTTTGTATTAAATTTGGATGCAATTTCTGTGTTTCAACGTCAATAAGAAGGTCCAAGGTATATAGTAAACCTGAAGTGAAGCATCTGAATCTAAAACTGGACTCACAGGAGAGGTTCAAATCATAGAAAGTTAGAGTGTCAGTCCTCTTGTACTTAAGTCGGCATTGTGCCTTTTGTATTACATTCGGATGCAATTTCTGTGTTTCATCGTCAATTAGAAGGTCTTAGGTATACTGTAAACCTGAAGTGAAGCATCCGAATCTAAAATTGGACTCACAGGAGAGGTTCAAATCATAGAAAGTGAGAGTGTCAGTCCTCATGTACTCAAGTCGGCATTGCGCCTTTTGCATTTAATTCGGATGCAATTTCTGAGTTTAATCATCAATAAGAAGGTCCAAGGTATACAGTAAACATGAAGTTAAGCATCGGAATCTAAAACTCAACTCACAGGAGAGGTTCAAATCACAGAAAGTTGGAATGTCAGTCGTCTTGTACTTAAGTCGGCATTGTGCCTTTTGTATTAAATTCGGATGCAATTTCTGAGCTTCATCGTAAATAAGAAGGTCAAGGGATACAGTAAACCTTAAGTGAAACATCGGAATCTAAAACTTGACTCACAGGAGAGGTTTAAATCAAAGAAAGGTAGAGTGTCTGTCCTCTTGTACTTTAGTCGGCATTGTGCCTTTCGTATTGAATTCGGATGCAATTTCTGTGTTTTTATCGTCAATAAGTAGGTCCAAGGTATACAGTAAACCTGAAGTGAAGCATCGGAATCTAAAACTGGACTCACAGGAGAGGTTCAAATCATAGAAAGTTAGAGTGTCAGTCGTCTTGTACTTAAGTCTGCATTGTGCCTTTTGTATTAAATTCTGATGCAACTTCTGTGTTTCATCGTCAATAAGAGGGTCCAAGGTACACAGGAAACCTAAAGTGAAGCATCGGAATCTAAAACTGGACTCACAGGAGAGTTTCAAATCATAGAAAATTAGAGTGTCAGTCCTCTTGTACTTAAGTCGGCATTGTGTCATTTGTATTAAATCCGGATGCAGTTTCTGTGTTTCATCGCCAGTAAGTAGGTCCAAGGGATACAGTAAATCTGAAGTGAAGCATCGGAATCTAAAACTGGACTCACAGGAGAGGTTCAAATCATAGAAAGTTAGAGTGTCACTCCTCTTGTACTTATGTCAGCATTGTGCCATTTGTATTAAATTCGGATGCAATTTCTGTGCTTCATCGTCAATACGATGGTCTAATGGATACAGTAAACCCGAAGTGAAGCATCGGAATCTAAAACTGGACTCACAAGAGAAGTTCAAATCATAGAAAGTGAGAGTGTCAGTTCTCTTGTACTTAAGTCGGCATTGTGCCTTTTGTATTAAATTCGGATGCAATTTCTGTGTTTCATCGTTAATAAGAAGGTCCATGGGATACAGTAAACCTGAAGTGAAGCATCGGAATCTAAAACTGGACTCACAGGAGAGGTTCAAATCATAGAAAGTTAGAGTGTCTGTCCTCTTGTACTTAAGTCTGCATTGTGCCTTTTGTATTAAATTCGGATTCAATTTCTGTGTTTCATCGTCAATAAGAAGGACCAAGGGATACAGTAAACCATAAGTGAAGCATCGGAATCTAAAACTGGACTCACAGGAGAGGTTCAAATCGTAGAGAGTTAGAGTGTCAGTCCTCTTCTTCTTACGTCGGCATTGTGCCTTTTGTATTAAATTCGGATGCAATTTCTGTGTTTCATCGTCAATAAGAAGGACCAAGGGATACAGTAAACCTTAAGTGAAGCATCGGAATCTAAAACTGGACTCACAGGAGAGGTTCTAATCATAGAAAGTGAGAGTGTCAGTTCTCTTGTACTTAAGTCGGCATTGTGCCTTTTGTATTAAATTCGGATGCAATTTCTGTGTTTCATCGTCAATAAGAAGGTCCATGGGATACAGTAAACCTGAAGTGAAGCATCGGAATCTAAAACTGGACTCACAGGAGAGGTTCTAATCATAGAAAGTGAGAGTGTCAGTTCTCTTGTACTTAAGTCGGCATTGTGCCTTTTGTATTAAATTCGGATGCAATTTCTGTGTTTCATCGTCAATAAGAAGGACCAAGGGATACAGTAAACCTTAAGTGAAGCATCGGAATCTAAAACTGGACTCACAGGAGAGGTTCAAATCATAGAAAGTTAGACTGTCTGTCCTCTTGTACTTAAGTCGGCATTGTGCCTTTTGTATTAAATTCGGATGCAATTTCTGTGTTTCATCGTCAATAAGAAGGACCAAGGGATACAGTAAACCTGAAGTGAAGCATCGGAATCTAAAACTGGACTCACAGGAGAGGTTCAAATCATAGAAAGTTAGAGTGTCTGTCCTCTTGTACTTAAGTCTGCATTGTGCCTTTTGTATTAAATTCGGATGCAATTTCTGTGTTTCATCGTCAATAAGAAGGACCAAGGGATACAGTAAACCTGAAGTGAAGCATCGGAATCTAAAACTGGACTCACAGGACAGGTTCACATCATAGAAAGTTAGAGTTATAGTCCTCTTGTACTTAAGTCGGCATTGTGCCCTTTGTATTAAATTCGGATAGAATTTCTGCGTTTCATCGACAATAAGAATGTCCAAGGGATACAGTAAACCTGAAGTGAAGCATCGGAATCCAAAACAAGACTAACAGGAGAGGTTCAATTAATAGAAAGTTAGACTGTCAGTCCTCTTGTACTTACGTCGGCATTGTGCCTTTTGTATTACATTCGGATGCAATTTCTGAGCTTCATCGTAAATAAGAAGGTCAAGGGATACAGTAAACCTGAAGTGAAGCATCGGAATCTAAAACTTGACTCACAGGAGAGGTTTCAATCAAAGAAAGGTAGAGTGTCTTTCCTCTTGTACTTTAGTCTGCATTGTGCCTTTTGTATTGAATTCGGATGCAATTTCTGTGATTTTATCGTCAATAAGTAGGTCCAAGGTATACAGTAAACCTGAAGTGAAGCATCGGAATCTAAAACTGGACTCACAGTTGAGGTTCAAATCATAGAAAGTTAGAGTGTCAGTCCTCTTGTACTTAAGTCGGCATTGTGCCTTTTCTATTAATTACGGATGCAATTTCTGTGTTTCATCGTCAGTAAGAAGGTCTCAGGTATACTGTAAATCTGAAGTGAAGCATCGGAATGTAAACTGGACACACGGGAGAGGTTCAAATCAGAGAAAGTGAGAGTGTCAGTCCTCATGTACTTAAGCCGGCATTGTGCCTTTTGTATTAAATTCGGATGCAATTTCTGTGTTTGATCATCGATAAGAAGGTCCAAGGTATACAGTAAACGTGAACTTAAGCATCGGAATCTAAAACTCAACTCACAGGAGAGGTTTAAATCATAGAATGTTATAGTGTCAGTCCTCTTGTACTTATGTCGGCATTGTGCCTTTTGTGTTAAATTCGGATGCAATGTCTGTGTTTCATCGTCAATAAGAAGGACCAAGGGATACAGTAAACCTGAAGTGAAGAATCGGAATCTAAAACTGGACCCACTGGAGAGGTTCAAATCATAGAAAGTTAGAGTGTCAGTCCTCTTGTACTTAAGTCAGCATTGGCCTTTTGTATTAAATTCGGATGCAATTTCTGTGTTTGATCATCAATAAGAAGGTCCAAAGTATACAGTAAACCTGAAGTGAAGCATCGGAATCTAAAACTTAACTCACAATACAGGTTCAAATCATAGAAAATTAATGTGTCAGTCCTCTTGTACTTAAGTCGGCATTTTGCCGTTTGTATTAAATTCGGATGGAATTTCTGTGTTTCATCGTCTATAAGAATGTCCAAGGCTACAGTAAACCTGAAGAGAAGCATCGGAATCTAAAACTGCACTCACAGGAGAGGTTCAAATCATAGAAAGTGTGAGTGTCAGTCCTCATGTACTTCAGTCGGCATTGTGCCTTTTGCATTCAATTCGGATGTAATTTCTGTGTTTGATCATCAATAAGAAGGTCCAACGTATACAGTAAACATGAAGTTAAGCATCCTAATCTAAAACTCAACTCACATCAGAGGTTCAAATCATAGAAAGTTATAGGGTCAGTCCTCTTGTACTTAAGTCGGCATTGTGCATTTTGTATTAATTTCGGATGCAATTTCTGTGCTTCATCGTCAATAAGAAGTTATAAGGTTTACAGTAAACGTGAAGTGAAGCATCGGAATCTAAAACTGGACTCACAAGAGAGGTTCAAATCATAGAAAGTGTGAGTGTCAGTCCTCATGCACTTCAGTCGGCATTGTGCCTTTTGCATTAAATTCGGATGTAATTTCTGTGTTTGATCATCAATAAGAAGGTCCAAGGTATATAGTAAACATGAAGTTAAGCATCGGAATCTAAAACTCAACTCACAGGAGAGGTTCAAATCATAAAGAGTTATAGTGTCAGTCCTCTTGTACTTAAGTCGGCATTGTGCCTTTTGTGTTAAATTCAGATGCAATTTCTGTGTTTCATCGTCAATAAGAAGGTCCAAGGTATATAGTAAACCTGAAGTGAAGCATCTGAACCTAAAACTGGACTCACAGTGGAAGTTCAAATCATAGAAAGTCAGAGTGACAGTCCTCTTGTACTTAACACTTCATAGTGCCTTTTGTATTAGTTTCGGATGCAATTTCTGTGTTTCATCGTCAATAAGAAGGTCCAAGGTATATAGTAAACCTGAAGTGAAACATCGGATTCTAAAACTGGACTCACAGGAGAGGGTTAAATCATAGAAAGTGAGAGTGTCAGTCCTCATGTACTCAAGTCGGCATTGCGCCTTTTGCATTTAATTCGGATGCAATTTCTGAGTTTAATCATCAATAATAAGGTCCAAGGTATATAGTAAACCTGAAGTGAAGCATCTGAATCTAAAACTGGACTCACAGGAGAGGTTCAAATCATAGAAAGTGAGAGTGTCAGTCCTCATGTACTCAAGTCGGCATTGCGCCTTTTGCATTTAATTCGGATGCAATTTCTGAGTTTAATCATCAATAATAAGGTCCAAGGTATACAGTAAACATGAAGTTAAGCATCGGAATCTAAAACTCAACTCACAGGAGAGGTTCAAATCACAGAAAGTTGGAATGTCAGTCGTCTTGTACTTAAGTCGGCATTGTGCCTTTTGTATTAAATTCGGATGCAATTTCTGAGCTTCATCGTAAATAAGAAGGTCAAGGGATACAGTAAACCTTAAGTGAAGCATCGGAATCTAAAACTTGACTCACAGGAGAGGTTTAAATCAAAGAAAGGTAGAGTGTCTGTCCTCTTGTACTTTAGTCGGCATTGTGCCTTTTGTATTGAATTCGGATGCAATTTCTGTGTTTTTATCGTCAATAAGTAGGTCCAAGGTATACAGTAAACCTGAAGTGAAGCATCGAATCTAAAACTGGACTCACAGGAGAGGTTCAAATCATAGAAAGTTAGAGTGTCAGTCGTCTTGTACTTCAGTCTGCATTGTGCCTTTTGTATTAAATTCTGATGCAACTTCTGTGTTTCATCGTCAATAAGAGGGTCCAAGGTACACAGGAAACCTAAAGTGAAGCATCGGAATCTAAAACTGGACTCACAGGAGAGTTTCAAATCATAGAAAATTAGAGTGTCAGTCCTCTTGTACTTAAGTCGGCATTGTGTCATTTGTATTAAATCCGGATGCAGTTTCTGTGTTTCATCGCCAGTAAGAAGGTCCAAGGGATACAGTAAATCTGAAGTGAAGCATCGGAATCTAAAACTGGACTCACAGGAGAGGTTCAAATCATAGAAAGTTAGAGTGTCACTCCTCTTGTACTTATGTCAGCATTGTGCCATTTGTATTAAATTCGGATGCAATTTCTGTGCTTCATCGTCAATAAGATGGTCTAATGGATACAGTAAACCTGAAGTGAAGCATCGCAATCTAAAACTGGACTCACAAGAGAAGTTCAAATCATAGAAAGTGAGAGTGTCAGTTCTCTTGTACTTAAGTCGGCATTGTGCCTTTTGTATTAAATTCGGATGCAATTTCTGTGTTTCATCGTCAATAAGAAGGTCCATGGGATACAGTAAACCTGAAGTGAAGCATCGGAATCTAAAACTGGACTCACAGGAGAGGTTCAAATCATAGAAAGTTAGAGTGTCTGTCCTCTTGTACTTAAGTCTGCATTGTGCCTTTTGTATTAAATTCGGATGCAATTTCTGTGTTTCATCGTCAATAAGAAGGACCAAGGGATACAGTAAACCTTAAGTGAAGCATCGGAATCGAAAACTGGACTCACAGGAGAGGTTCAAATCGTAGAAAGTTAGAGTGTCTGTCCTCTTCTTCTTACGTCGGCATTGTGCCTTTTGTATTAAGTTCGGATGCAATTTCTGTGTTTCATCGTCAATAAGAAGGACCAAGGGATACAGTAAACCTTAAGTGAAGCATCGGAATCTAAAACTGGACTCACAGGAGAGGTTCTAATCATAGAAAGTGAGAGTGTCAGTTCTCTTGTACTTAAGTCGGCATTGTGCCTTTTGTATTAAATTCGGATGCAATTTCTGTGTTTCATCGTCAATAAGAAGGTCCATGGGATACAGTAAACCTGAAGTGAAGCATCGGAATCTAAAACTGGACTCACAGGAGAGGTTCTAATCATAGAAAGTGAGAGTGTCAGTTCTCTTGTACTTAAGTCGGCATTGTGCCTTTTGTATTAAATTCGGATGCAATTTCTGTGTTTCATCGTCAATAAGAAGGTCCAAGGTATATAGTAAACCTGAAGTGAAGCATCTGAATCTAAAACTATACTCACAGGAGAGGTTCAAATCATAGAAAGTTAGAGTGTCAGTCCTCTTGTACTTAAGTCGGCATTGTGCCTTTTGTATTACATTCGGATGCAATTTCTGTGTTTCATCGTCAATGAGAAGGTCTTAGGTATACTGTAAACCTGAAGTGAAGCATCGGAATCAAAAACTGGACTCACAGGATAGGTTCATATCATAGAAAGTGAGAGTGTCAGTCCTCATGTACTTAAGTCGGCATTGCGCCTTTTGCATTTAATTCGGATGCAATTTCTGAGTTTAATCATCAATAAGAAGGTCCAAGGTATACAGTAAACATGAAGTTAAGCATCGGAATCTAAAACTCAACTCACAGGAGTGGTTCAAATCATAGAAAGTTATAGTGTCAGTCCTCTTGTACTTAAGTCGGCATTGTGCCTTTTGTGTTAAATTCGGATAGAATTTCTGTGTTTCATCGACAATAAGAAGGTCCAAGGGATACAGTAAACCTGAAGTGAGGCATCGGAATGTAAAACAAGACTCACAGGAGAGGTTCAATTCATAGAAAGTTAGACTGTCAGTCCTCTTGTACTTACGTCGGCATTGTGCCTTTTGTATTAAATTCGGATGCAATTTCTGAGCTTCATCGTAAATAAGAAGGTCAAGGGATACAGTAAACCTGAAGTGAAGCATCGGAATCTAAAACTTGACTCACAGGAGAGGTTTAAATCAAAGAAAGGTAGAGTGTCTGTCCTCTTGTACTTTAGTCGGCATTTTGCCTTTTGTATTGAATTCGGATGCAATTTCTGTGTTTTTATCGTCAATACGTAGGTCCAAGGTATACAGTAAACCTGAAGTGAAGCATCGGAATCTAAAACTGGACTCACAGGAGAGGTTCAAATCATAGAAAGTTAGAGTATCAGTCCTCTTGTACTTAAGTCGGCATTGTGCCTTTTCTATTAATTTCGGAAGCAATTTCTGTGTTTCATCATCAATAAGAAGGTCTTAGGTATACTGTAAACCTGAAGTGAAGCATCGGAATGTAAACTGGAGACACAGGAGAGGTTCAAATCATAGAAAGTGAGAGTGTCAGTCCTCATGTACTTAAGCCGGCATTGTTCCTTTTGTATTAAATTCGGATGCAATTTCTGTGTTTGATCATCGATAAGAAGGTCCAAGGTATACAGTAAACATGAAGTTAAGCATCGGAATCTAAAACTCAACTCACAGGAGAGGTTCAAATCATAGGATGTTATAGTGTCAATCCTCTTGTGCTTATGTCGGCATTGTGCCTTTTGTGGTAAATTCGGATGCAATTTCTGTGTTTCATCGTCAATAAGAAGGTCCAAGGTATATAGTAAACCTGAAGTGAAGCATCCGAATCTAAAACTGGACTCACAGGAGAGGTTCAAATCATAGAAAGTTAGAGTGTCAGTCATCTTGTACTTAAGTCGGCATTGTGCTTTTTGTATTAAATTCGGATGCAATTTCTGTGCTTCATCGTCAATAAGAAGGTCCAAGGGATACAGTAAACCTGAAGTGAAGCATCGGAATCTAAAACGGGACTCACAGGAGAGGTTCAAATCACAGAAAGTTAGAGTGTCAGTCGTCTTGTACTTAAGTCGGCATTGTGCCTTTTGTATTAAATTCGGATGAAATATCTGTGTTTGATCGTCGATAAGAAGGTCCAAGGGATACAGTAAACCAGAAGTGAAGCAACGGAATCTAAAACTAGACTCACAGGAGAGGTTCAAATCATAGAAAGTTAGACTGTCCGTCCTCTTGTACTTAAGTCGGCATTGTGCCTTTTGTAATAAATTCAGATGCAATTTCTGTGCTTCATCGCAAATAAGAAGGTCAAGGGATACAGTAAACCTGAAGTGAAGCATCGGAATCTAAAACAGGACTCACAGGAGAGGTTCAAATCATAGAAAGTTAGAGTGTCAGTCCTCTTGTACTTAAGTCTGCATTGTGCCTTTTGTATTAAATTCTCATGCAGTTTCTGTGTTTCATCATCAATAAGAGGGTACAAGGTATACAGGAAACCTAAAGTGAAGCATCGGAATCTAAAACTGGACTCACAGGAGAGGTTCAAATCGTAGAAAGTTAGAGTGTCAGTCCTCTTGTACTTAAGTCGGCATTGTGTCATTTGTATTAAATCCGGATGCAGTTTCTGTGTTTCATCGCCAGTAAGAAGGTCCAAGGGATACAGTAGATCTGAAGTGAAGCATCGGAATCTAAAACTGGACTCACAGGAGAGGTTCAAATCATAGAAAATTAATGTGTCAGTCCTCTTGTACTTAAGTCGGCATTTTGCCTTTTGTATTAAATTGGGATGGAGTTTCTGTGTTTCATCGTCTATAAGAATGTCCAAGGCTACAGTAAACCTGAAGTGAAGCATCGGAATCTTAAACTGCACTTACAGGAGAGGTTCAAATCATAGAAAGTGTGAGTCCTCATGTACTTCAGTCGCCATTGTGCCTTTTGCACTAAATTCGGATGTAATTTCTGTGTTTGATCACCAATAAGAAGGTCCAACGTAAACAGTAAACATGAAGTTGAGCATCCTAATCTAAAACTCAACTCACATTAGAGGTTCAAATCATAGAAAGTTATAGGGTCAGTCCGCTTGTACTTAAGTCGGCATTGTGCATTTTGTATTAATTTCGGATGCAATTTCTGTGTTTCATCGTCAATAAGAAGGTCTTCGGTATACTGTAAACCTGAAGTGAAGCATCGGAATCTAAAACTGGACTCACAAGAGAGGTTCAAATCGTAGAAAGTGAGAGTGTCAGTCCTCATGTACTTAAGCCGGCATTGTGCCTTTTGTATTAAATTCGGATGCAATTTCTGTGTGTGATCATCAATAAGAAGGTCCAAGGTATACAGTAAACATGAAGTTAAGCATCGGAATCTAAAAGTCAACTCACAGGAGATGTTCAAATCATAAAAAGTTATAGTGTCAGTCCTCTTGTACTTAAGTCGGCATTGTGCCTTATGTGTTAAATTCGGATGCAATTTCTGTGTTTCATCGTCAATTAGAAGGTCCAAGGGATACAGTAAACCTGAAGTGAAGCATCGGAATCTAAAACTAGACTCACAGGAGAGGTTCAAATCATAGAAAGTTAGACTGTCAGTCCTCTTGTACTTAAGTCGGCATTGTGCCTTTTGTAATAAATTCGGATGCAATTTCTGTGTGCTTCATCGTAAATAAGAAGGTCAGGGGATACAGTAAACCTGAAGTGAAGCATCGGAATCTAAAACTGGACTCACAGGAGAGGTTCAAATCATAGAAAGTTAGAGTGTCAGTCCTCTTGTACTTAAGTCGGCATTGTGCCTTTTGTATTAAATTCGGATGCAATTTCTGTGATTCATCGTCAATATGAAGGTCCAAGGTATACAGGAAACCTAAAGTGAAGCATCGGAACCTAAAACTGAACTCACAGGAGAGGTTCAAATCATAGAAAGTTAGAGTGTCAGTCCTCTTGTACATAAGTCAGAATTGTGCCATTTGTATTAAATTCGGATGCAATTTCTGATCTTCATCGTCAATAAGAAGGTCTAATGGATACAGTAAACCTGAAGTGAAGCATCGGAATCTAAAAGTGGACTCACAGGAGAGGTTCAAATCATAGAAAGTGAGAGTGTCAGTTCTCTTGTACTTAAGTCGGCATTGTGCCTTTTGTATTAAATTCGGATGCAATTTCTGTGTTTCATCGTCAATAAGAAGGTCCATGGGATACAGTAAACCTGAAGTGAAGCATCGGAATCTAAAACTGGACTCACAGGAAAGGGTTCAAATCATAGAAAGTTAGAGTGTCTGTCCTCTTGTACTTATGTCTGCATTGTAACTCTTGTATTAAATTCGGAAGCACTTTCTGTTTTTGATCATCAATAAGAAGTTCCAAGGTATACAGTAAACCTGAAGTGTACCATCGGAATCTAGAACTGGACTCACAGGAGAGGTTTAAATCAAAGAAAGTTAGAGTGTCTGTCCTCTTGTGCTTAAGTCTGCATTGTGCCTTTTGTATTAATTTTGGATGCAATTTCTGTGTTTCATCGTCAACAAGAAGGTCCAAGGTGTATAGTAAACCTGAAGTGAAGCATCTGAACCTAAAACTGGACTCACGGTGGAAGTTCAAATCATAGTAAGTCAGATTGACAGTCCTCTTGTACTTAACACTTCATAGTGCCTTTTGTATTAGTTTCGGATGCAATTTCTGTGTTTCATCGTCAATAAGAAAGTCCAAGGGATACAGTAAACCTGAAGTGAAGAATCGGAATCTAAAACTGGACTCACAGGAGAGGTTCAAATCATAGAAAGTTAGAGTGTCAGTCCTCTTCTACTTACGTCGGCATTGTGCCTTTTGTATTAAATTCGCATGGAATTTCTGTGTTTCATCGTATATAAGAAGGTCCAAGGTATACAGTAAATCTGAAGTGAAGCATCGGAATCTAAAACTGGACTCACAGGTGAGGTTCAAATCATAGAAAGTTAGAGTGTGAGTCCTCTTGTACTTTAGTCGGCATTGTGCCTTTTGTATTAAATTCGGATGCAATTTCTGTGTTTCATCGTCAGTAAGAAGGACCAAGGGATACAGTAAACCTGAAGTGAAGCATCGGAATCTAAAACTAGACTCACAGGAGAGGTTCAAATCATAGAAAGTTAGACTGTCCGTCCTCTTGTACTTAAGTCGGCATTGGGCCTTTTGTAATAAATTCAGATGCAATTTCTGTGCTTCATCGCAAATAAGAAGGTCAAGGGATACAGTAAACCTGAAGTGAAGCATCGGAATCTAAAACAGGACTCACAGGAGAGGTTCAAATCATAGAAAGTTAGAGTGTCAGTCCTCTTGTACTTAAGTCTGCATTGTGCCTTTTGTATTAAATTCTGATGCAATTTCTGTGTTTCATCGTCAATAAGAGGGTCCAAGGTATACAGGAAACCTAAAGTGAAGCATCGGAATCTAAAACTGGACTCACAGGAGAGGTTCAAATCGTAGAAAGTTAGAGTGTCAGTCCTCTTGTACTTAAGTCGGCATTGTGTCATTTGTATTAAATCCGGATGCAGTTTCTGTGTTCATCGCCAGTAAGAAGGTCCAAGGGATACAGTAGATCTGAAGTGAAGCATCGGAATCTAAAACTGGACTCACAGGAGAGGTTCAAATCATAGAAAATTAATGTGTCAGTCCTCTTGTACTTAAGTCGGCATTTTGCCTTTTGTATTAAATTGGGATGGAGTTTCTGTGTTTCATCGTCTATAAGAATGTCCAAGGCTACAGTAAACCTGAAGTGAAGCATCGGAATCTTAAACTGCACTCACAGGAGAGGTTCAAATCATAGAAAGTGTGAGTCCTCATGTACTTCAGTCGCCATTGTGCCTTTTGCATTAAATTCGGATGTAATTTCTGTGTTTGATCACCAATAAGAAGGTCCAACGTAAACAGTAAACATGAAGTTGAGCATCCTAATCTAAAACTCAACTCACATTAGAGGTTCAAATCATAGAAAGTTATAGGGTCAGTACTCTTGTACTTAAGTCGGCATTGTGCATTTTGTATTAATTTCGGATGCAATTTCTGTGTTTCATCGTCAATAAGAAGGTCTTCGGTATACTGTAAACCTGAAGTGAAGCATCGGAATCTAAAACTGGACTCACAAGAGAGGTTCAAATCGTAGAAAGTGAGAGTGTCAGTCCTCATGTACTTAAGCCGGCATTGTGCCTTTTGTATTAAATTCGGATGCAATTTCTGTGTGTGATCATCAATAAGAAGGTCCAAGGTATACAGTAAACGTGAAGTTAAGCATCGGAATCTGAAACTCAACTCACAGGAGATGTTCAAATCATAAAAAGTTATAGTGTCAGTCCTCTTGTACTTAAGTCGGCATTGTGCCTTATGTGTTAAATTCGGATGCAATTTCTGTGTTTCATCGTCAATTAGAAGGTCCAAGGGATACAGTAAACCTGAAGTGAAGCATCGGAATCTAAAACTAGACTCACAGGACAGGTTCAAATCATAGAAAGTTAGACTGTCAGTCCTCTTGTACTTAAGTCGGCATTGTGCCTTTTGTAATAAATTCGGATGCAATTTCTGTGTGCTTCATCGTAAATAAGAAGGTCAGGGGATACAGTAAACGTGAAGTGAAGCATCGGAATCTAAAACTGGACTCACAGGAGAGGTTCAAATCATAGAAAGTTAGAGTGTCAGTCCTCTTGTACTTAAGTCGGCATTGTGCCTTTTGTATTAAATTCGGATGCAATTTCTGTGTTTCATCGTCAATAAGAAGGTCCAAGGTATACAGGAAACCTAAAGTGAAGCATCGGAACCTAAAACTGAACTCACAGGAGAGGTTCAAATCATAGAAAGTTAGAGTGTCAGTCCTCTTGTTCATATGTCAGCATTGTGCCATTTGTATTAAATTCGGATGCAATTTCTGATCTTCATCGTCAATAAGAAGGTCTAATGGATACAGTAAACCTGAAGTGAAGCATCGGAATCTAAAAGTGGACTCACAGGAGAGGTTCAAATCATAGAAAGTGAGAGTGTCAGTTCTCTTTTACTTAAGTCGGCATTGTGCCTTTTGTATTAAATTCGGATGCAATTTCTGTGTTTCATCGTCAATAAGAAGGTCCATTTGATACAGTAAACCTGAAGTGAAGCATCGGAATCTAAAACTGGACTCACAGGAAAGGGTTCAAATCATAGAAAGTTAGAGTGTCTGTCCTCTTGTACTTAAGTCTGCATTGTAACTCTTGTATTAAATTCGGAAGCACTTTCTGTTTTTCATCATCAATAAGAAGTTCCAAGGTATACAGTAAACCTGAAGTGTACCATCGGAATCTAGAACTGGACTCACAGGAGAGGTTTAAATCAAAGAAAGTTAGAGTGTCTGTCCTCTTGTGCTTAAGTCTGCATTGTGCCTTTTGTATTAAATTTGGATGCAATTTCTGTGTTTCATCGTCAACAAGAAGGTCCAAGGTGTATAGTAAACCTGAAGTGAAGCATCTGAACCTAAAACTGGACTCACGGTGGAAGTTCAAATCATAGTAAATCAGAGTGACAGTCCTCTTGTACTTAACACTTCATAGTGCCTTTTGTATTAGTTTCGGATGCAATTTCTGTGTTTCATCGTCAATAAGAAAGTCCAAGGGATACAGTAAACCTGAAGTGAAGAATCGGAATCTAAAACTGGACTCACAGAAGAGGTTCAAATCATAGAAAGTTAGAGTGTCAGTCCTCTTCTACTTACGTCGGCATTGTGCCTTTTGTATTAAATTCGCATGGAATTTCTGTGTTTCATCGTATATAAGAAGGTCCAAGGTATACAGTAAATCTGAAGTGAAGCATCGGAATCTAAAACTGGACTCACAGGTGAGGTTCAAATCATAGAAAGTTAGAGTGTGAGTCCTCTTGTACTTTAGTCGGCATTGTGCCTTTTGTATTAAATTCGGATGCAATTTCTGTGTTTCATCGTCAGTAAGAAGGACCAAGGGATACAGTAAACCTGAAGTGAAGCATCGGAATCTAAAACTAGACTCACAGGAGAGGTTCAAATCATAGAAAGTTAGACTGTCCGTCCTCTTGTACTTAAGTCGGCATTGTGCCTTTTGTAATAAATTCAGAAGCAATTTCTGTGCTTCATCGCAAATAAGAAGGTCAAGGGATACAGTAAACCTGAAGTGAAGCATCGGAATCTAAAATAGGACTCACAGGAGAGGTTCAAATCATAGAAAGTTAGAGTGTCAGTCCTCTTGTACTTAAGTCTGCATTGTGCCTTTTGTATTAAATTCTGATGCAATTTCTGTGTTTCATCGTCAATAAGAGGGTCCAAGGTATACAGGAAACCTAAAGTGAAGCATCGGAATCTAAAACTGGAGTCACAGGAGAGGTTCAAATCGTAGAAAGTTAGAGTGTCAGTCCTCTTGTACTTAAGTCGGCATTGTGTCATTTGTATTAAATCCGGATGCAGTTTCTGTGTTTCATCGCCAGTAAGAAGGTCCAAGGGATACAGTAGATCTGAAGTGAAGCATCGGAATCTAAAACTGGACTCACAGGAGAGGTTCAAATCATAGAAAATTATTGTGTCAGTCCTCTTGTACTTAAGTCGGCATTTTGCCTTTTGTATTAAATTGGGATGGAGTTTCTGTGTTTCATCGTCTATAAGAATGTCCAAGGCTACAGTAAACCTGAAGTGAAGCATCGGAATCTTAAACTGCACTCACAGGAGAGGTTCAAATCATAGAAAGTGTGAGTCCTCATGTACTTAAGACGGCATTGTGCCTTTTGTATTGAATTCGGATGCAATTTCTGTGTTTGATCATCAAAAAGAAGGTCCAAGGTATACAGTAAACATGAAGTTAAGCATCGGAATCTAAAACTCAACTCACAGGAGAGGTTCACATCATAGAAAGTTAGAGTTACAGTCCTCTTGTACTTAAGTCGGCATTGTGCCTTTTGTATTAAATTCGGATGCAATTTCTGTGTTTCATCGTCAATAAGAAGGTCCAAGGGATACAGTAAACCTGAAGTGAAGCATCGGAATCTAAAACTAGACTCACAGGAGAGTTTCAAATCATAGAAAGTTAGACTGTCAGTCCTCATGTACCTAAGTCGGCATTTTGCCTTTTGTAATAAATTCGGATGCGATTTCTGTGCTTCATCGTAAATAAGAAGGTCAAGGGATACAGTAAACCTGAAGAGAAGCATCGGAATCTAAAACTGGACTCACAGGAGAGGTTCAAATCATAGAAAATTAGAGTGTCAGTCCTCTTGTACTTAAGTCGGCATTGTGCCTTTTGTATTAAATTCGGATGCAATTTCTGTGTTTCATAGTCAATAAGAAGGTCCAAGGGATACAGTAATCCTGAAGTGAAGCATCGGAATCTAAAACTAGACTCACAGGAGAGGTTCAAATCATAGAAAATTAGACTGTCAGTCCTCTTGTACTTAAGTCGGCAATGTGCCTTTTGTAATAAATTCGGATGCAATTTCTGTATGCTTCATCGTAAATAAGAAGGTCAGGGGATACAGTAAACCTGAAGTGAAGCATCGGAATCTAAAACTGGACTCACAGGAGAGGTTCAAATCATAGAAAGTTAGAGTGTCAGTCCTCTTGTACTTAAGTCGGCATTGTGCCTTTTGTATTAAATTCGGATGCAATTTCTGTGTTTCATCGTCAATAAGAAGGTCCAAGGTATACAGGAAACCTAAAGTGAAGCATCGGAACCTAAAACTGAACTCACAGGAG
Source organism: Schistocerca americana (assembly GCF_021461395.2). Taxonomy (NCBI): domain Eukaryota; kingdom Metazoa; phylum Arthropoda; class Insecta; order Orthoptera; family Acrididae; genus Schistocerca; species Schistocerca americana. The sequence continues at coordinate 1,070,778,389 of NC_060120.1, read as the reverse complement.
AGGTTCAAATCATAGAAAGTTAGAGTGTCAGTCCTCTTGTACATAAGTCAGCATTGTGCAATTTGTAGTAAATTCGGATGCAATTTCTGATCTTCATCGTCAATAAGAAGGTCTATTGGATACAGTAAACCTGAAGTGAAGCATCGGAATCTAAAAGTGGACTCACAGGAGAGGTTCAAATCATAGAAAGTGAGTGTGTCAGTTCTCTTGTACTTAAGTCGGCATTGTGCCTTTTGTATTAAATTCGGATGCAATTTCTGTGTTTCATCGTCAATAAGAAGGTCCATGGGATACAGTAAACCTGAAGTGAAGCATCGGAATCTAAAACTGGACTCACAGGAGAGGTTCAAACCATAGAAAGTTAGAGTGTCTGTCCTCTTGTACTTAAGTCTGCATTGTAACTTTTGTATTAAATTCGGAAGCACTTTCTGTTTTTGATCATCAATAAGAAGTTCCAAGGTATACAGTAAACCTGAAGTGTACCATCGGAATCTAAAACTGGACTCACAGGAGAGGTTTAAATCAAAGAAAGTTAGAGTGTCTGTCCTCTTGTGCTTAAGTCTGCATTGTGCCTTTTGTATTAAATTTGGATGCAATTACTGTGTTTCATCGTCAACAAGAAGGTCCAAGGTGTATAGTAAACCTGAAGTGAAGCATCTGAACCTAAAACTGGGCTCACAGTGGAAGTTCAAATCATAGTAAGTCAGAGTGACAGTCCTCTTGTACTTAACACTTCATAGTGCCTTTTGTATTAGTTTCGGATGCAATTTCTGTGTTTCATCGTCAATAAGAAGGTCCAAGGTATACAGTAAACCTGAAGTGAAACATCGGATTCTAAAACTGGACTCACAGGTGAGGTTCAAATCATAGAAAGTTACAGTGTGAGTCCTCTTGTACTTAGGTCGGCATTGTGCCTTTTGTATTAAATTTGGATGCAATTTCTGTGTTTCAACGTCAATAAGAACGTCCAAGGTATATAGTAAACCTGAAGTGAAGCATCTGAAACTAAAACTGGACTCACAGGAAAGGTTCAAATCATAGAGAGTTAGAGTGTCAGTCCTCTTCTACTTACGTCGGCATTGTGCCTTTTGTATTAAATTCGCATGGAATTTCTGTGTTTCATCGTATATAAGAAGGTCCAAGGTATACAGTTAATCTGAAGAGATGCATCGGAATCTAAAACTGGACTCACAGGTGAGGTTCGAATCATAGAAAGTTAGAGGGTGAGTCCTCCTGTACTTTAGTCGGCATTGTGCCTTTTGTATTAAATTCGGATGCAATTTCTGTGTTTAATCGTCAAGAAGAAGGACCAAGGGATACAGTAAACCTGAAGTGAAAAATCGGAATCTAAAACTGGACTCACAGGAGAGGTTCAAATCATAGAAAGTTAGAGTGTTAGTCCTCTTGTACTTAAGTCAGCATTGGCCTTTTGTATTAAATTCGGATGCAATTTCTGTGTTTGATCATCAATAAGAAGGTCCAAAGTATACAGTAAACCTAAAGTGAAGCATCGGAATCTAAAACTTAACTCACAATACAGGTTCAAATCATAGAAAATTAATATTTCAGTCCTCTTGTACTTAAGTCGTTATTTTGCCTTTTGTATTAAATTCGGATGGAATTTCTGTGTTTCATCGTCTATAGGAAAGTCCAAGGCTACAGTAAACCTGAAGTGAAGCATCGGAATCTAAAACAGCGCTCACAGGAGAGGTTCAAATCATAGAAAGTGTGAGTGTCAGTCCACATGTACTTCAGTCGGCATTGTGCCTTTTGCATTAAATTCGGATGCAATTTCTGTGTTTGATCATCAATAATAAGGTCCAAGGTATACAGTAAACATGAAGTTAAGCATCAGAATCTAAAACTCAACTCACATTAGAGGTTCAAATCATAGAAGGTTGTAGGGTCAGTCCTCTTGTACTTAAGTCGGCATTGTGCATTTTGTATTAATTTCGGATGCAATTTCTGTGTTTCATCGTCAATAAGAAGGTCTTTGGTATACTGTAAACCTGAAGTGAAGCATCGGAATCTAAAACTGGACTCACAAGAGAGGTTCAAATCATAGAAAGTGGGAGTATCAGTCCTCACGCACTTAAGCCGGCATTGTGCCTTTTGTATTGAATTCGGATGCAATTTCTGTGTTTGATCATCAATAAGAAGGTCCAAGGTATACAGTAAACATGAAGTTAAGCATCGGAATCTAAAACTAAACTCGCAGGAGAGGTTCACATCATAGAAAGTTAGAGTTACAGTCCTCTTGTACTTAAGTCGGCATTGTGCCTTTTGTATTAAATTCGGATGCAATTTCTGTGTTTCATCGTCAATAAGAAGGTCCAAGGTGTACAGTAAACCTGAAGTGAAGCATCGGAATCTAAAACTGGTTTCACAGGAGAGGTTCAAATCATAGAAAGTGAGAGTGTCAGTTCTCTTGTACTTAAGTCGGCGTTGTGCCTTTTGTATTAAATTCGGATGCAATTTCTGTGTTTCATCGTCAATAAGAAGGTCCATGGGATACAGTAAACCTGAAGTGAAGCATCGGAATCTAAAACTGGACTCACAGTATAGGTTCAAATCATAGAAAGTTAGAGTGTCTGTCCTCTTGTACTTAAGTCTGCATTGTAACTTTTGCATTAAATTCGGAAGCAATTTCTGTTTTTGATCATCAATAAGAAGTTCCAAGGTATACAGTAAACCTGAAGTGTAGCATCGGAATCTAAAACTGGACTCACAGGAGAGATTTAAAGCAAAGAAAGTTAGAGTGTCAGTCCTCTTGTGCTTAAGTCTGCATTGTGCCTTTTGTATTAAATTTGGATGCAATATCTGTGTTTCATCGTCAATAAGAAGGTCCAAGGTATATAGTAAACCTGAAGTGAAGCATCTGAATCTAAAACTGGACTCACAGGAGAGGTTCAAATCATAGAAAGTTAGAGTGTCAGTCCTCTTCTACTTACGTCGGCATTGTGCCTTTTGTATTAAATTCCCATGGAAATTCTGTGTTTCATCGTCAATAAGAAGGTCCAAGGTATACAGTAAATCTGAAGTGAAGCATCGGAATCTAAAACCGAACTCACAGGTGAGGTTCAAATCATAGAAAATTAGAGTGTGAGTCCTCTTGTACTTAAGTCGGCCTTGTGCCTTTTGTATTAAATTCGGATGCAATTTCTGTGTTTCATCGTCAATAAGAAGGACCAAGGGATACAGTAAACCTGAAGTGAAGAATCGGAATCTAAAACTGGACTCACAGGAGAGGTTCAAATCATAGAAAGTTAGAGTGTCAGTCCTCTTGTACTTAAGTCAGCATTGGCCTTTTGTATTAAATTCGGATGCAACTTCTGTGTTTGATCATCAATAAGAAGGTCCAAGGTATACAGTAAACCTGAAGTGAAGCATCGGAATCTAAAACTTAACTCACAATACAGGTTCAAATCATAGAAAATTAATGTGTCAGTCCTCTTGTACTTAAGTCGGCATTTTGCCTTTTGTATTAAATTCGGTTGGAATTTCTGTGTTTCATCGTCAGTAAGAAGGTCCAAGGTATACAGTAAACTTGAAGTGAAGCATACGAATCTAAAACTGGACTCACAGGAGAGGTTCAAATCATAGAAAGTTAGAGTGTCAGTCCTCTTGTACTTATGTCAGCATTGGCCTTTTGTATTAAATTCGGATGCAACTACTGTGTTTGATCAACAATAAGAAGGACCAAGGTATACAGTAAACCTGAAGTGAAGCATCGGAATCTAAAACTGGACTCACAGGAGAGGTTTAAGTCAAAGAAAGTCAGAGTGTCTGTCCTCTTGTACTTAAGTCGGCATTGTGCCTTTTGTATTAAATTCGGATGCAATTTCTGTGTTTCATCGTCAGTAAGAAGCTCCAAGGGATACAGTAAACCTGAAGTGAAACATCGGAATCTAAAACCGGACTCACAGGACAGGTTCAAATCATAGAAAGTTAGAGTGTCTGTCCTCTTGTGCTTAAGTCTGCATTGTGCCTTTTGTATTAAATTTGGATGCAATTTCTGTGTTTCATCGTCAACAAGAAGGTCCAAGGTGTATAGTAAACCTGAAGTGAAGCATCTGAACCTAAAACTGGACTCACGGTGGAAGTTCAAATCATAGTAAATCAGAGTGACAGTCCTCTTGTACTTAACACTTCATAGTGCCTTTTGTATTAGTTTCGGATGCAATTTCTGTGTTTCATCGTCAATAAGAAAGTCCAAGGGATACAGTAAACCTGAAGTGAAGAATCGGAATCTAAAACTGGACTCACAGGAGAGGTTCAAATCATAGAAAGTTAGAGTGTCAGTCCTCTTCTACTTACGTCGGCATTGTGCCTTTTGTATTAAATTCGCATGGAATTTCTGTGTTTCATCGTATATAAGAAGGTCCAAGGTATACAGTAAATCTGAAGTGAAGCATCGGAATCTAAAACTGGACTCACAGGTGAGGTTCAAATCATAGAAAGTTAGAGTGTGAGTCCTCTTGTACTTTAGTCGGCATTGTGCCTTTTGTATTAAATTCGGATGCAATTTCTGTGTTTCATCGTCAGTAAGAAGGACCAAGGGATACAGTAAACCTGAAGTGAAGCATCGGAATCTAAAACTAGACTCACAGGAGAGGTTCAAATCATAGAAAGTTAGACTGTCCGTCCTCTTGTACTTAAGTCGGCATTGTGCCTTTTGTAATAAATTCAGATGCAATTTCTGTGCTTCATCGCAAATAAGAAGGTCAAGGGATACAGTAAACCTGAAGTGAAGCATCGGAATCTAAAATAGGACTCACAGGAGAGGTTCAAATCATAGAAAGTTAGAGTGTCAGTCCTCTTGTACTTAAGTCTGCATTGTGCCTTTTGTATTAAATTCTGATGCAATTTCTGTGTTTCATCGTCAATAAGAGGGTCCAAGGTATACAGGAAACCTAAAGTGAAGCATCGGAATCTAAAACTGGACTCACAGGAGAGGTTCAAATCGTAGAAAGTTAGAGTGTCAGTCCTCTTGTACTTAAGTCGGCATTGTGTCATTTGTATTAAATCCGGATGCAGTTTCTGTGTTTCATCGCCAGTAAGAAGGTCCAAGGGATACAGTAGATCTGAAGTGAAGCATCGGAATCTAAAACTGGACTCACAGGAGAGGTTCAAATCATAGAAAATTAATGTGTCAGTCCTCTTGTACTTAAGTCGGCATTTTGCCTTTTGTATTAAATTGGGATGGAGTTTCTGTGTTTCATCGTCTATAAGAATGTCCAAGGCTACAGTAAACCTGAAGTGAAGCATCGGAATCTTAAACTGCACTCACAGGAGAGGTTCAAATCATAGAAAGTGTGAGTCCTCATGTACTTCAGTCGCCATTGTGCCTTTTGCATTAAATTCGGATGTAATTTCTGTGTTTGATCACCAATAAGAAGGTCCAACGTAAACAGTAAACATGAAGTTGAGCATCCTAATCTAAAACTCAACTCACATTGAGGTTCAAATCATAGAAAGTTATAGGGTCAGTCCTCTTGTACTTAAGTCGGCATTGTGCCTTTTGCATTAAATTCGGATGCAATTTCTGTGTTTGATCATCAATAATAAAGTCCAAGGTATACGGTAAACATGAAGTTAAGCATCAGAATCTAAAACTCAACTCACATTAGAGGTTCAAATCATAGAAGGTTATAGGGTCAGTCCTCTTGTACTTAAGTCGGCATTGTGCATTTTGTATTAATTTCGGATGCAATTTCATTGTTTCATCGTCAATAAGAAGGTCTTCGGTATACTGTAAACCTGAAGTGAAGCAACGGAATCTAAAACTGGACTCACAAGAGAGGTTCAAATCATAGAAAGTGAGAGTATCAGTCCTCATGTACTTAAGCCGGCATTGTGCCTTTTGTATTAAATTCGGATGCAATTTCTGTGTTTGATCATCAAAAAGAAGGTCCAAGGTATACAGTAAACATGAAGTTAAGCATCGGAATCTAAAACTCAACTCACAGGAGAGGTTCACATCATAGAAAGTTAGAGTTACAGTCCTCTTGTACTTAAGTCGGCATTGTGCCTTTTGTATTAAATTCGGATGCAATTTCTGTGTTTCATCGTCAATAAGAAGGTCCAAGGGATACAGTAAACCTGAAGTGAAGCATCGGAATCTAAAACTAGACTCACAGGAGAGGTTCAAATCATAGAAAGTTAGACTGTCAGTCCTCATGTACCTAAGTCGGCATTTTGCCTTTTGTAATAAATTCGGATGCAATTTCTGTGCTTCATCGTAAATAAGAAGGTCAAGGGATACAGTAAACCTGAAGTGAAGCATCGGAATCTAAAACTGGACTCACAGGAGAGGTTCAAATCATAGAAAATTAGAGTGTCAGTCCTCTTGTACTTAAGTCGGCATTGTGCCTTTTGTATTAAATTCGGATGCAATTTCTGTGTTTCATCGTCAATAAGAAGGTCCAAGGGATACAGTAATCCTGAAGTGAAGCATCGGAATCTAAAACTAGACTCACAGGAGAGGTTCAAATCATAGAAAATTAGACTGTCAGTCCTCTTGTACTTAAGTCGGCATTGTGCCTTTTGTAATAAATTCGGATGCAATTTCTGTGTGCTTCATCGTAAATAAGAAGGTCAGGGGATACAGTAAACCTGAAGTGAAGCATCGGAATCTAAAACTGGACTCACAGGAGAGGTTCAAATCATAGAAAGTTAGAGTGTCAGTCCTCTTGTACTTAAGTCGGCATTGTGCCTTTTGTATTAAATTCGGATGCAATTTCTGTGTTTCATCGTCAATAAGAAGGTCCAAGGTATACAGGAAACCTAAAGTGAAGCATCGGAACCTAAAACTGAACTCACAGGAGAGGTTCAAATCATAGAAAGTTAGAGTGTCAGTCCTCTTGTACATAAGTCAGCATTGTGCAATTTGTAGTAAATTCGGATGCAATTTCTGATCTTCATCGTCAATAAGAAGGTCTATTGGATACAGTAAACCTGAAGTGAAGCATCGGAATCTAAAAGTGGACTCACAGGAGAGGTTCAAATCATAGAAAGTGAGTGTGTCAGTTCTCTTGTACTTAAGTCGGCATTGTGCCTTTTGTATTAAATTCGGATGCAATTTCTGTGTTTCATCGTCAATAAGAAGGTCCATGGGATACAGTAAACCTGAAGTGAAGCATCGGAATCTAAAACTGGACTCACAGGAGAGGTTCAAACCATAGAAAGTTAGAGTGTCTGTCCTCTTGTACTTAAGTCTGCATTGTAACTTTTGTATTAAATTCGGAAGCACTTTCTGTTTTTGATCATCAATAAGAAGTTCCAAGGTATACAGTAAACCTGAAGTGTACCATCGGAATCTAAAACTGGACTCACAGGAGAGGTTTAAATCAAAGAAAGTTAGAGTGTCTGTCCTCTTGTGCTTAAGTCTGCATTGTGCCTTTTGTATTAAATTTCGATGCAATTTCTGTGTTTCATCGTCAACAAGAAGGTCCAAGGTGTATAGTAAACCTGAAGTGAAGCATCTGAACCTAAAACTGGGCTCACAGTGGAAGTTCAAATCATAGTAAGTCAGAGTGACAGTCCTCTTGTACTTAACACTTCATAGTGCCTTTTGTATTAGTTTCGGATGCAATTTCTGTGTTTCATCGTCAATAAGAAGGTCCAAGGTATACAGTAAACCTGAAGTGAAACATCGGATTCTAAAACTGGACTCACAGGTCAGGTTCAAATCATAGAAAGTTACAGTGTGAGTCCTCTTGTACTTAAGTCGGCATTGTGCCTTTTGTAATAAATTTGGATGCAATTTCTGTGTTTCAACGTCAATAAGAACATCCAAGGTATATAGTAAACCTGAAGTGAAGCATCTGAAACTAAAACTGGACTCACAGGAAAGGTTCAAATCATAGAGAGTTAGAGTGTCAGTCCTCTTCTACTTACGTCGGCATTGTGCCTTTTGTATTAAATTCGCATGGAATTTCTGTGTTTCATCGTATATAAGAAGGTCCAAGGTATGCAGTTAATCTGAAGTGATGCATCGGAATCTAAAACTGAACTCACAGGTGAGGTTCAAATCATAGAAAGTTAGAGGGTGAGTCCTCCTGTACTTTAGTCGGCATTGTGCCTTTTGTATTAAATTCGGATGCAATTTCTGTGTTTAATCGTCAAGAAGAAGGACCAAGGGATACAGTAAACCTGAAGTGAAGAATCGGAATCTAAAACTGGACTCACAGGAGAGGTTCAAATCATAGAAAGTTAGAGTGTTAGTCCTCTTGTACTTAAGTCAGCATTGGCCTTTTGTATTAAATTCGGATGCAATTTCTGTGTTTGATCATCAATAAGAAGGTCCAAAGTATACAGTAAACCTGAAGTGAAGCATCGGAATCTAAAACTTAACTCACAATACAGGTTCAAATCATAGAAAATTAATATGTCAGTCCTCTTGTACTTAAGTCGTAATTTTGCCTTTTGTATTAAATTCGGATGGAATTTCTGTGTTTCATCGTCTATAGGAAAGTCCAAGGCTACAGTAAACCTGAAGTGAAGCATCGGAATCTAAAACTGCGCTCACAGGAGAGGTTCAAATCATAGAAAGTGTGAGTGTCAGTCCACATGTACTTCAGTCGGCATTGTGCCTTTTGCATTAAATTCGGATGCAATTTCTGTGTTTGATCATCAATAATAAGGTCCAAGGTATACAGTAAACATGAAGTTAAGCATCAGAATCTAAAACTCAACTCACATTAGAGGTTCAAATCATAGAAGGTTATAGGGTCAGTCCTCTTGTACTTAAGTCGGCATTGTGCATTTTGTACTAATTTCGGATGCAATTTCTGTGTTTCATCGTCAATAAGAAGGTCTTTGGTATACTGTAAACCTGAAGTGAAGCATCGGAATCTAAAACTGGACTCACAAGAGAGGTTCAAATCATAGAAAGTGGGAGTATCAGTCCTCACGCACTTATGCCGGCATTGTGCCTTTTGTATTAAATTCGGATGCAATTTCTGTGTTTGATCATCAATAAGAAGGTCCAAGGTATACAGTAAACATGAAGTTAAGCATCGGAATCTAAAACTAAACTCGCAGGAGAGGTTCACATCATAGAAAGTTAGAGTTACAGTCCTCTTGTACTTAAGTCGGCATTGTGCCTTTTGTATTAAATTCGGATGCAATTTCTGTGTTTCATCGTCAATAAGAAGGTCCAAGGGTTACAGTAAACCTGACGTGAAGCATCGGAATCTAAAACTAGACTCACAGGAGAGGTTCAAAGCATAGAAAGTTAGACTGTCAGTCCTCATGTACCTAAGTCGGCATTGTGCCTTTTGTAATAAATTCGGATGCAATTTCTGTACTTCATCGTAAATAAGAAGGTCAAGGGATACAGTAAACCTGAAGTGAAGCATCGGAATCTAAAACTGGACTCACAGGAGAGGTTCAAATCATAGAAAGTTAGAGTGTCAGTCCTCTTGTACTTAAGTCGGCATTGTGCCTTTTGTATTAAATTCGGATGCAATTTCTGTGTTTCATCGTCAATAAGAAGGTCCAAGGTATACAGTAAACCTGAAGTGAAGCATCGGAATCTAAAACTGGTTTCACAGGAGAGGTTCAAATCATAGAATGTGAGAGTGTCAGTTCTCTTGTACTTAAGTCGGCGTTGTGCCTTTTGTATTAAATTCGGATGCAATTTCTGTGTTTCATCGTCAATAAGAAGGTCCATGGGATACAGTAAACCTGAAGTGAAGCATCGGAATCTAAAACTGGACTCACAGTATAGGTTCAAATCATAGAAAGTTAGAGTGTCTGTCCTCTTGTACTTAAGTCTGCATTGTAACTTTTGCATTAAATTCGGAAGCAATTTCTGTTTTTGATCATCAATAAGAAGTTCCAAGGTATACAGTAAACCTGAAGTGTAGCATCGGAATCTAAAACTGGACTCACAGGAGAGATTTAAATCAAAGAAAGTTAGAGTGTCAGTCCTCTTGTGCTTAAGTCTGCATTGTGCCTTTTGTATTAAATTTGGATGCAATATCTGTGTTCCATCGTCAATAAGAAGTTTCAAGGTATATAGTAAACCTGAAGTGAAGCATCTGAATCTAAAACTGGACTCACAGGAGAGGTTCAAATCATAGAAAGTTAGAGTGTCAGTCCTCATCCACTTACGTCGGCATTGTGCCTTTTGTATTAAATTCCCATGGAAATTCTGTGTTTCATCGTCAATAAGAAGGTCCAAGGTATACAGTAAATCTGAAGTGAAGCATCGGAATCTAAAACCGAACTCACAGGTGAGGTTCAAATCATAGAAAATTAGAGTGTGAGTCCTCTTGTACTTAAGTCGGATTTGTGCCTTTTGTATTAAATTCGGATGCAATTTCTGTGTTTCATCGTCAATAAGAAGAACCAAGGTATACAGTAAACCTGAAGTGAAGAATCGGAATCTAAAACTGGACTCACAGGAGAGGTTCAAATCATAGAAAGTTAGAGTGTCAGTCCTCTTGTACTTAAGTCGGCATTGTGCCTTTTGTATTAAATTCGGATGCAATTTCTGTGTTTCATCGTCAATAAGAAGGTCCAAGGTATACAGGAAACCTAAAGTGAAGCATCGGAACCTAAAACTGAACTCACAGGAGAGGTTCAAATCATAGAAAGTTAGAGTGTCAGTCCTCTTGTACATAAGTCAGCATTGTGCAATTTGTAGTAAATTCGGATCCAATTTCTGATCTTCATCGTCAATAAGAAGGTCTATTGGATACAGTAAACCTGAAGTGAAGCATCGGAATCTAAAAGTGGACTCACAGGAGAGGTTCAAATCATAGAAAGTGAGTGTGTCAGTTCTCTTGTACTTAAGTCGGCATTGTGCCTTTTGTATTAAATTCGGATGCAATTTCTGTGTTTCATCGTCAATAAGAAGGTCCATGGGATACAGTAAACCTGAAGTGAAGCATCGGAATCTAAAACTGGACTCACAGGAGAGGTTTAAATCAAAGAAAGTTAGAGTGTCTGTCCTCTTGTGCTTAAGTCTGCATTGTGCCTTTTGTATTAAATTTCGATGCAATTTCTGTGTTTCATCGTCAACAAGAAGGTCCAAGGTGTATAGTAAACCTGAAGTGAAGCATCTGAACCTAAAACTGGGCTCACAGTGGAAGTTCAAATCATAGTAAGTCAGAGTGACAGTCCTCTTGTACTTAACACTTCATAGTGCCTTTTGTATTAGTTTCGGATGCAATTTCTGTGTTTCATCGTCAATAAGAAGGTCCAAGGTATACAGTAAACCTGAAGTGAAACATCGGATTCTAAAACTGGACTCACAGGTCAGGTTCAAATCATAGAAAGTTACAGTGTGAGTCCTCTTGTACTTAAGTCGGCATTGTGCCTTTTGTATTAAATTTGGATGCAATTTCTGTGTTTCAACGTCAATAAGAACATCCAAGGTATATAGTAAACCTGAAGTGAAGCATCTGAAACTAAAACTGGACTCACAGGAAAGGTTCAAATCATAGAGAGTTAGAGTGTCAGTCCTCTTCTACTTACGTCGGCATTGTGCCTTTTGTATTAAATTCGCATGGAATTTCTGTGTTTCATCGTATATAAGAAGGTCCAAGGTATACAGTTAATCTGAAGTGATGCATCGGAATCTAAAACTGAACTCACAGGTGAGGTTCAAATCATAGAAAGTTAGAGGGTGAGTCCTCCTGTACTTTAGTCGGCATTGTGCCTTTTGTATTAAATTCGGATGCAATTTCTGTGTTTAATCGTCAAGAAGAAGGACCAAGGGATACAGTAAACCTGAAGTGAAGAATCGGAATCTAAAACTGGACTCACAGGAGAGGTTCAAATCATAGAAAGTTAGAGTGTTAGTCCTCTTGTACTTAAGTCAGCATTGGCCTTTTGTATTAAATTCGGATGCAATTTCTGTGTTTGATCATCAATAAGAAGGTCCAAAGTATTCAGTAAACCTGAAGTGAAGCATCGGAATCTAAAACTTAACTCACAATACAGGTTCAAATCATAGAAAATTAATATGTCAGTCCTCTTGTACTTAAGTCGTAATTTTGCCTTTTGTATTAAATTCGGATGGAATTTCTGTGTTTCATCGTCTATAGGAAAGTCCAAGGCTACAGTAAACCTGAAGTGAAGCATCGGAATCTAAAACTGCGCTCACAGGAGAGGTTCAAATCATAGAAAGTGTGAGTGTCAGTCCACATGTACATCAGTCGGCATTGTGCCTTTTGCATTAAATTCGGATGCAATTTCTGTGTTTGATCATCAATAATAAGGTCCAAGGTATACAGTAAACATGAAGTTAAGCATCAGAATCTAAAACTCAACTCACATTAGAGGTTCAAATCATAGAAGGTTATAGGGTCAGTCCTCTTGTACTTAAGTCGGCATTGTGCATTTTGTATTAATTTCGGATGCAATTTCTGTGTTTCATCGTCAATAAGAAGGTCTTTGGTATACTGTAAACCTGAAGTGAAGCATCGGAATCTAAAACTGGACTCACAAGAGAGGTTCAAATCATAGAAAGTGGGAGTATCAGTCCTCACGCACTTAAGCCGGCATTGTGCCTTTTGTATTAAATTCGGATGCAATTTCTGTGTTTGATCATCAATAAGAAGGTCCAAGGTATACAGTAAACATGAAGTTAAGCATCGGAATCTAAACTAAACTCGCAGGAGAGGTTCACATCATAGAAAGTTAGAGTTACAGTCCTCTTGTACTTAAGTCGGCATTGTGCCTTTTGTATTAAATTCGGATGCAATTTCTGTGTTTCATCGTCAATAAGAAGGTCCAAGGGTTACAGTAAACCTGAAGTGAAGCATCGGAATCTAAAACTAGACTCACAGGAGAGGTTCAAACATAGAAAGTTAGACTGTCAGTCCTCATGTACCTAAGTCGGCATTGTGCCTTTTGTAATAAAATCGGATGCAATTTCTGTACTTCATCGTAAATAAGAAGGTCAAGGGATACAGTAAACCTGAAGTGAAGCATCGGAATCTAAAACTGGACTCACAGGAGAGGTTCAAATCATAGAAAGTTAGAGTGTCAGTCCTCTTGTACTTAAGTCGGCATTGTGCCTTTTGTATTAAATTCGGATGCAATTTCTGTGTTCATCGTCAATAAGAAGGTCCAAGGTATACAGTAAACCTGAAGTGAAGCATCGGAATCTAAAACTGGTTTCACAGGAGAGGTTCAAATCATAGAAAGTGAGAGTGTCAGTTCTCTTGTACTTAAGTCGGCGTTGTGCCTTTTGTATTAAATTCGGATGCAATTTCTGTGTTTCATCGTCAATAAGAAGGTCCATGGGATACAGTAAACCTGAAGTGAAGCATCGGAATCTAAAACTGGACTCACAGTATAGGTTCAAATCATAGAAAGTTAGAGTGTCTGTCCTCTTGTACTTAAGTCTGCATTGTAACTTTTGCATTAAATTCGGAAGCAATTTCTGTTTTTGATCATCAATAAGAAGTTCCAAGGTATACAGTAAACCTGAAGTGTAGCATCGGAATCTAAAACTGGACTCACAGGAGAGATTTAAATCAAAGAAAGTTAGAGTGTCAGTCCTCTTGTGCTTAAGTCTGCATTGTGCCTTTTGTATTAAATTTGGATGCAATATCTGTGTTTCATCGTCAATAAGAAGTTTCAAGGTATATAGTAAACCTGAAGTGAAGCATCTGAATCTAAAACTGGACTCACAGGAGAGGTTCAAATCATAGAAAGTTAGAGTGTCAGTCCTCTTGTACTTAAGTCGGCATTGTGCCTTTTGCATTAAATTCGGATGCAATTTCTGTGTTCGATCATCAATAAGAAAGTCCAAGGTATACAGTAAACCTGAAGTGATGCATCGGAATCTAAAACTCAACTCACAGGAGAGGATCAAATCAGAGAAAGTTATAGTGTCAGTCCGCTTGCACTTAAGTCGGCATTGTGCCTTTTGTATTAAATTCGGATGCAATTTATGTGTTTCATCGTCAGTAAGAAGGTCCAAGGTATACAGTAAACCAGAAGTGAAGCATCGGAATCTAAAACTGGACTCCCAGGAGAAGTTTAAATCAAAGAAAGTTAGAGTGTCAGTCCTCTTGTACTTAAGTCGGCATTGTGCCTTTTGTATTAAATTCGGATGCAATTTCTGTGTTTCATCGTCAATAAGAAGGTCCAAGGTATATAGTAAACCTGAAGTGAAGAATCGGAATCTAAAACTGGACTCACAGGAGAGGTTCAAATCATAGAAAGTTAGAGTGTCAGTCCTCTTGTACTTATGTCAGCATTGGCCTTTTGTATTAAATTCGGATGCAACTACTGTGTTTGATCAACAATAAGAAGGACCAAGGTATACAGTAAACCTGAAGTGAAGCATCGGAGTCTAAAACTGGACTCACAGGAGAGGTTTAAGTCAAAGAAAGTCAGAGTGTCTGTCCTCTTGTACTTAAGTCGGCATTGTGCCTTTTGTATTAAATTCGGATGCAATTTCTGTGTTTCATCGTCAGTAAGAAGCTCCAAGGGATACAGTAAACCTGAAGTGAAACATCGGAATCTAAAACCGGACTCACAGGACAGGTTCAAATCATAGAAAGTTAGAGTGTCAGTCCTCTTGTACTTAAGTCGGCATTGTGCCTTTTGCATTAAATTCGGATGCAATTTCTGTGTTCGATCATCAATAAGAAAGTCCAAGGTATACAGTAAACCTGAAGTGATGCATCGGAATCTAAAACTCAACTCACAGGAGAGGATCAAATCAGAGAAAGTTATAGTGTCAGTCCGCTTGCACTTAAGTCGGCATTGTGCCTTTTGTATTAAATTCGGATGCAATTTATGTGTTTCATCGTCAGTAAGAAGGTCCAAGGTATACAGTAAACCAGAAGTGAAGCATCGGAATCTAAAACTGGACTCCCAGGAGAAGTTTAAATCAAAGAAAGTTAGAGTGTCAGTCCTCTTGTACTTAAGTCGGCATTGTGCCTTTTGTATTAAATTCGGATGCAATTTCTGTGTTTCATCGTCAATAAGAAGGTCCAAGGTATATAGTAAACCTGAAGTGAAGCTTCTGAACCTAAAACTGGACTCACAGTGGAGGTTCAAATCATAGAAAGTCAGAGTGACAGTCCTCTTGTACTTAACACTTCATAGTGCCTTTTGTATTAGATTCGGATGCAATTTCTGTGTTTCATCGTCAATAAGAAGGTCAAAGGTATACAGTAAACCTGAAGTGAAACATCAGAATCAAAAACTGGACTCACAGGTGAGGTTCAAATCATAGAAACTTAGAGTGTGAGTCCTCTTGTACTTAAGTCGGCATTGTGCCATTTGTATTAAATTTGGATGCAATTTCTGTGTTTCAACGTCAATAAGAAGGTCCAAGGTATATGGTAATTCTGAAGTGAAGCATCTGAATCTAAAACTGGACTCACAGGAGAGGTTCAAATCATAGAAAGTTAGAGTGTCAGTCCTCTTCTACTTACGTCGCCATTGTGCCTTTTGTATTAAATTCGCATGGAATTTCTGTGTTTCAACGTCAATAAGAAGGTCCAAGGTATACAGTAAATCTGAAGTGGAGCATCGGAATCTAAAACTGGACTCACAGGTGAGGTTCAAATCATAGAAAATTAGAGTGTGAGTCCTCTTGTACTTAAGTCGGCCTTGTGCCTTTTGTACTAATTTCGGATGCAATATCTGTGTTTCATCGTCAATAAGAAGGACCAAGGGATACAGTAAACCTGAAGTGAAGAATCGGAATCTAAAACTGGACTCACAGGAGAGGTTCAAATCATAGAAAGTTAGAGTGTCAGTCCTCTTGTACTTATGTCAGCATTGGCCTTTTGTATTAAATTCGGATGCTACTACTGTGTTTGATCAACAATAAGAAGGACCAAGGTATACAGTAAACCTGAAGTGAAGCATCGGAATCTAAAACTTAACTCACAATACAGGTTCAAATCATAGAGAATTAATGTGTCAGTCCTCTTGTACTTAAGTCGGCATTTTGCCTTTTGTATTAAATTCGGTTGGAATATCTGTGTTTCATCGTCTATAAGAATGTCCAAGGGATACAGTAAACCTGAAGTGAAACATCGGAATCTAAAACTGGACTCACAGGAGAGGTTCAAATCACAGAAAGTTAGATTGTCAGTCCTCTTCTACTTAAGTCGGCATTGTGCCTTTTGCATTAAATTCGGATGCTATTTCTGTGTATCTTCGTCAATGAGAAGGTCCAAGGTATACAGTAAACCTGAAGTGAAGCATCGGAATCTAAAACTGGACTCACAGGAGAGGTTCATATCATAGAACGTTAGAGTGTCAGACCTCTTTTACTTAAGTCAGCATTGTGCCTCTTGTATTAAATTCGGATGCAATTTCTGTGTTTCATCGTCAATAAGAAGGTCCAAGGGATACAGTAAACCTGAAGTGAAGCGTCGGATTCTAAAACTGCACTCAGAAAGAGAGGTTCAAATCATAGAAAGTTAGAGTGTCAGTCCTCTTGTACTTAAGTCGGCATTGTGCCTTTTGTATTAAATTCGGATGCAATTTCTGTGTTTGATCATCAATAAGAAGGTCCAAGGTATACAGTAAACCTGAAGTGAAGCATCGGAATCTAAGGCTCAACTCACAGGAGAGGTTCAAATCATAGAAAGTTAGAGTGTCTGTCCTCTTGTACTTAAATCGGCATTGTGCATTTTGTATTAAATTCGGATGCAATTTCTGTGTTTCATCGTCAATAAGAATGTCCAAGGTATACGGTAAACCTGAAGTGAAGCATCGGAATCTCAAACTGGACTCACAGGAGAGGTTTAAATCAAAGAAAGTTAGAGTGTCTGTCATCTTGTACTTAAGTCGGCATTGTGCCTCTTTTATTAAATTCGGATGCTATTTCTGTGTTTCATCGTCAATAAGAAGGTCCAAGGTACACAGTAAACCTGAAGTGAAGCATCGGAACCTATAACTGGACCCACAGGAGAGGTTCAAATCATAGAATGTTAGAGTGTCAGTCCTCTTGTACTTAAGTCGGCATTGTGCCTTTTGTATTAAATTCGGACGCAATTTCTGTGTTTCATCGTCAATAAGAAAGTCTTAGGTATTCAGTAAACCTGAGTGAAGCATCGGAATCTAAAACTCAACTCACAGGAGAGGTTCAAATCATAGAAAGTTATATTGTGAGTCCTCTTTTACTTAAGTCGGCATTGTGCAGTTTGTATTAAAATCGGATGCAAATTCTGTGTTTCATCGTCAATAAGATGGCCCAAGGGATACAGTAAACCTGAAGTGAAGCATCGGAATCTAAAACTGGACTCACAGGAGAGGTTCAAATCATAGAAAGTTAGAGTGTCAGTCCTCTTGAACTTAAGTCGGCATTGTGCTTTTTGTATTAAATTCGGATGCAATTTCTGTGTTTGATCATCAATAAGAAGGTCAAAGGTAAACAGTAAACCTGAAGTGAAGCACTAGAATCTAAAACTGGACTCACAGGAGAGGTTTAAGTCAAAGAAAGTCAGAGTGTCTGTCCTCTTGTACTTAAGTCGGTATTGTGCCTTTTGTATTAAATTCGGATGCAATTTCTGTGTTTCATCGTCAGTAAGAAGCTCCAAGGGATACAGTAAACCTTAAGTGAAACATCGGAATCTAAAACCGGACTCACAGGACAGGTTCAAATCATAGAAAGTTAGAGTGTCAGTCCTCTTGTACTTAAGTCGGCATTGTGCCTTTTGTATTAAATTCGGATGCAATTTCTGTGCTTGATCATCAATAAGAAAGTTCAAGGTATACAGTAAACCTGAAGTGATGCATCGGAATCTAAAACTCAACTCACAGGAGAGGATCAAATCAGAGAAAGTTATAGTGTCAGTCCGCTTGCACTTACGTCGGCATTGTGCCTTTTGTATTAAATTCGGATGCAATTTCTGTGTTGCATCGTCAATAAGAAGGTCCAAGGTATACAGTAAACCTGAGGTGAAGCATACGAATCTAATACTGGACTCACAGGAGAGCTTCAAATCATAGAAAGTTAGAGTGTCACTCCACTTGTACTTAAGTCGACATTGTTCCTTTTGTATTAAATTCGGATGCAATTTCTGTGTTTCATCGTCAATAAGAAGGTCCAAGGGATACAGTAAACCTGAAGTGATGCATCGGAATCTAAAACTGGACTCCCAGGAGAAGTTTAAATCAAAGAAATTTGGAGTGTCAGTCCTCTTGTACTTAAGTCGGCATTGTGCCTTTTGCATTAAATTCGGATGCAATTTCTGTGTTTCATCGTCAACAAGAAGGACCAAGGGATACAGTAAATCTGAAGTGAAGCATCGGAATCTAAAACTGGACTCACAGGAGAGGTCAAATCATAGAAAGTTTGAGTGTCAGTCCTCTTGTACTTAAGTCGGCATTGTGCCTTTTGTATTAAATTCGGATGCAATTACTGTGTTTCGTCGTCAATAAGAAGGACCAAGGGATACAGTAAACCTGAAGTGAAGAATCGGAATCTAAAACTGGACTCACAGGAGAGGTTCAAACCATAGAAAGTAAGAGTGTCAGTCCTCTTGTACATTAGTCGGCATTGTGCCTTTTGTATTAGATTCGGATGCAATTTCTGTGTATGATCATCAATAAGGGAGGTCCAAGGTATACAGTAAACCTTAAGTGAAGCATCGGAATCTAAAACTCAACTCACAGTAGGGGTTCAAATCATAGAAAATTAGAGTGTCAGCACTCTTGTACTTAAGTCGGCATTTTGCCTTTTGTATTATATTCGGATGCAATTTCTGTGTTTCATCGTCAATAAGAAGGTCTGAGGGTTATATTAAACCTGAAATGAAACATCAGAATCTAAAATTGGTCTCACAGAAGAGGTTCAAATCATAGAAATTTAGAGTGTCAGTCCTCCTCTACTTAGGTTGGCATTGTGCCTTTTGTATTAAATTCGGATGCAATTTCTGTGTTTCATCGCCATCAAGAAGGCCCAAGGTATAGAGTAAACCTGAAGTGAAGCATCGGTATCTATCACTGGACTCACAGGAGAGGTTCAAATCATAGAAAGTTAGAGTTTCAGACCTCTTGTACTTAAGTTTTCATCGTGCCTTTTGTATTAAAGTCGGATGCAATTTCTGTGTTTCATCGTCAATAAGAAGCTCAAAGGTATACAGTAAACCGGAAGCGAAGCATCGGAATCTGAACCTGGACTCACAGGAGAAGTTCAAATCATAGAAAGATAGAGTGTCAGTCCTCTTGTACTTAAGTCGGCATTGTGCCTTTTATATTAAATACGGATGCATTATCTATGTTTCATCGTCAATAAGAAGGTCTTAGGTATACTGTAAACCTGAAGTGAAGCATCGGAATCTAAAACTGGACTCACAGGAGAGGTTCAATTCATAGAAAGTTAGAGTGTCAGTCCTTGTGTACTTAAGTCAGCATTGTCCCTTTTTTATTAAATTCGGATGCAATTTCTGTGTTTCATCGTCAATAAGAAGGTCAAAGGGATACAGTAAACCTGAAGTGAATCATCGGAATCTAAAACTGGCTCACAGGAGGGGTTCAAGTCATAGAATGTGAGAGTGTCAGTCCTCTTGTACATCAATCGGCATTGTGCCTTTTGTATTAAATTCGGATGCAATTTCTGCGTTTGATTATCAATAAGAATGTCCAAGGTATACAGTAAACGTCAAGTGAAGCATCGGAATCTAAAACTCAACTCACAGGAGAGGTTCAAATCATAGAAAGTTAGAGTGTCAGTCCTCTTGTACTTAAGTCGACATTGTGCATTTTTTATTAAATTCGGATGCAATTTCTGTGTTTCATCGTCACTAAGAAGGGCCAAGGTTTACAGTAAACCTGAAGTGAAGCATCGGAATCTAAAACTGGTCTCACAGGAGAGGTTCTAATCAAAGAAATTTAGAGTGTCAGTCCTCTTGTACTTAAGTCTGCATTATGCCTTTTGTATTAAATTCGGATGCAATTTCTGTGTTTCATCGTTAGTAAGCAGGTCCAAGGTATACAGTAAACCTGAAGTTAAGCATCGGAATCTAAAACTGGACTCACAGGAGAGGTTCAAATCGTAGAAAGTTAGAGTGTCATTCCCCTTCTACTTAAGTCGTCATTGTGCCATTTGTATTATATTCGGATGCAAATTCTGTCTTTCATCGTCAATAAGAAGGTCCAAGGTTTACACTAAACCTGAAGTGAAGCATCGGAATCTAAAACTGGACTCACAGGACAGGTTCAAATCATAGAAGGTTAGAGTGTCAGTCCTCTTGAACTTAAGTCGGCATTGTGCTTTTTGTATTAAATTCGGATGCAATTTCTGTGTTTGATCATCAATAAGAAGGTCCAAGGTAAACAGTAAACCTGAAGTGAAGCACCAGAATCTAAAACTGGACTCACAGGAGAGGTTTAAGTCAAAGAAAGTCAGAGTGTCTGTCCTCTTGTACTTAAGTCGGCATTGTGCCTTTTGTATTAAATTCGGATGCAATTTCTGTGTTTGATCATCAATAAGAAGGTCCAAGGTAAACAGTAAACCTGAAGTGAAGCACCAGAATCTAAAACTGGACTCACAGGAGAGGTTTAAGTCAAAGAAAGTCAGAGTGTCTTTCCTCTTGTACTTAAGTCGGCATTGTTCCATTTGTATTAAATTCGGATGCAATTTCTGTGTTTTTATCGTCAATAAGAAGGTCCAAGGGATACAGTACACCTGAAGTGATGCATCGGAATCTAAAACTAGACTCCCAAGAGAAGTTTAAATCAAAGAAAGTCAGAGTGTCAGTCCTCTTGTACTTAAGTCGGCATTATGCCTTATGTATTAAATTCGGATGCAAATTCTGTCTTTCATCCTCAATAAAAAGGTCCAAGGTTTACGGTAAACCTGAAGTGAAACATCGGAATCTAAAACTGGACTCACAGGAGAGGTTCTAATCAAAGAAAGTTAGAGTGTCAGTCCTCTTGTACTTAATTCTGCATTATGCCTTTTGTATTAAATTCGGATGCAATTTCTGTGTTTCGTCGTCAGTAAGCTGGTCCAAGGTATACAGTAAACCTGAAGTGAAGCATCGGAATCTAAAACTGGACTCACAAGAGAGGTTCAAATCATAGTAAGTTAGAGTGTCAGTCCTCTTGTACTTTAGTCGGCGTTGTGCCTTTTGTATTAAATTCGGATGCAATTTCTGTGTTTCATCGTCAATAAGAAGGTCTTAGGTATAGTGTAAATTTGAAGTGAAGCATCGGAATCTAAAACTGGACTCACAGGAGAGGTTCAAATTATACAAAAGTTAGAGTGTCAGTCCTCGTGTACTTAAGTCGGCATTGTGCCTTTTGAATTAAATTCGGATGCAATTTCTGTGTTTCATCGTCAATAAGAAGGTCCAAGGGATACAGTAAACCCGAAGTGATGCATCGGAATCTAAAACTGGATTCCCAGGAGAAGTTTAAATCAAAGAAAGTTAGAGTGTCAGTCCTCTTGTACTTAAGTCGGCATTGTGCCTTTTGTATTAAATTCGGATGCAATTTCTGTGTTTCATCGTCAACAAGAAGGACCAAGGGATACAGTAAATCTGAAGTGAAGCATCGGAATCTAAAACTGGACTCACAGATGAGGTTCAAATCATAGAAAGTTTGAGTGTCAGTCCTCTTGTACTTAAGTCGGCATTGTGCCTTTTGTATTAAATTCGGATGCAATTACTGTGTTTCGTCTTCAATAAGAAGGACCAAGGGATACAGTAAACCTGAAGTGAAGAATCGGAATCTAAAACTGGACTCACAGGAGAGGTTCAAACCATAGAAAGTTAGAGTGTCAGTCCTCTTGTACATTAGTCGACATTGTGCCTTTTGTATTAGATTCGGATGCAATTTCTGTGTATGATCATCAATAAGAAGGTCCAAGGTATACAGTAAACCTTAAGTGAAGCATCGGAATCTAAAACTCAACTCACAGTAGGGGTTCAAATCATAGAAAGTTAGAGTGTCAGTTCTCTTGTACTTAAGTCGGCATTTTGCCTTTTGTATTATATTCGGATGCAATTTCTGTGTTTCATCGTCAATAAGAAGGTCTGAGGGTTATAGTAAACCTGAAATGAAACATCGGAATCTAAAATTGGACTCACAGAAGAGGTTCAAAACATAGAAATTTAGAGTGTCAGTCCTCCTCTACTTAGGTCGGCATTGTGCCTTTTGTATTAAATTCGGATGCAATTTCTGTGTTTCATCGCCATCAAGAAGGTCCAAGGTATAGAGTAAACCTGAAGTGAAGCATCGGTATCTATCACTGGACTCACAGGAGAGGTTCAAATCATAGAAAGTTAGAGTTTCAGACCTCTTGTACTTAAGTTTGCATCGTGCCTTTTGTATTAAAGTCGGATGCAATTTCTGTGTTTCATCGTCAATAAGAAGCTCCAAGGTATACAGTAAACCGGAAGCGAAGCATCGGAATCTGAACCTGGACTCACAGGAGAAGTTCAAATCATAGAAAGATAGAGTGTCAGTCCTCTTGTACTTAAGTCGGCATTGTGCCTTTTATATTAAATACGGATGCATTATCTATGTTTCATCGTCAATAAGAAGGTCTTAGGTATACTGTAAACCTGAAGTGAAGCATCGGAATCTAAAACTGGACTCACTGGAGAGGTTCAAATCATAGAAAGTTAGAGTGTCAGTCCTTGTGTACTTAAGTCAGCATTGTCCCTTTTTTATTAAATTCGGATGCAATTTCTGTGTTTCATCGTCAATAAGAAGGTCAAAGGGATACAGTAAACCTGAAGTGAATCATCGGAATCTAAAACTGGCTCACAGGAGGGGTTCAAGTCATAGAATGTGAGAGTGTCAGTCCTCTTGTACATCAATCGGCATTGTGCCTTTTGTATTAAATTCGGATGCAATTTCTGCGTTTGATTATCAATAAGAATGTCCAAGGTATACAGTAAACGTCAAGTGAAGCATCGGAATCTAAAACTCAACTCACAGGAGAGGTTCAAATCATAGAAAGTTAGAGTGTCAGTCCTCTTGTACTTAAGTCGACATTGTGCATTTTTTATTAAATTCGGATGCAATTTCTGTGTTTCATCGTCACTAAGAAGGGCCAAGGTTTACAGTAAACCTGAAGTGAAGCATCGGAATCTAAAACTGGTCTCACAGGAGAGGTTCTAATCAAAGAAATTTAGAGTGTCAGTCCTCTTGTACTTAAGTCTGCATTATGCCTTTTGTATTAAATTCGGATGCAATTTCTGTGTTTCATCGTTAGTAAGCAGGTCCAAGGTATACAGTAAACCTGAAGTGAAGCATCGGAATCTAAAACTGGACTCACAGGAGAGGTTCAAATCGTAGAAAGTTAGAGTGTCATTCCCCTTCTACTTAAGTCGTCATTGTGCCATTTGTATTATATTCGGTTGCAAATTCTGTCTTTCATCGTCAATAAGAAGGTCCAAGGTTTACACTAAACCTGAAGTGAAGCATCGGAATCTAAAACTGGACTCACAGGACAGGTTCAAATCATAGAAGGTTAGAGTGTCAGTCCTCTTGAACTTAAGTCGGCATTGTGCTTTTTGTATTAAATTCAAATGCAATTTCTGTGTTTGATCATCAATAAGAAGGTCCAAGGTAAACAGTAAACCTGAAGTGAAGCACCAGAATCTAAAACTGGACTCACAGGAGAGGTTTAAGTCAAAGAAAGTCAGAGTGTCTGTCCTCTTGTACTTAAGTCGGCATTGTGCCTTTTGTATTAAATTCGGATGCAATTTCTGTGTTTGATCATCAATAAGAAGGTCCAAGGTAAACAGTAAACCTGAAGTGAAGCACCAGAATCTAAAACTGGACTCACAGGAGAGGTTTAAGTCAAAGAAAGTCAGAGTGTCTTTCCTCTTGTACTTAAGTCGGCATTGTTCCTTTTGTATTTAATTCGGATGCAATTTCTGTGTTTTTATCGTCAATAAGAAGGTCCAAGGGATACAGTACACCTGAAGTGATGCATCGGAATCTAAAACTAGACTCCCAAGAGAAGTTTAAATCAAAGAAAGTCAGAGTGTCAGTCCTCTTGTACTTAAGTCGGCATTATGCCTTATGTATTAAATTCGGATGCAAATTCTGTCTTTCATCCTCAATAAAAAGGTCCAAGGTTTACGGTAAACCTGAAGTGAAACATCGGAATCTAAAACTGGACTCACAGGAGAGGTTCTAATCAAAGAAAGTTAGAGTGTCAGTCCTCTTGTACTTAATTCTGCATTATGCCTTTTGTATTAAATTCGGATGCAATTTCTGTGTTTCGTCGTCAGTAAGCTGGTCCAAGGTATACAGTAAACCTGAAGTGAAGCATCGGAATCTAAAACTGGACTCACAAGAGAGGTTCAAATCATAGTAAGTTAGAGTGTCAGTCCTCTTGTACTTTAGTCGGCGTTGTGCCTTTTGTATTAAATTCGGATGCAATTTCTGTGTTTCATCGTCAATAAGAAGGTCTTAGGTATAGTGTAAATTTGAAGTGAAGCATCGGAATCTAAAACTGGACTCACAGGAGAGGTTCAAATTATACAAAAGTTAGAGTGTCAGTCCTCGTGTACTTAAGTCGGCATTGTGCCTTTTGAATTAAATTCGGATGCAATTTCTGTGTTTCATCGTCAATAAGAAGGTCCAAGGGATACAGTAAACCCGAAGTGATGCATCGGAATCTAAAACTGGATTCCCAGGAGAAGTTTAAATCAAAGAAAGTTAGAGTGTCAGTCCTCTTGTACTTAAGTCGGCATTGTGCCTTTTGTATTAAATTCGGATGCAATTTCTGTGTTTCATCGTCAACAAGAAGGACCAAGGGATACAGTAAATCTGAAGTGAAGCATCGGAATCTAAAACTGGACTCACAGATGAGGTTCAAATCATAGAAAGTTTGAGTGTCAGTCCTCTTGTACTTAAGTCGGCATTGTGCCTTTTGTATTAAATTCGGATGCAATTACTGTGTTTCGTCTTCAATAAGAAGGACCAAGGGATACAGTAAACCTGAAGTGAAGAATCGGAATCTAAAACTGGACTCACAGGAGAGGTTCAAACCATAGAAAGTTAGAGTGTCAGTCCTCTTGTACATTAGTCGACATTGTGCCTTTTGTATTAGATTCGGATGCAATTTCTGTGTATGATCATCAATAAGAAGGTCCAAGGTATACAGTAAACCTTAAGTGAAGCATCGGAATCTAAAACTCAACTCACAGTAGGGGTTCAAATCATAGAAAGTTAGAGTGTCAGTTCTCTTGTACTTAAGTCGGCATTTTGCCTTTTGTATTATATTCGGATGCAATTTCTGTGTTTCATCGTCAATAAGAAGGTCTGAGGGTTATAGTAAACCTGAAATGAAACATCGGAATCTAAAATTGGACTCACAGAAGAGGTTCAAAACATAGAAATTTAGAGTGTCAGTCCTCCTCTACTTAGGTCGGCATTGTGCCTTTTGTATTAAATTCGGATGCAATTTCTGTGTTTCATCGCCATCAAGAAGGTCCAAGGTATAGAGTAAACCTGAAGTGAAGCATCGGTATCTATCACTGGACTCACAGGAGAGGTTCAAATCATAGAAAGTTAGAGTTTCAGACCTCTTGTACTTAAGTTTGCATCGTGCCTTTTATATTAAAGTCGGATGCAATTTCTGTGTTTCATCGTCAATAAGAAGCTCCAAGGTATACAGTAAACCGGAAGCGAAGCATCGGAATCTGAACCTGGACTCACAGGAGAAGTTCAAATCATAGAAAGATAGAGTGTCAGTCCTCTTGTACTTAAGTCGGCATTGTGCCTTTTATATTAAATACGGATGCATTATCTATGTTTCATCGTCAATAAGAAGGTCTTAGGTATACTGTAAACCCGAAGTGAAGCATCGGAATCTAAAACTGGACTCACAGGAGAGGTTCAAATCATAGAAAGTTAGAGTTTCAGTCCTTGTGTACTTAAGTCAGCATTGTCCCTTTTTTATTAAATTCGGATGCAATTTCTGTGTTTCATCGTCAATAAGAAGGTCAAAGGGATACAGTAAACCTCAAGTGAATCATCGGAATCTAAAACTGGCTCACAGGAGGGGTTCAAGTCATAGAATGTGAGAGTGTCAGTCCTCTTGTACATCAATCGGCATTGTGCCTTTTGTATTAAATTCGGATGCAATTTCTGCGTTTGATTATCAATAAGAATGTCCAAGGTATACAGTAAACGTGAAGTGAAGCATCGGAGTCTAAAACTCAACTCACAGGAGAGGTTCAAATCATAGAAAGTTAGAGTGTCAGTCCTCTTGTACTTAAGTCGACATTGTGCATTTTTTATTAAATTCGGATGCAATTTCTGTGTTTCATCGTCACTAAGAAGGGCCAAGGTTTACAGTAAACCTGAAGTGAAGCATCGGAATCTAAAACTGGTCTCACAGGAGAGGTTCTAATCAAAGAAATTTAGAGTGTCAGTCCTCTTGTACTTAAGTCTGCATTATGCCTTTTGTATTAAATTCGGATGCAATTTCTGTGTTTCATCGTTAGTAAGCAGGTCCAAGGTATACAGTAAACCTGAAGTGAAGCATCGGAATCTAAAACTGGACTCACAGGAGAGGTTCAAATCGTAGAAAGTTAGAGTGTCATTCCCCTTCTACTTAAGTCGTCATTGTGCCATTTGTATTATATTCGGATGCAAATTCTGTCTTTCATCGTCAATAAGAAGGTCCAAGGTTTACACTAAACCTGAAGTGAAGCATCGGAATCTAAAACTGGACTCACAGGACAGGTTCAAATCATAGAAGGTTAGAGTGTCAGTCCTCTTGAACTTAAGTCGGCATTGTGCTTTTTGTATTAAATTCGGATGCAATTTCTGTGTTTGATCATCAATAAGAAGGTCCAAGGTAAACAGTAAACCTGAAGTGAAGCACCAGAATCTAAAACTGGACTCACAGGAGAGGTTTAAGTCAAAGAAAGTCAGAGTGTCTGTCCTCTTGTACTTAAGTCGGCATTGTGCCTTTTGTATTAAATTCGGATGCAATTTCTGTGTTTGATCATCAATAAGAAGGTCCAAGGTAAACAGTAAACCTGAAGTGAAGCACCAGAATCTAAAACTGGACTCACAGGAGAGGTTTAAGTCAAAGAAAGTCAGAGTGTCTTTCCTCTTGTACTTAAGTCGGCATTGTTCCTTTTGTATTAAATTCGGATGCAATTTCTGTGTTTTTATCGTCAATAAGAAGGTCCAAGGGATACAGTACACCTGAAGTGATGCATCGGAATCTAAAACTAGACTCCCAAGAGAAGTTTAAATCAAAGAAAGTCAGAGTGTCAGTCCTCTTGTACTTAAGTCGGCATTATGCCTTATGTATTAAATTCGGATGCAAATTCTGTCTTTCATCCTCAATAAAAAGGTCCAAGGTTTACGGTAAACCTGAAGTGAAACATCGGAATCTAAAACTGGACTCACAGGAGAGGTTCTAATCAAAGAAAGTTAGAGTGTCAGTCCTCTTGTACTTAATTCTGCATTATGCCTTTTGTATTAAATTCGGATGCAATTTCTGTGTTTCGTCGTCAGTAAGCTGGTCCAAGGTATACAGTAAACCTGAAGTGAAGCATCGGAATCTAAAACTGGACTCACAAGAGAGGTTCAAATCATAGTAAGTTAGAGTGTCAGTCCTCTTGTACTTTAGTCGGCGTTGTGCCTTTTGTATTAAATTCGGATGCAATTTCTGTGTTTCATCGTCAATAAGAAGGTCTTAGGTATAGTGTAAATTTGAAGTGAAGCAACGGAATCTAAAACTGGACTCACAGGAGAGGTTCAAATTATACAAAAGTTAGAGTGTCAGTCCTCGTGTACTTAAGTCGGCATTGTGCCTTTTGAATTAAATTCGGATGCAATTTCTGTGTTTCATCGTCAATAAGAAGGTCCAAGGGATACAGTAAACCCGAAGTGATGCATCGGAATCTAAAACTGGATTCCCAGGAGAAGTTTAAATCAAAGAAAGTTAGAGTGTCAGTCCTCTTGTACTTAAGTCGGCATTGTGCCTTTTGTATTAAATTCGGATGCAATTTCTGTGTTTCATCGTCAACAAGAAGGACCAAGGGATACAGTAAATCTGAAGTGAAGCATCGGAATCTAAAACTGGACTCACAGATGAGGTTCAAATCATAGAAAGTTTGAGTGTCAGTCCTCTTGTACTTAAGTCGGCATTGTGCCTTTTGTATTAAATTCGGATGCAATTACTGTGTTTCGTCTTCAATAAGAAGGACCAAGGGATACAGTAAACCTGAAGTGAAGAATCGGAATCTAAAACTGGACTCACAGGAGAGGTTCAAACCATAGAAAGTTAGAGTGTCAGTCCTCTTGTACATTAGTCGACATTGTGCCTTTTGTATTAGATTCGGATGCAATTTCTGTGTATGATCATCAATAAGAAGGTCCAAGGTATACAGTAAACCTTAAGTGAAGCATCGGAATCTAAAACTCAACTCACAGTAGGGGTTCAAATCATAGAAAGTTAGAGTGTCAGTTCTCTTGTACTTAAGTCGGCATTTTGCCTTTTGTATTATATTCGGATGCAATTTCTGTGTTTCATCGTCAATAAGAAGGTCTGAGGGTTATAGTAAACCTGAAATGAAACATCGGAATCTAAAATTGGACTCACAGAAGAGGTTCAAAACATAGAAATTTAGAGTGTCAGTCCTCCTCTACTTAGGTCGGCATTGTGCCTTTTGTATTAAATTCGGATGCAATTTCTGTGTTTCATCGCCATCAAGAAGGTCCAAGGTATAGAGTAAACCTGAAGTGAAGCATCGGTATCTATCACTGGACTCACAGGAGAGGTTCAAATCATAGAAAGTTAGAGTTTCAGACCTCTTGTACTTAAGTTTGCATCGTGCCTTTTGTATTAAAGTCGGATGCAATTTCTGTGTTTCATCGTCAATAAGAAGCTCCAAGGTATACAGTAAACCGGAAGCGAAGCATCGGAATCTGAACCTGGACTCACAGGAGAAGTTCAAATCATAGAAAGATAGAGTGTCAGTCCTCTTGTACTTAAGTCGGCATTGTGCCTTTTATATTAAATACGGATGCATTATCTATGTTTCATCGTCAATAAGAAGGTCTTAGGTATACTGTAAACCTGAAGTGAAGCATCGGAATCTAAAACTGGACTCACAGGAGAGGTTCAAATCATAGAAAGTTAGAGTTTCAGTCCTTGTGTACTTAAGTCAGCATTGTCCCTTTTTTATTAAATTCGGATGCAATTTCTGTGTTTCATCGTCAATAAGAAGGTCAAAGGGATACAGTAAACCTCAAGTGAATCATCGGAATCTAAAACTGGCTCACAGGAGGGGTTCAAGTCATAGAATGTGAGAGTGTCAGTCCTCTTGTACATCAATCGGCATTGTGCCTTTTGTATTAAATTCGGATGCAATTTCTGCGTTTGATTATCAATAAGAATGTCCAAGGTATACAGTAAACGTGAAGTGAAGCATCGGAGTCTAAAACTCAACTCACAGGAGAGGTTCAAATCATAGAAAGTTAGAGTGTCAGTCCTCTTGTACTTAAGTCGACATTGTGCATTTTTTATTAAATTCGGATGCAATTTCTGTGTTTCATCGTCAATAAGAAGGTCCAAGGTTTACAGTAAACCTGAAGTGAAGCATCGGAATCTAAAACTGGACTCACAGGAGAGGTTCTAATCAAAGAAAGTTAGAGTGTCAGTCCTCTTGTACTTAAGTCAGCATTATGCCTTTTGTATTAAATTCGGATGCAATTTCTGTGTTTCATCGTTAGTAAGCAGGTCCAAGGTATACAGTAAACCTGAAGTGAAGCATCGGAATCTAAAACTGGACTCACAGGAGAGGTTCAAATCGTAGAAAGTTAGAGTGTCATTCCCCTTCTACTTAAGTCGTCATTGTGCCTTTTGTATTATATTCGGATGCAAATTCTGTCTTTCATCGTCAATAAGAAGGTCCAAGGTTTACACTAAACCTGAAGTGAAGCATCGGAATCTAAAACTGGACTCACAGGACAGGTTCAAATCATAGAAAGTTAGAGTGTCAGTCCTCTAGAACTTAAGTCGGCATTGTGCTTTTTGTATTAAATTCGGATGCAATTTCTGTGTTTGATCATCAAAAGGAAGGTCCAAGGTAAACAGTAAACCTGAAGTGAAGCACCAGAACCTAAAACTGGACTCACAGGAGAGGTTTAAGTCAAAGAAAGTCAGCGTGTCTGTCCTCTTGTACTTAAGTCGGCATTGTGCCTTTTGTATTAAATTCAGATGCAATTTCTGTGTTTGATCATCAATAAGAAGATCCAAGGTAAACAGTAAACCTGAAGTGAAGCACCAGAATCTAAAACTGGACTCACAGGAGAGGTTTAAGTCAAAGAAAGTCAGAGTGTCTGTCCTCTTGTACTTAAGTCGGCATTGTGCCTTTTGTATTAAATTTGGATGCAATTTCTGTGTTTCAACGTCAATAAGAAGGTCCAAGGTATATGGTAAACCTGAAGTGAAGCATCTGAATCTAAAACTGGACTCACAGGAGAGGTTCAAATCATAGAAAGTTAGAGTGTCAGTCCTCTTCTACTTATGTCGGCATTGTGCCTTTTGTATTAAATTCGCATGGAATTTCTGTGTTTCAACGTCAATAAGAAGGTCCAAGGTATACAGTAAATCTGAAGTGGAGCATCGGAATCTAAAACTGGACTCACAGGTGAGGTTCAAATCATAGAAAATTAGAGTGTGAGTCCTCTTGTACTTAAGTCGGCCTTGTCCTTTTTGTATTAAATTCGGATGCAATATCTGTGTTTCATCGTCAATAAGAAGGACCAAGGGATACAGTAAACCTGAAGTGAAGAATCGGAATCTAAAACTGGACTCACAGGAGAGGTTCAAATCATAGAAAGTTAGAGTGTCAGTCCTCTTGTACTTATGTCAGCATTGGCCTTTTGTATTAAATTCGGATGCAACTACTGTGTTTGATCAACAATAAGAAGGACCAAGGTATACAGTAAACCTGAAGTGAAGCATCGGAATCTAAAACTTAACTCACAATACTGGTTCAAATCATAGAGAATTAATGTGGCAGTCCTCTTGTACTTAAGTCGGCATTTGCCTTTTGTATTAAATTCGGTTGGAATTTCTGTGTTTCATCGTCTATAAGAATGTCCAAGGGATACAGTAAACCTGAAGTGAAGCATCGGAATCTAAAACTGGACTCACAGGAGAGGTTCAAATCACAGAAAATTAGATTGTCAGTCCTCTTCTACTTAAGTCGGCATTGTGCCTTTTGCATTAAATTCGGATGCTATTTCTGTGTTTCTTCGTCAATGAGAAGGTCCAAGGTATACAGTAAACCTGAAGTGAAGCATCGGAATCTTAAACTGGACTCACAGGAGAGGTTCAAATCATAGAAAGTTAGAGTGTCAGACCTCTTTTACTTAAGTCAGCACTGTGCCTCTTGTATTAAATTCGGATGCAATTTCTGTGTTTCATCGTCAATAAGAAGGTCCAAGGGATACAGTAAACCTGAAGTGAAGCGTCGGATTCTAAAACTGTACTCACAAGAGAGGTTCAAATCATAGAAAGTTAGAGTGTCAGTCCTCTTGTACTTAAGTCGGCATTGCGCCTTTTGTATTAAATTCGGATGCAATTTCAGTGTTTGATCATCAATAAGAAGGTCCAAGGTATACAGTAAACCTGAAGTGAAGCATCGGAATCTAAGGCTCAACTCACAGGAGAGGTTCAAATCATAGAAAGTTAGAGTGTCTGTCCTCTTGTACTTAAATCGGCATTGTGCATTTTGTATTAAATTCGAATGCAATTTCTGTGTTTCATCGTCAATAAGAATGTCCAAGGTATACGGTAAACCTGAAGTGAAGCATCGGAATCTCAAACTGGACTCACAGGAGAGGTTTAAATCAAAGAAAGTTAGAGTGTCTGTCATCTTGTACTTAAGTCGGCATTGTGCCTCTTTTATTAAATTCGGATGCTATTTCTGTGTTTCATCGTCAATAAGAAGGTCCAAGGTATACAGTAAACCTGAAGTGAAGCATCGGAACCTATAACTGGACCCACAGGAGAGGTTCAAATCATAGAATGTTAGAGTGTCAGTCCTCTTGTACTTAAGTCGGCATTGTGCCTTTTGTATTAAATTCGGACGCAATTTCTGTGTTTCATCGTCAATAAGAAAGTCTTAGGTATTCAGTAAACCTGAGTGAAGCATCGGAATCTAAAACTCAACTCACAGGAGAGGTTCAAATCATAGAAAGTTATATTGTGAGTCCTCTTTTACTTAAGTCGGCATTGTGCAGTTTGTATTAAAATCGGATGCAAATTCTGTGTTTCATCGTCAATAAGATGGCCCAAGGGATACAGTAAACCTGAAGTGAAGCATCGGAATCTAAAACTGGACTCACAGGAGAGGTTCAAATCATAGAAAGTTAGAGTGTCATTCCTCTTCTACGTAAGTCGTCATTGTGCCTTTTGTATTAAATTCGGATGCAAATTCTGTCTTTCATCGTCAATAAAAAGCTCCAAGGTTTACGGTAAACCTGAAGTGAAACATCGGAATCTAAAACTGGACTCACAGGAGAGGTTCTAATCAAAGAAAGTTAGAGTGTCAGTCCTCTTGTACTTAATTCTGCATTATGCCTTTTGTATTAAATTCGGATGCAATTTCTGTGTTTCGTCGTCAGTAAGCAGGTCCAAGGTATACAGTAAACCTGAAGTGAAGCATCGGAATCTAAAACTGGACTCACAAGAGAGGTTCAAATCATAGTAAGTTAGAGTGTCAGTCCTCTTGTACTTTAGTCGGCGTTGTGCCTTTTGTATTAAATTCGGATGCAATTTCTGTGTTTCATCGTCAATAAGAAGGTCTTAGGTATAGTGTAAACTTGAAGTGAAGCATCGGAATCTAAAACTGGACTCACAGGAGAGGTTCAAATTATACAAAAGTTAGAGTGTCAGTCCTCGTGTACTTAAGTCGGCATTGTGCCTTTTGAATTAAATTCGGTTGCAATTTCTGTGTTTCATCGTCAATAAGAAGGTCCAAGTGATACAGTAAACCTGAAGTGAAGCTAGGAATCTAAAACTGGACTCACAGGACAGGTTCAAATCATAGAAAGTTAGAGTGTCAGTCCTCTTGTACTTAAGTCGGCATTGTGCCTTTTGTATTAAATTCGGATGCAATTTCTGTGCTTGATCATCAATAAGAAAGTCCAAGGTATACAGTAAACCTGAAGTGATGCATCGGAATCTAAAACTCAACTCACAGGAGAGGATCAAATCAGAGAAAGTTATAGTGTCAGTCCGCTTGCACTTACGTCGGCATTGTGCCTTTTGTATTAAATTCGGATGCAATTTCTGTGTTGCATCGTCAATAAGAAGGTCCAAGGTATACAGTAAACCTGAGGTGAAGCATACGAATCTAAAACTGGACTCACAGGAGAGCTTCAAATCATAGAAAGTTAGAGTGTCACTCCACTTGTACTTAAGTCGACATTGTTCCTTTTGTATTAAATTCGGATGCAATTTCTGTGTTTCATCGTCAATAAGAAGGTCCAAGGGATACAGTAAACCTGAAGTGAATCATCGGAATCTAAAACTGGCTCACAGGAGGGGTTCAAGTCATAGAATGTGAGAGTGTCAGTCCTCTTGCACATCAATCGGCATTGTGCCTTTTGTATTAAATTCGGATGCAATTTCTGCGTTTGATTATCAATAAGAATGTCCAAGGTGTAGAGTAAACGTGAAATGAAGCATCGGAATCTAAAACTCAACTCACAGGAGAGGTTCAAATCATAGAAAGTTAGAGTGTCAGTCCTCTTGTACTTAAGTCGACATTGTGCATTTTTTATTAATTTCGGATGCAATTTCTGTGTTTCATCGTCAATAAGAAGGTCCAAGGATTACAGTAAACCTGAAGTGAAGCATCGGAATCTAAAACTGGTCTCACAGGAGAGGTTCTAATCAAAGAAAGTTAGAGTGTCAGTCCTCTTGTACTTAAGTCTGCATTATGCCTTTTGTATTAAATTCGGATGCAATTTCTGTGTTTCATCGTTAGTAAGCAGGTCCAAGGTATACAGTAAACCTGAAGTGAAGCATCGGAATCTAAAACTGGACTCACAGGAGAGGTTCAAATCGTAGAAAGTTAGAGTGTCATTCCCCTTCTACTTAAGTCGTCATTGTGCCTTTTGTATTATATTCGGATGCAAATTCTGTCTTTCATCGTCAATAAGAAGGTCCAAGGTTTACACTAAACCTGAAGTGAAGCATCGGAATCTAAAACTGGACTCACAGGACAGGTTCAAATCATAGAAAGTTAGAGTGTCAGTCCTC
The DNA here is from genome assembly GCF_021461395.2 of Schistocerca americana. NCBI lineage: Eukaryota > Metazoa > Arthropoda > Insecta > Orthoptera > Acrididae > Schistocerca > Schistocerca americana. Next base: position 1,070,744,179 of record NC_060120.1, on the reverse strand, counting down.
TTGAACTTAAGTCGGCATTGTGCTTTTTGTATTAAATTCGGATGCAATTTCTGTGTTTGATCATCAATAAGAAGGTCCAAGGTAAACAGTAAACCTGAAGTGAAGCACCAGAATCTAAAACTGGAGTCACAGGAGAGGTTTAAGTCAAAGAAAGTCAGAGTGTCTGTCCTCTTGTACTTAAGTCGGCATTGTGCCTTTTGTATTAAATTCGGATGCAATTTCTGTGTTTGATCATCAATAAGAAGGTCCAAGGTAAACAGTAAACCTGAAGTGAAGCACCAGAATCTAAAACTGGACTCACAGGAGAGGTTTAAGTCAAAGAAAGTCAGAGTGTCTGTCCTCTTGTACTTAAGTCGGCATTGTTCCTTTTGTATTAAATTCGGATGCAATTTCTGTGTTTTTATCGTCAATAAGAAGGTCCAAGGGATACAGTAAACCTGAAGTGATGCATCGGAATCTAAAACTGGACTCCCAGGAGACGTTTAAATCAAAGAAAGTCAGAGTGTCAGTCCTCTTGTACTTAAGTCGGCATTGTGCCTTTTGTATTAAATTCGGATGCAATTTCTGTGTTTCATCGTCAACAAGAAGGACCAAGGGATACAGTAAATCTGAAGTGAAGCATCGGAATCTAAAACTGGACTCACAGGAGAGGTTCAAATCATAGAAAGTTTGAGTGTCAGTCCTCTTGTACTTAAGTCGGCATTGTGCATTTTGTATTAAATTCGGATGCAATTTCTGTGTTTCATCGTCAATAAGAAGGACCAAGGGATACAGTAAACCTGAAGTGAAGAATCGGAATCTAAAACTGGACTCACAGGAGAGGTTCAAACCATAGAAAGTTAGAGTGTCAGTCCTCTTGTACTTAAGTCGGCATTGTGCCTTTTGTATTAAATTCGGATGCAATTTCTGTGTATGATCATCAATAAGAAGGTCCAAGGTATACAGTAAACCTTAATTGAAGCATCGGAATCTAAAACTCAACTCACAGTAAAGGTTCAAATCATAGAAAATTAGAGTGTCAGTACTCTTGTACTTAAGTCGGCATTTTGCCTTTTGCATTATATTCGGATGCAATTTCTGTGTTTCATCGTCAATAAGAAGATCTGAGGGATATAGTAAACCTGAAATGAAACATCGGAATCTAAAATTGGACTCACAGAAGAGGTTCAAATCATAGAAATTTAGAGTGCCAGACCTCCTCTACTTAGGTCGGCATTGTGCCTTTTGTATTAAATTCGGATGCAATTTCTGTGTTTCATCGTCAATAAGAAGGTCCAACGTATACAGTAAACCTGAAGTGAAGCATCGGTATCTATCACTGGACTCACAGAAGAGGTTCTAATCATAGAAAGTTAGAGTTTCAGTCTTCTTGTACTTAAGTTTGCATCGTGCTTTTTGTATTAAAGTCGGATGCAATTTCTGTGTTTCATCGTCAATAAGAAGCTCCAAGGTATACAGTAAACCGTAAGCGAAGCATCGGAATCAGAAACTGGTCTCACAGGAAAAGTTCAAATCATAGAAAGATAGAGTGTCAGTCCTCTTGTACTTAAGTCGGCATTGTGCCTTTTGTATTAAATACGGATGCAATATCTATGTTTCATCGTCAATAAGAAGGTCTTAGGTATACTGTAAACCTGAAGTGAAGCATCGGAATCTAAAACTGGACTCACAGGAGAGGTTCAAATCATAGAAAGTTAGAGTGTCAGTCCTTGTGTACTTAAGTCAGCATTGTCCCTTTTGTATTAAATTCGGATGCAATTTCTGAGTTTCATCGTCAATTAGAAGGTCAAATGGATACAGTAAACCTGAAGTGAAGCATCGGAATCTAAAACTGGCTCACAGGAGAGGTTCAAATCATAGAATGTGAGAGTGTCAGACCTCTTGTACATCAATCGGCATTGTGCCTTTAGTATTAAATTCGGATGCAATTTCTGCGTTTGATTATCAATAAGTATGTCCAAGGTATACAGTAAACCTGAAAAGAAGCATCGGAATCTAAAACTGGACTCACAGGAGAGGTTCAAATCATAGATAGTTAGAGTGTCAGTCCTCTTGTACTTAAGTCGACATTGTGCATTTTGTATTAAATTCGGATGCAATTTCTGTGTTTCATCGTCAATAAGAAGGTCCAAGGTTTACAGTTAACCTGAAGTGAAGCATCGGAATCTAAAACTGGACTCACAGGAGAGGTTCAAATCATAGAAAGTTAGAGTGTAATTCCCCTTCTACTTAAGTCGTCATTGTGCCTTTTGAATTAAGTTTGAATGCAAATTCTGTCTTTCATCGTCAATAAGAAGGTCCAAGGTTTACACTAAACCTGAAAAGAAGCATCGGAATCTAAAACTGGACTCACAGGAGAGGTTCTAATCAAAGGAAGTTAGAGTGTCAGTCCTCTTGTACTTAAGTCTGCATTATGCCTTTTGTATTAAATTCGGATGCAATTTCTGTTTTTGATCATCAATAAGAAGGTCCAAGGTATACAGTAAACCTGAAGTGAAGCATCGGAATCTAAAACTGGACTCACAGGAGAGGTATAAATCAAAGAAAGTTAGAGTGTCTGTCCTCCTCTACTTAAGCCTGCATTGTGCCTTTTGTATTAAATTCAGATTCAATTTGTGTGTTTCATCGTCAGTAATAAGGTCCAAGGGATACAGTAAACCGGAAGTGAAGCATCGGAATCTGAAACTGGACTCACAATACAGGTTTAAATCATAGAAAGTTACAGTGTCTGTCCTCTTGTACCTAAGTCGGCATTGTGCCATTTGTATTAATATCGGCTGCAATTTCAGTGTTTCATCATCAATAAGAAGGTCCAAGGTATACAGAAAACCTTAAGTGAAGCATCGGAATGTAAAACTGTACTCACAGGAAAGGTTCAAATAGTAGAAAGTTAGAATGTCAGTCCTCTTGTACTTAAGTCGGCATTGTGCCTTTTGTATTAAATTCGGATGCAATTTCTGTGTATCATCGTCAATACGAAGGTCTTAGGTACACTGTAAACCTGAAGTGAAGCATCGGAATCTAAAACTCAACTCACAGTAGAGGTTCAAATCATAGAAAGTGAGAGTGTCAGTCCTCTTGTACATCAGTCAGCATTGTGCCTTTTGCATTAAATTCGGATGCAATTTCTGCGTTTGATTATCAATAAGAATGTCCAAGCTATACAGAAAACCTGAAGTGAAGCAACGGAATCTAAAACTCAACTCACAGGTGAGGTTCAAATCATAGAAAGTTAGAGTGTCAGTCCTCTTGTACTTAAGTCGGCATTGTGCCTTTTGTATTAAATTCGGATGAAATTTCTGTGTTTGATCATCAATAAGAAGGTCAAGGTATACAGAAAACCTGAAGTGAAGCATCGGAATCTAAAACTGGACTCACAGGAGAGGTTTAAGTCAAAGAACGTTAGAGTGTCAGTCCTCTTGTACTTAAGTCGGCATTGTGCCTTTTGTATTAAATTCGGATGCAATTTCTGTGTATGATCATCAATAAGAAGGTCCAAGGTATACAGTAAACCTGAAGTGAAGCATCGGAATCTAAAACTGTACTCTCACGAAAGGTTCAAATAATAGAAAGTTACAATGTCAGTCCTCTTGTACTTAAGTCGGCATTGTGCCTTTTAAATTAAATTCGGATGCAATTTCTGTGTTTCATCGGCAATAAGAAGGTCCAAGGGATAGAGAAAACCTGAAGTGAAGCATCGGAATCTAAAACTGGACTCACAGGAGAGGTTCAAATTATAGAAAGTTAGAGTGTCAGTCCTCTTGTACTCAAGTCGGCATTGTGCCTTTTGATTTAAATTCGGATGCAATTTCTGTGTTTCATCGGCAATAAGAAGGTCCAAGGGATACAGTAAACCTGAAGTGAAACATCGGAATCTAAAACTGGACTCACAGGACAGGTTCAAATCATAGAAAGTTAGAGTGTCAGTCCTCTTGTACTTAAGTCGGCATTGTGCCTTTTGTATTAAATTCGGATGAAATTTCTGTGTTTGATCATCAATAAGAAGGTCCAAGGTATACAGAAAACCTGAAGTGAAGCATCGGAATCTAAAACTGGACTCACAGGAGAGGTTTAAGTCAAAGAACGTTAGAGTGTCAGTCCTCTTGTACTTAAGTCGGCATTGTGCCTTTTGTATTAAATTCGGATGCAATTTCTGTGTATGATCATCAATAAGAAGGTCCAAGGTATACAGTAAACCTTAATGAAGCATCGGAATCTAAAACTCAACTCACACTAGAGGTTCAAATCATAGAAAATTAGAGAGTCAGTACTGTTGTACTTAAGTCGGCATTTTACCTTTTGTATTATATTCGGACGCAATTTCTGTGTTTCATCGTCAATAAGAAGGTCCAAGGGATATAGTAAATCTGAAACGAAACATCGGAATCTAAAATTGGACTCACAGAAGAGGTTCAAATCATAGAAATTTAGAGTGTCAGTCCTCTTCTACTTAGGTCGGCATTGTGCCTTTTGTATTAAATTCGTATGCAATTTCTGTGTTTCATCGTCAATATGAAGGTCCAAGGTATACAGTAAACCTGAAGTGAAGCATCGGAATCTAACACTGGACTCACAGGAGAGGTTCAAATCATAGAAAGTTAGAGTTTCAGTCCTCTTGTACATAAGTTAGCATCGTGCCTTTTGTAATAAAGTCGGATGCAATTTCTGTGTTTCATCGTCAATAAGAAGCTCCAAGGTATACAGTAAACCGGAAGTGAAGCATCGGAATCTGAAACTGGACTCACAGGAGAAGTTCAAATCATAGAAAGATAGAGTGTCAATCCCCTTGTACTTAAGTCGGCATTGTGCCTTTTGAATTAAATTTGAATGCAAATTCTGTCTTTCATCGTCAATAAGAAGGTCCAAGGTTTACACTAAACCTGAAAAGAAGCATCGGAATCTAAAACTGGACTCACAGGAGAGGTTCTAATCAAAGGAAGTTAGAGTGTCAGTCCTCTTGTACTTAAGTCTGCATTATGCCTTTTGTATTAAATTCGGATGCAATTTCTGTTTTTGATCATCAATAAGAAGGTCCAAGGTATACAGTAAACCTGAAGTGAAGCATCGGAATCTAAAACTGGACTCACAGGAGAGGTATAAATCAAAGAAAGTTAGAGTGTCTGTCCTCCTCTACTTAAGCCTGCATTGTGCCTTTTGTATTAAATTCAGATTCAATTTGTGTGTTTCATCGTCAGTAATAAGGTCCAAGGGATACAGTAAACCGGAAGTGAAGCATCGGAATCTAAAACTGGACTCACAATACAGGTTTAAATCATAGAAAGTTACAGTGTCTGTCCTCTTGTACCTAAGTCGGCATTGTGCCATTTGTATTAATATCGGCTGCAATTTCAGTGTTTCATCGTCAATAAGAAGGTCCAAGGTATACAGAAAACCTTAAGTGAAGCATCGGAATCTAAAACTGTACTCACAGGAAAGGTTCAAATAGTAGAAAGTTAGAATGTCAGTCCTCTTGTACTTAAGTCGGCATTGTGCCTTTTGTATTAAATTCGGATGCAATTTCTGTGTATCATCGTCAATAAGAAGGTCTTAGGTACACTGTAAACCTGAAGTGAAGCATCGGAATCTAAAACTCAACTCACAGTAGAGGTTCAAATCATAGAGTGTGAGAGTGTCAGTCCTCTTGTACATCAGTCGGCATTGTGCCTTTTGCATTAAATTCGGATGCAATTTCTGCGTTTGATTATCAATAAGAATGTCCAAGCTATACAGAAAACCTGAAGTGAAGCAACGGAATCTAAAACTCAACTCACAGGTGAGGTTCAAATCATAGAAAGTTAGAGTGTCAGTCCTCTTGTACTTAAGTCGGCATTGTGCCTTTTGTATTAAATTCGGATGAAATTTCTGTGTTTGATCATCAATAAGAAGGTCCAAGGTATACAGAAAACCTGAAGTGAAGCATCGGAATCTAAAACTGGACTCACAGGAGAGGTTCAAGTCAAAGAACGTTAGAGTGTCAGTCCTCTTGTACTTAAGTCGGCATTGTGCCTTTTGTATTAAATTCGGATGCAATTTCTGTGTATGATCATCAATAAGAAAGTCCAAGGTATACAGTAAACCTGAAGTGAAGCATCGGAATCTAAAACTGGACTCACAGGAGAGGTTCAAATCATAGAATGTGAGAATGTCAGTCCTCTTGTACATCAGTCGGCATTGTGCCTTTTGTATTAAATTCTGATGCAACGTCTGCGTTTGATTATCAATACGAATGTCCAAGGTATACAGTAAACCTGAAGTGAAGCATCGGAATCTAAAACTCAACTCACAGGTGAGGTTCAAATCATAGAAAGTTAGAGTCTCAGTCCTCTTGTACTTATGTCGACATTGTGCATTTTGTATTAAATTCGGATGCAATTTCTGTGTTTCATCGTCAATAAGAAGGTCCAAGGTATACAGAAAACCTTAAGTGAAGCATCGGAATCTAAAACTGTACTCACAGGAAAGGTTCAAATAGTAGAAAGTTAGAATGTCAGTCCTCTTGTACTTAAGTCGGCTTTGTGCCTTTTGTATTAAATTCGGATGCAATTTCTGTGTATCATCGTCAATAAGAAGGTCCAAGGGATACAGAAAACATGAAGTGATGCATCGGAATCTAAAACTGGACTAACAGGAGAGGTTCAAATCATAGAAAGTTAGAGTGTCAGTCCTCTTGTACTCAAGTCGGCATTGCGCCTTTTGATTTAAATTCAGATGCAATTTGTGTGTTTCATCGTCAGTAATAAGGTCCAAGGGATACAGAAAACCTTAAGTGAAGCATCGGAATCTAAAACTGTACTCACAGGAAAGGTTCAAATAGTAGAAAGTTAGAATGTCAGTCCTCTTGTACTTAAGTCGGCATTGTGCCTTTTGTATTAAATTCGGATGCAATTTCTGTGTTTCATCGTCAATAAGAAGGTCTTAGGTACACTGTAAACCTGAAGTGAAGCATCGGAATCTAAAACTGGACTCACAGGAGAGGTTCAAATTATAGAAAGTTAGAGTGTCAGTCCTCTTGTACTCAAGTCGGCATTGTGCCTTTTGATTTAAATTCGGATGCAATTTCTGTGTTTCATCGTCAATAAGAAGGTCCAAGGGATACAGTAAACCTGAAGTGAAACATCGGAATCTAAAACTGGACTCACAGGAGAGGTTCAAATTATAGAAAGTTAGAGTGTCAGTCCTCTTGTACTCAAGTCGGCATTGTGCCTTTTGATTTAAATTCGGATGCAATTTCTGTGTTTCATCGTCAATAAGAAGGTCCAAGGGATACAGTAAACCTGAAGTGAAACATCGGAATCTAAAACTGGACTCACAGGACAGGTTCAAATCATAGAAAGTTAAGGTGTCAGTCCTCTTGTACTTAAGTCGGCATTGTGCCTTTTGTATTAAATTCGGATGAAATTTCCGTGTTTGATCATCAATAAGAAGGTCCAAGGTATACAGAAAACCTGAAGTGAAGCATCGGAATCTAAAACTGGACTCACAGGAGAGGTTTAAGTCAAAGAACGTTAGAGTGTCAGTCCTCTTGTACTTAAGTCGGCATTGTGCCTTTTGTATTATATTCGGATGCAATTTCTGTGTATGATCATCAATAAGAAGGTCCAAGGTATACAGTAAACCTTAAGTGAAGCATCGGAATCTAAAACTCAACTCACACTAGAGGTTCAAATCATAGAAAATTAGAGTGTCAGTACTCTTGTACTTAAGTCGGCATTTTACCTTTTGTATTATATTCGGATGCAATTTCTGTGTTTCATCGTCAATAAGAACGTCCAAGGGATATAGTAAACCTGAAACGAAACATCGGAATCTAAAATTGGACTCACAGATGAGGTTCAAATCATAGAAATTTAGAGTGTCAGTCCTCTTCTACTTAGGTCGGCATTGTGCCATTTGTATTAAATTCGGATGCAATTTCTGTGTTTCATCGTCAATATGAAGGTCCAAGGTATACAGTAAACCTGAAGTGAAGCATCGGAATCTAACACTGGACTCACAGGAGAGGTTCAAATCATAGAAAGTTAGAGTTTCAGTCCTCTTGTACTTAAGTTAGCATCGTGCCTTTTGTAATAAAGTCGGATGCAATTTCTGTGTTTCATCGTCAATAAGAAGCTCCAAGGTATACAGTAAACCGGAAGTGAAGCATCGGAATCTGAAACTGGACTCACAGGAGAAGTTCAAATCATAGAAAGATAGAGTGTCAATCCCCTTGTACTTAAGTCGGCATTGTGCCTTTTGTATTAAATACGGATCAATATCTATGTTTCATCGTCAATAAGAAGGTCCACGGTATACAGTAAACCTGAAGTGAAGCATACAAATCTAAAACTGGACTCACAGGAGAGTCTCAAACCATAGAAAGTTAGAGTGTCAGTCCTTGTGTACTTAAGTCAGCATTGTCCCTTTTGTATTAAATTCGTATGCAATTTCTGTGTTTCATCGTCATTAAGAAGGTCAAAGGGATACAGTAAACCTGAAGTGAAGCATCGGAATCTAAAACTGGACTCACAGGAGAGGTTCAAATCATAGAATGTGAGAGTGTCAGTCCTCTTGTACATCAGTCGGCATTGTGCCTTTTGTATTAAATTCTGATGCAACTTCTGCGTTTGATTATCAATACGAATGTCCAAGGTATACAGTAAACCTGAAGTGAAGCATCGGAATCTAAAACTCAACTCACAGGTGAGGTTCAAATCATAGAAAGTTAGAGTGTCATTCCTCTTGTACTTATGCCGACATTGTGCATTTTGTATTAAATTCGGATGCAATTTCTGTGTTTCATCGTCAATAAGAAGGTCCAAGGTATACAGAAAACCTTAAGTGAAGCATCGGAATCTAAAACTGTACTCACAGGAAAGGTTCAAATAATAGAAAGATTGAATGTCAGTCCTCTTGTACTTAAGTCGGCATTGTGCCTTTTGTGTTAAATTCGGATGCAATTTCTGTGTATCATCGTCAATAAAAAGGTCCAAGGGATACAGAAAACCAGAAGTGAAGCATCGGAATCTAAAACTGGACTCACAGGAGAGGTTCAAATCATAGAAAGTTAGAGTGTCAGTCCTCTTGTACTTATGTCGGCATTGTGCCTTTTTTTATTAAATTCGGATGCAATTCCCGTGTTTCATCGACAATAAGAAGGTCTTAGGTATACTGTAAACCTGAAGTGAAGCATCGGAATCTATAACTGGACTCACAGGAGAGGTTCAAATTATAGAAAGTTAGAGTGTCAGTCCTCTTGTACTCAAGTCGGCATTGTGCCTTTTGATTAAAATTCGGATGCAATTTCTGTGTTTCATCGTCAATAAGAAGGTCCAAGGGATACAGTAAACCTGAAGTGAAGCATCGGAATCTAAAACTGGACTCACAGGACAGGTTCAAATCATAGAAAGTTAGAGTGTCAGTCCTCTTGTACTTAAGTCGGCATTGTGCCTTTTGTATTAAATTCGGATGAAATTTCTGTGTTTGATCATCAATAAGAAGGTCCAAGGTATACAGAAAAAGTGAAGTGAAGCATCGGAAACTAAAACTGGACTCACAGGAGAGGTTTAAGTCAAAGAAAGTTAAAGTGTCAGTCCTCTTGTACTTAAGTCGGCATTTTACCTTTTGTATTACATTCGGATGCAATTTCTGTGTTTCATCGTCAATAAGAAGGTCTGAGGGTTATAGTAAACCTGAAATGAAACATCGGAATCTAAAATTGGACTCACAGAAGAGGTTCAAATCATAGAAATTTAGAGTGTCAGTCCTCATCTACTTAGGTCGGCATTGTGCCTTTTGTATTAAATTCGGATGCAATTTCTGTGTTTCATCGCCATCAAGAAGGTCCAAGGTATAGAGTAAACCTGAAGTGAAGCATCGGTATCTATCACTGGACTCACAGGAGAGGTTCAAATCATAGAAAGTTAGAGTTTCAGACCTCTTGTACTTAAGTTTGCATCGTGCCTTTTGTATTAAAGTCGGATGCAATTTCTGTGTTTCATCGTCAATAAGAAGCTCCAAGGTATTCAGTAAACCGGAAGCGAAGCATCGGAATCTGAACCTGGACTCACAGGAGAAGTTCAAATCATAGAAAGATAGAGTGTCAGTCCTCTTGTACTTAAGTCGGCATTGTGCCTTTTATATTAAATACGGATGCATTATCTATGTTTCATCGTCAATAAGAAGGTCTTAGGTATACTGTAAACCTGAAGTGAAGCATCGGAATCTAAAACTGGACTCACAGGAGGGGTTCAAATCATAGAAAGTTAGAGTGTCAGTCCTCTAGAACTTAAGTCGGCATTGTGCTTTTTGTATTAAATTCGGATGCAATTTCTGTGTTTGATCATCAATAAGAAGGTCCAAGGTTTACAGTAAACCTGAAGTGAAGCATCGGAATCTAAAACTGGACTCACAGGAGAGGTTCTAATCAAAGAAAGTTAGAGTGTCAGTCCTCTTGTACTTAAGTCTGCATTATGCCTTTTGTATTAAATTCGGATGCAATTTCTGTGTTTCATCGTTAGTAAGCAGGTCCAAGGTATACAGTAAACCTGAAGTGAAGCATCGGAATCTAAAACTGGACTCACAGGAGAGGTTCAAATCGTAGAAAGTTAGAGTGTCATTCCCCTTCTACTTAAGTCGTCATTGTGCCTTTTGTATTACATTCGGATGCAAATTCTGTCTTTCATCGTCAATAAGAAGGTCCAAGGTTTACACTAAACCTGAAGTGAAGCATCGGAATCTAAAACTGGACTCACAGGACAGGTTCAAATCATAGAAAGTTAGAGTGTCAGTCCTCTAGAACTTAAGTCGGCATTGTGCTTTTTGTATTAAATTCGGATGCAATTTCTGTGTTTGATCATCAATAAGAAGGTCCAAGGTAAACAGTAAACCTGAAGTGAAGCACCAGAATCTAAAACTGGACTCACAGGAGAGGTTTAAGTCAAAGAAAGTCAGCGTGTCTGTCCTCTTGTACTTAAGTCGGCATTGTGCCTTTTGTATTAAATTCAGATGCAATTTCTGTGTTTGATCATCAATAAGAAGGTCCAAGGTAAACAGTAAACCTGAAGTGAAGCACCAGAATCTAAAACTGGACTCACAGGAGAGGTTTAAGTCAAAGAAAGTCAGAGTGTCTGTCCTCTTGTACTTAAGTCGGCATTGTGCCTTTTGTATTAAATTTGGATGCAATTTCTGTGTTTCAACGTCAATAAGAAGGTCCAAGGTATATGGTAAACCTGAAGTGAAGCATCTGAATCTAAAACCGGACTCACAGGAGAGGTTCAAATCATAGAAAGTTAGAGTGTCAGTCCTCTTCTACTTACGTCGGCATTGTGCCTTTTGTATTAATTCGCATGGAATTTCTGTGTTTCAACGTCAATAAGAAGGTCCAAGGTATACTGTAAATCTGAAGTGGAGCATCGGAATCTAAAACTGGACTCACAGGTGAGGTTCAAATCGTAGAAAATTAGAGTGTGAGTCCTCTTGTACTTATGTCGGCCTTGTCCTTTTTGTATTAAATTCGGATGCAATATCTGTGTTTCATCGTCAATAAGAAGGACCAAGGGATACGGTAAACCTGAAGTGAAGAATCGGAATCTAAAACTGGACTCACAGGAGAGGTTCAAATCATAGAAAGTTAGAGTGTCAGTCCTCTTGTACTTATGTCAGCACTGGCCTTTTGTATTAAATTCGGATGCAACTACTGTGTTTGATCAACAATAAGAAGGACCAAGGTATACAGTAAACCTGAAGTGAAGCATCGGAATCTAAAACTTAACTCACAATACTGGTTCAAATCATAGAGAATTAATGTGTCAGTCCTCTTGTACTTAAGTCGGCATTTTGCCTTTTGTATTAAATTCGGTTGGAATTTCTGTGTTTCATCGTCTATAAGAATGTCCAAGGGATACAGTAAACCTGAAGTGAAGCATCGGAATCTAAAACTGGACTCACAGGAGAGGTTCAAATCACAGAAAATTAGATTGTCAGTCCTCTTCTACTTAAGTCGGCATTGTGCCTTTTGCATTAAATTCGGATGCTATTTCTGTGTTTCTTCGTCAATGAGAAGGTCCAAGGTATACAGTAAACCTGAAGTGAAGCATCGGAATCTAAAACTGGACTCACAGGAGAGGTTCAAATCATAGAAAGTTAGAGTGTCAGACCTCTTTTACTTAAGTCAGCATTGTGCCTCTTGTATTAAATTCGGATGCAATTTCTGTGTTTCATTGTCAATAAGAAGGTCCAAGGGATACAGTAAACCTGAAGTGAAGCGTCGGATTCTAAAACTGTACTCACAAGAGAGGTTCAAATCATAGAAAGTTAGAGTGTCAGTCCTCTTGTACTTAAGTCAGCATTGCGCCTTTTGTATTAAATTCGGATGCAATTTCTGTGTTTGATCATCAATAAGAAGGTCCAAGGTATACAGTAAACCTGAAGTGAAGCATCGGAATCTAAGGCTCAACTCACAGGAGAGGTTCAAATCATAGAAAGTTAGAGTGTCTGTCCTCTTGTACTTAAATCGGCATTGTGCATTTTGTATTAAATTCGAATGCAATTTCTGTGTTTCATCGTCAATAAGAATGTCCAAGGTATACGGTAAACCTGAAGTGAAGCATCGGAATCTCAAACTGGACTCACAGGAGAGGTTTAAATCAAAGAAAATTAGAGTGTCTGTCATCTTGTACTTAAGTCAGCATTGTGCCTCTTTTATTAAATTCGGATGCTATTTCTGTGTCTCATCGTCAATAAGAAGGTCCAAGGTATACAGTAAACCTGAAGTGAAGCATCGGAACCTATAACTGGACCCACAGGAGAGGTTCAAATCATAGAATGTTAGAGTGTCAGTCCTCTTGTACTTAAGTCGGCATTGTGCCTTTTGTATTAAATTCGGACGCAATTTCTGTGTTTCATCGTCAATAAGAAAGTCTCAGGTATTCAGTAAACCTGAGCGAAGCATCGGAATCTAAAACTCAACTCACAGGAGAGGTTCAAATCATAGAAAGTTATATTGTGAGTCCTCTTTTACTTAAGTCGGCATTGTGCAGTTTGTATTAAAATCGGATGCAAATTCTGTGTTTCATCGTCAATAAGATGGCCCAAGGGATACAGTAAACCTGAAGTGAAGCATCGGAATCTAAAACTGGACTCACAGGAGAGTTTCAAATCATAGAAAGTTAGAGTGTCATTCCTCCTCTACTTAAGTCGTCATTGTGCCTTTTGTATTAAATTCGGATGCAAATTCTGTATTTCATCGTCAATAAAAAGGTCCAAGGTTTACGGTAAACCTGAAGTGAAACATCGGAATCTAAAACTGGACTCACAGGAGAGGTTCTAATCAAAGAAAGTTAGAGTGTCAGTCCTCTTGTACTTAATTCTGCATTATGCCTTTTGTATTAAATTCGGATGCAATTTCTGTGTTTCGTCGTCAGTAAGCAGGTCCAAGGTATACAGTAAACCTGAAGTGAAGCATCGGAATCTAAAACTGGACTCACAAGAGAGGTTCAAATCATAGTAAGTTAGAGTGTCAGTCCTCTTGTACTTTAGTTGGCGTTGTGCCTTTTGTATTAAATTCGGATGCAATTTCTGTGTTTCATCGTCAATAAGAAGGTCTTAGGTATAGTGTAAACTTTTAGTGAAGCATCGGAATCTAAAACTGGACTCACAGGAGAGGTTCAAATTATACAAAAGTTAGAGTGTCAGTCCTCGTGTACTTAAGTCGGCATTGTGCTTTTTGTATTAAATTCGGATGCAATTTCTGTGTTTGATCATCAATAAGAAGGTCAAAGGTAAACAGTAAACCTGAAGTGAAGCACTAGAATCTAAAACTGGACTCACAGGAGAGGTTTAAGTCAAAGAAAGTCAGAGTGTCTGTCCTCTTGTACTTAAGTCGGCATTGTGCCTTTTGTATTAAATTCGGATGCAATTTCTGTGTTTCATCGTCAGTAAGAAGCTCCAAGGGATACAGTAAACCTGAAGTGAAACATCGGAATCTAAAACCGGACTCACAGGACAGGTTCAAATCATAGAAAGTTAGAGTGTCAGTCCTCTTGTACTTAAGTCGGCATTGTGCCTTTTGTATTAAATTCGGATGCAATTTCTGTGCTTGATCATCAATAAGAAAGTCCAAGGTATGCTGTAAACCTGAAGTGATGCATCGGAATCTAAAACTCAACTCACAGGAGAGGATCAAATCAGAGAAAGTTATAGTGTCAGTCCGCTTGCAGTTACGTCGGCATTGTGCCTTTTGTATTAAATTCGGATGCAATTTCTGAGTTGCATCGTCAATAAGAAGGTCCAAGATATACAGTAAACCTGAGGTGAAGCATACGAATCTAAAACTGGACTCACAGGAGAGCTTCAAATCATAGAAATTAGAGTGTCACTCCACTTGTACTTAAGTCGACATTGTTCCTTTTGTATTAAATTCGGATGCAATTTCTGTGTTTCATCGTCAATAAGAAGGTCCAAGGGATACAGTAAACCTGAAGTGATGCATCGGAATCTAAAACTGGACTCCCAGGAGAAGTTTAAATCAAAGAAAGTTAGAGTGTCAGTCCTCTTGTACTTAAGTCGGCATTGTGCCTTTTGTATTAAATTCGGATGCAATTTCTGTGTTTCATCGTCGACAAGAAGGACCAAGGGATACAGTAAATCTGAAGTGAAGCATCGGAATCTAAAACTTGACTCATAGGAGAGGTTCAAATCATAGAAAGTTTGAGTGTCAGTCCTATTGTACTTAAGTCGGCATTGTGCATTTTGTATTAAATTCGGATGCAATTACTGTGTTTCGTCGTCAATAAGAAGGACCAAATGATACAGTAAACCTGAAGTGAAGAATCGGAATCTAAAACTGGACTCACAGGAGAGGTTCAAACCATAGAAAGTTAGAGTGTCAGTCCTCTTGTACTTAAGTCGGCATTGTGCCTTTTGTATTAAATTCGGATGCAATTTCTGTGTATGATCATCAATAAGAAGGTCCAAGGTATACAGTAAACCTTAATTGAAGCATCGGAATCTAAAACTCAACTCACAGTAAAGGTTCAAATCATAGAAAATTAGAGTGTCAGTACTCTTGTACTTAAGTCGGCATTTTGCCTTTTGCATTATATTCGGATGCAATTTCTGTGTTTCATCGTCAATAAGAAGATCTGAGGGATATAGTAAAACTGAAATGAAACATCGGAATCTAAAATTGGACTCACAGAAGAGGTTCAAATCATAGAAATTTAGAGTGCCAGACCTCCTCTACTTAGGTCGGCATTGTGCCTTTTGTATTAAATTCGGATGCAATATCTGTGTTTCATCGTCAATAAGAAGGTCCAAGGTATACAGTAAACCGGAAGTGAAGCATCGGTATCTATCACTGGACTCACAGGAGAGGTTCTAATCATAGAAAGTTAGAGTTTCAGTCCTCTTGTACTTAAGTTTGCATCGTGCCTTTTGTATTAAAGTCGGATGCAATTTCTGTGTTTCATCGTCAATAAGAAGCTCCAAGGTATACAGTAAACCGGAAGCGAAGCATCGGAATCTGAAACTGGTCTCACAGGAAAAGTTCAAATCATAGAAAGATAGAGTGTCAGTCCTCTTGTACTTAAGTCGGCATTGTGCCTTTTATATTAAATACGGATGCAATATCTATGTTTCATCGTCAATAAGAAGGTCTTAGGTATACTGTAAACCTGAAGTGAAGCATCGGAATCTAAAACTGGACTCACAGGAGAGGTTCAAATCATAGAAAGTTAGAGTGTCAGTCCTTGTGTACTTAAGTCAGCATTGTCCCTTTTGTATTAAATTCGGATGCAATTTCTGAGTTTCATCGTCAATAAGAAGGTCAAATGGATACAGTAAACCTGAAGTGAAGCATCGGAATCTAAAACTGGCTCACAGGAGAGGTTCAAATCATAGAATGTGAGAGTGTCAGACCTCTTGTACATCAATCGGCATTGTGCCTTTAGTATAAAATTCGGATGCAATTTCTGCGTTTGATTATCAATAAGAATGTCCAAGGTATACAGTAAACCTGAAGTGAAGCATCGGAATCTAAAACTCAACTCACAGGAGAGGTTCAAATCATAGATAGTTAGAGTGTCAGTCCTCTTGTACTTAAGTCGACATTGTGCATTTTGTATTAAATTCGGATGCAATTTCTGTGTTTCATCGTCAATAAGAAGGTCCAAGGTTTACAGTAAACCTGAAGTGAAGCATCGGAATCTAAAACTGGACTCACAGGAGAGGTTCAAATCATAGAAAGTTAGAGTGTCATTCCCCTTCTACTTAAGTCGTCATTGTGCCTTTTGAATTAAATTTGAATGCAAATTCTGTCTTTCATCGTCAATAAGAAGGTCCAAGGTTTACACTAAACCTGAAAAGAAGCATCGGAATCTAAAACTGGACTCACAGGAGAGGTTCTAATCAAAGGAAGTTAGAGTGTCAGTCCTCTTGTACTTAAGTCTGCATTATGCCTTTTGTATTAAATTCGGATGCAATTTCTGTTTTTGATCATCAATAAGAAGGTCCAAGGTATACAGTAAACCTGAAGTGAAGCATCGGAATCTAAAACTGGACTCACAGGAGAGGTATAAATCAAAGAAAGTTAGAGTGTCTGTCCTCTTGTACTTAAGTCGGTATTGTGCCTTTTGTATTAAATTCGGATGCAATATCTGTGTTTCATCGTCAATAAGAAGGCCCAAGGTATACAGTAAACCTGAAGTGAAGCATCGGAATCTAAAACTGGACTCACAGGAGAGGTACTAATCATAGAAAGTTAGAGTGTCTGTCCTCCTCTACTTAAGCCTGCATTGTGCCTTTTGTATTAAATTCAGATGCAATTTGTGTGTTTCATCGTCAGTAATAAGGTCCAAGGGATACAGTAAACCGGAAGTGAAGCATCGGAATCTAAAACTGGACTCACAATACAGGTTTAAATCATATAAAGTTACAGTGTCTGTCCTCTTGTACTTAAGTCGGCATTGTGCCATTTGTATTAATATCGGGTGCAATTTCAGTGTTTCATCGTCAATAAGAAGGTCCAAGGTATACAGTAAACCTGCAGTGAAGCATCGGAATCTGAAACTGAACCCACAGGAGAAGTTCAAGTCATTGTAAGTTAGAGTGTTAGTCCCCTTGTACTTCAGTCAGCATTGTGCCTTTTGTATTAAATACAGATGCAATTTCTGTGTTTCATCGTCAATAAGAAGGTCTTAGGTACACTGTAAACCTGAAGTGAAGCATCGGAATCTAAAACTCAACTCACAGTAGAGGTTCAAATCATAGAATGTGAGAGTGTCAGTCCTCTTGTACATCAGTCGGCATTGTGCCTTTTGCATTAAATTCGGATGCAATTTCTGCGTTTGATTATCAATAAGAATGTCCAAGCTATACAGAAAACCTGAAGTGAAGCAACGGAATCTAAAACTCAACTCACGGGTGAGGTTCAAATCATAGAAAGTTAGAGTGTCAGTCCTCTTGTACTTAAGTCGGCATTGTGCCTTTTGTATTAAATTCGGATGAAATTTCTGTGTTTGATCATCAATAAGAAGGTCCAAGGTATACAGAAAACCTGAAGTGAAGCATCGGAATCTAAAACTGGACTCACAGGAGAGGTTTAAGTCAAAGAACGTTAGAGTGTCAGTCCTCTTGTACTTAAGTCGGCATTGTGCCTTTTGTATTAAATTCGGATGCAATTTCTGTGTATGATCATCAATAAGAAGGTCCAAGGTATACAGTAAACCTGAAGTGAAGCATCGGAATCTAAAACTGTACTCTCAGGAAAGGTTCAAATAATAGAAAGTTACAATGTCAGTCCTCTTGTACTTAAGTCGGCATTGTGCCTTTTAAATTAAATTCGGATGCAATTTCTGTGTATCATCGTCAATAAGAAGGACCAAGGGATAGAGAAAACCTGAAGTGAAGCATCGGAATCTAAAACTGGACTCACAGGAGAGGTTCAAATTATAGAAAGTTAGAGTGTCAGTCCTCTTGTACTCAAGTCGGCATTGTGCCTTTTGATTTAAATTCGGATGCAATTTCTGTGTTTCATCGTCAATAAGAAGGTCCAAGGGATAGAGTAAACCTGAAGTGAAACATCGGAATCTAAAACTGGACTCACAGGACAGGTTCAAATCATAGAAAGTTAGAGTGTCAGTCCTCTTGTACTTAAGTCGGCATTGTGCCTTTTGTATTAAATTCGGATGAAATTTCTGTGTTTGATCATCAATAAGAAGGTCCAAGGTATACAGAAAACCTGAAGTGAAGCATCGGAATCTAAAACTGGACTCACAGGAGAGGTTTAAGTCAAAGAACGTTAGAGTGTCAGTCCTCTTGTACTTAAGTCGGCATTGTGCCTTTTGTATTAAATTCGGATGCAATTTCTGTGTATGATCATCAATAAGAAGGTCCAAGGTATACAGTAAACCTTAAGTGAAGCATCGGAATCTAAAACTCAACTCACACTAGAGGTTCCAATCATAGAAAATTAGAGTGTCAGTACTCTTGTACTTAAGTCGGCATTTTACCTTTTGTATTATATTCGGATGCAATTTCTGTGTTTCATCGTCAATAAGAAGGTCCACGGGATATAGTAAACCTGAAACGAAACATCGGAATCTAAAATTGGACTCACAGAAGAGGTTCAAATCATAGAAATTTAGAGTGTCAGTCCTCTTCTACTTAGGTCGGCATTGTGCCTTTTGTATTAAATTCGGATGCAATTTCTGTGTTTCATCGTCAATATGAAGGTCCAAGGTATACAGTAAACCTGAAGTGAAGCATCGGAATCTAACACTGGACTCACAGGAGAGGTTCAAATCATAGAAAGTTAGAGTTTCAGTCCTCTTGTACTTAAGTTAGCATCGTGCCTTTTGTAATAAAGTCGGATGCAATTTCTGTGTTTCATCGTCAATAAGAAGCTCCAAGGTATACAGTAAACCGGAAGTGAAGCATCGGAATCTGAAACTGGACCCACAGGAGAAGTTCAAATCATAGAAAGATAGAGTGTCAATGCCCTTGTACTTAAGTCGGCATTGTGCCTTTTGTATTAAATACGGATCAATATCTATGTTTCATCGTCAATAAGAAGGTCCAAGGTATACAGTAAACCTGAAGTGAAGCATACAAATCTAAAACTGGACTCACAGGAGAGTCTCAAACCATAGAAAGTTAGAGTGTCAGTCCTTGTGTACTTAAGTCAGCATTGTCCCTTTTGTATTAAATTCGTATGCAATTTCTGTGTTTCATCGTCATTAAGAAGGTCAAAGGGATACAGTAAACCTGAAGTGAAGCATCGGAATCTAAAACTGGACTCACAGGAGAGGTTCAAATCATAGAATGTGAGAGTGTCAGTCCTCTTGTACATCAGTCGGCATTGTGCCTTTTGTATTAAATTCTGATGCAACGTCTGCGTTTGATTATCAATACGAATGTCCAAGGTATACAGTAAACCTGAAGTGAAGCATCGGAATCTAAAACTCAACTCACAGGTGAGGTTCAAATCATAGAAAGTTAGAGTCTCAGTCCTCTTGTACTTATGTCGACATTGTGCATTTTGTATTAAATTCGGATGCAATTTCTGTGTTTCATCGT
Organism: Schistocerca americana; assembly: GCF_021461395.2. Classification (NCBI taxonomy): domain Eukaryota; kingdom Metazoa; phylum Arthropoda; class Insecta; order Orthoptera; family Acrididae; genus Schistocerca; species Schistocerca americana. The sequence goes on along the minus strand of NC_060120.1, from coordinate 1,070,724,628 downwards.
CAATAAGAAGGTCCAAGGTATACAGAAAACCTTAAGTGAAGCATCGGAATCTAAAACTGTACTCACAGGAAAGGTTCAAATAGTAGAAAGTTAGAATGTCAGTCCTCTTGTACTTAAGTCGGCATTGTGCCTTTTGTATTAAATTCGGATGCAATTTCTGTGTATCATCGTCAATAAGAAGGACCAAGGGATACAGAAAACATGAAGTGAAGCATCGGAATCTAAAACTGGACTAACAGGAGAGGTTCAAATCATAGAAAGTTAGAGTGTCAGTCCTCTTGTACTCAAGTCGGCATTGTGCCTTTTGATTTAAATTCAGATGCAATTTGTGTGTTTCATCGTCAGTAATAAGGTCCAAGGGATACAGAAAACCTGAAGTGAAGCATCGGAATCTAAAACTGGACTCACAGGAGAGGTTTAAGTCAAAGAACGTTAGAATGTCAGTCCTTTTGTACTTAAGTCGGCATTGTGCCTTTTAAATTAAATTCGGATGCAATTTCTGTGTATCATCGTCAATAAGAAGGTCCAAGGGATAGAGAAAACCTTACGTGAAGCATCGGAATCTAAAACTGGACTCACAGGAGAGGTTTAAATCATAGAAAGTTAGAGTGTCAGTCCTCTTGTACTTAAGTCGGCATTGTGCCTTTTGTATTAAATTCGGATGCAATTTCGGTGTTTCATCGTCAATAAGAAGGTCTTAGGTATACTGTAAACCTGAAGTGAAGCATCGGAATCTAAAACTGGACTCACAGGAGAGGTTCAAATTATAGAAAGTTAGAGTGTCAGTCCTCTTGTACTCAAGTCGGCATTGTGCCTTTTGATTTAAATTCGGATGCAATTTCTGTGTTTCATCGTCAATAAGAAGGTCCAAGGTATACAGAAAACCTTAAGTGAAGCATCGGAATCTAAAACTGTACTCACAGGAAAGGTTCAAATAATAGAAAGTTAGAATGTCAGTCCTCTTGTACTTAAGTCGGCATTGTGCCTTTTGTACTAAATTCGGATGCAATTTCTGTGTATCATCGTCAATAAAAAGGTCCAAGGGATACAGAAAACCTGAAGTGAAGCATCGGAATCTAAAACTGGACTCACAGGAGAGGTTCAAATCATAGAAAGTTAGAGTGTCAGTCCTCTTGTACTTATGTCGGCATTGTGCCTTTTTTTATTAAATTCGGATGCAATTCCCGTGTTTCATCGTCAATAAGAAGGTCTTAGGTATACTGTAAACCTGAAGTGAAGCATCGGAATCTATAACTGGACTCACAGGAGAGGTTCAAATTATAGAAAGTTAGAGTGTAAGTCCTCTTGTACCCAAGTCGGCATTGTGCCTTTTGATTAAAATTCGGAAGCAATTTCTGTGTTTCATCGTCAATAAGAAGGTCCAAGGGATACAGTAAACCTGAAGTGAAGCATCGGAATCTAAAACTGGACTCACAGGACAGGTTCAAATCATAGAAAGTTAGAGTGTCAGTCCTCTTGTACTTAAGTCGGCATTGTGCCTTTTGTATTAAATTCGGATGAAATTTCTGTGTTTGATCATCAATAAGAAGGTCCAAGGTATACAGAAAACCTGAAGTGAAGCATCGGAAACTAAAACTGGACTCACAGGAGAGGTTTAAGTCAAAGAAAGTTAAAGTGTCAGTCCTCTTGTACTTAAGTCGGCATTTTACCTTTTGTATTATATTCGGATGCAATTTCTGTGTTTCATCGTCAATAAGAAGGTCCAAGGGATATAGTAAACCTGAAATGAAAGATCGGAATCTAAAATTGGACTCACATAAGAGGTTCAAATCATAGAAATTTAGAGTGTCAGTCCTCCTCTACTTAGGTCGGCATTGTGCCTTTTGTATTAAATTCGGATGCAATTTCTGTGTTTCATCGTCAATATGAAGGTCCAAGGTATACAGTAAACCTGAAGTGAAGCATCGGAATCTAACACTGGACTCACAGGAGAGGTTCAAATCATAGAAAGTTAGAGTTTCAGTCCTCTTGTACTTAAGTTAGCATCGTGCCTTTTGTAATAAAGTCGGATGCAATTTCTGTGTTTCATCGTCAATAAGAAGCTCCAAGGTATACAGTAAACCGGAAGTGAAGCATCGGAATCTGAAACTGGACTCACAGGAGAAGTTCAAATCATAGAAAGATAGAGTGTCAATCCCCTTGTACTTAAGTCGGCTCTGTGCCTTTTGTATTAAATACGGATCAATATCTATGTTTCATCGTCAATAAGAAGGTCCAAGGTATACAGTAAACCTGAAGTGAAGCATACAAATCTAAAACTGGACTCACAGGAGAGTCTCAAACCATAGAAAGTTAGAGTGTCAGTCCTTGTGTACTTAAGTCTGCATTGTCCCTTTTGTATTAAATTCGTATGCAATTTCTGTGTTTCATCGTCATTAAGAAGGTCAAAGGGATACAGTAAACCTGAAGTGAAGCATCGGAATCTAAAACTGGACTCACAGGTGAGGTTCAAATCATAGAAAGTTAGAGTGTCAGTCCTCTTGTACTTATGTCGACATTGTGCATTTTGTATTAAATTCGGATGCAATTTCTGTGTTTCATCGTCAATAACAAGGTCCAAGGTATACAGAAAACCTTAAGTGAAGCATCGGAATCTAAAACTGTACTCACAGGAAAGGTTCAAATAATAGAAAGTTAGAATGTCAGTCCTCTTGTACTTAAGTCGGCATTGTGGCTTTTGTATTAAATTCGGATGCAATTTCTGTGTATCATCGTCAATAAGAAGGTCCAAGGGATACAGAAAACCTGAAGTGGAGCAGCGGAATCTAAAACTGGACTCACAGGAGAGGTTCAAATCATAGAAAGTTAGTGTGTCAGTCCTCTTGTACTTAAGTCGGCATTGTGCTTTTTTTTAATAAATTCGGATGCAATTCCCGTGTTTCATCGTCAATAAGAAGGTCTTAGGTATACTGTAAACCTGAAGTGAAGCATCGGAATCTAAAACTGGACTCACAGGACAGGTTGAAATCATAGAAAGTTAGAGTGTCAGTCCTCTTGTACTTAAGTCGGCATTGTGCCTTTTGTATTAAATTCGGATGAAATTTCTGTGTTTGATCATCAATAAGAAGGTCCAAGGTATACAGAAAACCTGAAGTGAAGCATCGGAATCTAAAACTGGACTCACAGGAGAGGTTTAAGTCAAAGAAAGTTAGAGTGTCAGTCCTCTTGTACTTAAGTCGGCATTGTGCCTTTTGTATTAAATTCGGATGCAATTTCTGTGTATGATCATCAATAAGAAGGTCCAAGGTATACAGTAAACCTTAAGTGAAGCATCGGAATCTAAAACTCAACTCACAGTAGAGGTTCAAATCATAGCAAATTAGAGTGTCAGTACTCTTGTACTTAAGTCGGTATTGTGCCTTTTGTATTAAATACGGATCAATATCTATGTTTCATCGTCAATAAGAAGGTCCAAGGCATACAGTAAACTTGAAGTGAAGCATACGAATCTAAAACTGGACTCACTGGAGAGTCTCAAACCATTGAAAGTTAGAGTGTGTGATATTCGCTATTTTTGACTTCATTAAAACAGCAAATACGAGTAGTTAATACTTTCAGCCAGAAGGCAAATACTTGTTTGTAAATAATGATTAATGTATAATGAGGCGTCGCATAGCGACGGTGGAATTTTCTAGTGATGTAATTTGTCGTCTTGGGGCGGCAATAAAAACAGAAAAATACGGATAGATATACGATCCTTCACTATTTTGTTCGCTGGAGAACAAATGAAGCCTTGAGCGCTAAGAAGACTTGTACTGTTTTTCTGAAGTAAGACGGACGCTGATTTGTGGCAGTCTGATATAATTTTTTACTAAATGTATAAAAACGTGTTATGTCTAAGTTTTGAGTGAAGTGTAGGAAGAAGGACTGTTGTAATTTACCGTGACGAAGCACGAGCGACTCAAGAGGACAATGGCTATATAAAAGAGCGCTAAATGGACATGATATGGACATAAAAATCTACCGTCATTGTAGTATTAAGCTTAAGGTACGATATATGTTTTAGTTATAATAAATATTTGTTCTGGGAATACTGAATCATTTAGCAGTGCTCATTTCTATTATCTCCTCAGTATTATTTTCATTTTAATTATGCATTTTGCTAATATTACAGACACCAAGATCAGCAGTCTAATGTGCGTGTTACATTGATAAAAAGAAAACTGTTTTATCGTCTTCTTGCATCAGCTTTAATATTGAATTTCTCTTTTGTGTGATGTTACAGTTGTTTTTGCGCCCTTAAGAACTTTCAGGTCCCTTAGGAAATTTTTTTGTCATAACAATAACTTCACAACCGGGTATGATCGTATCTACGATCATGAAGTAATTAGAAAGACGATAACGCAACTTCTTAATCAATAGCACGCTAGTTGTGACTGCCTCAAGCCACGCGAAACCGCAAGTAAAAACTATTCACATCTCATAACGCAATATTTTATGACAATGGTCAATCCATGATTCTTACGCCAATTGTGATTGATAAAACAGTTAGTTAAATCTCAATTTCCAACTTTCCATTGAATAGCAACATCACTTCTATTTTGTAACATCACACTTGGCGCCCGGACAGGGACTTGACCAAAAATTAGTTCAGATTCTTGGAAAATTTTCTATGTGCTTGTGTTAAAAAATGTTCTGTCGTTTCATGTACACATCATCTCTCTGTGAGTAAGACAGAAAATACGCTGGTCGATAACGCAGTTTAATTATCGAGAGAAAGGAAAAGAAAAGAGACGCGAATTTGCTGAGACAACATAGCGGTAACCAAGCCATCAAAAAGTAAGTCAGAATTTTGCATACGCAGTGTAGTGCTTCAGTAGCAACGTTGCTTTTCCAAGTCGATCCACATCCTTTCTATCTCCTTCCCGCTATAGAAAATCTGCTTTATTTTATCTTTCAAAGTAAAATTATTCGTAGTCTGATAATAGAAATTATTTCTCCCCATTGTTAGTATAGCTGTATTACATTTTCAACATGGTGGATAGTGTGTGCAATTTGCAGTGAAGAGCATCTTCATTCATTTGCCTGAAACGGTTAGGTTCCATCTTGTCTTCTTGCCAGATAGAATTTCATTTGTTGCTCACGCGAGAGTGGTGCTCTTAGCGGACTCACCACGTCACTGACAAACGACGAAAGCCTTGCGTAGCACGTGGTTTACTGACGAAAATGGCAGATAGTAAACAGAGACAGGTGACAACAGGAGACGGGAGTGAAGACGTTAATAGTATTCCATACCCTTTACGATCGCGAACGGTAGGTTCCCGTGTGGAAACCGAACTAACCATGTCTGTAACAGGGGAAAGTGACCCTAAAGTCCAAATTCTTCCCGCTGCAGCTACAAATGACCTCGGTGCGTTAATGGAAATGCTGAAACAACAGTTTGACGCAGTAAATGAGACTATAAAAACACAAAATGAGACTGTTAACGCCCGATTAGATGCTGTAAGCGAATCAGTAAAAACACAAAATGAGACTATAAAAACACAAAATGAGACTGTTAACGCCCGACTAGATGCTATAAGCGAATCATTAAAAACAGAGCTAGGCACAATCAAAACAGATCTGCATAAAGAAATTACGGCTGAATTAAATACCCATTTGGGTGAGGTGCAAACTAAGATCAGTGATCAAATTCAGAAAATGCAGAAACAGGTGAAAAGTGAAATAGCTGAAGTATCTGGAACATTAAACACAAAAATTCAGGCAGCTACCAAAGAAATAAACTGAGTTAGAAATGCAGTATCTGACATTGAAGGTGTAGTGGAGGATCTGTCGAGGCAGATAGACTCAATCAATATTGAAGAACAGGTTAAGAGCACCGTGAAAGCACACACGGAGGCATTGTCGGAACACTACGGTGAATGGATAAAGGGTAAAGATATTTTTATCGAAAAGAAGGTCAGGGAGGAGCTTAGGGAGACTGTCAAGGATGTAACTTATGAAATCTTAGCTGCTCCTGGTAAGTCTGGAGACACAGTGGTTTATGAATTGGGACAGATTCGGAGGACACTTACACGGGATCTTCCCGAGTGGAAGCAGCAAGTAGTGGACGAAGTCAGAATGCTGAGAAACTGTGTAGAAAATCCGCACACACATACGCAAACTATAGGGAACAACTCCTTAGACGGTGACGAATGTCAGTCAACTCCTTATCGTTCACCGCCTGATTACATGCAAAACAACAGTCCTGTTGAGTCCCGAGTAGGGAAACTAAATGATCCGCCCACAATTGTGAGTTTAATGCAAGAGGAAAGTGTGATTAAGCATCGCACTTTTCCTGTTTTTCATCCGCAGAAGCGAGAAATACACCCCATCGTGTTCCTAAAGAATTTTTCCGGCGTATTTCCCAGGAGCTGGACAGACAGACAGCGTATTCAGTTCGTCACTGGCTTTATTTCTGGTGATGCAGCATTATGGGGAACGGAAATGGTAGACACGTGTAGGAATTATGAAGAGTTTGAGAAAATGTTCTTGGCAAAATTTTGGAGTAATGGGGTACAGCAAAGATTAAGGAAGGAGGTGTATGGTGCGGAAATTTTCAATGAGAAGCATGGAAGTCTCCGGCGATACTTTGAGAAGTATCTAGCAAAAATTTAATTCTGGGATTCTCCGATTTCTTCCAAGGACGTAATTATGATTCTCAAAAGCAAACTCCCTGTGTCTATTAGAGAGAAATTAGTAAATGTGTCCGAAGAAGACACGGATGCATTCCTTTCTGTGCTGGATTCCTTAGATTTAATTAGCGAGGATGTGCGCTCCAAGGTTGGCAGCGGCAAATTCTTCCCTGGCAGCCAGCAGAATGCATCGCACGCGGACAACAATGCGCCGAAGGAGAGAGCGAGCTACTGCGACCGCTGTTACCAACCTGCCAGCGGTTATCAAAACGCAAACGGCAATAACTTTAAACGGAAGCAGAAAACCAATTACAGTAATCAGCAGAGATACCACCCAATTTACAACCACCAGGTACAACATCAGTACGGAAACCCACCCTTTAATTCTGCGCCTGAGCAGTATGAAAATTCTCCACAAACTAGTGGTAATTTTTCAAATGGGCCAGTGTACAATCAAAGTTATAGGTCGAAATATAGCAAGTGGCATGGGCAAGGCGGAGGCCACCCAGCACAACATAACAACAACTATTCACAGGATAGAGGACCGCGGAACAATTTTCAAATGGCACCAAATGCGAACTTTCCTTCACAAGGAAATGGTTTTGCCAGCAACCAAAAGATCGGGCGACATCAGCCTTCTCAAGTATTCTATTCACAAGTGAATGCACCCAGTGGATTTGACCCCTTTACACCGGCATTTGTACCACATAACCAGCACCAGTATGAAACGGAACAAACACTTAAGGCCATGAATGACAAACAGGTTAAACATCCTGCGGAAAATTAGAGGCAGCACCTTTCAGCCTCCTAGAGGTCGCTGCCGGTTCCAGTGGGGGTACTAACGAATACTCTGATTCTGAGTATGTTAATGCGATACGGTACGACCATGAGACCGACTTACGAGATGACCTTGCACCTGACCTAGAAGTTCAAGACATTAATGACATTTATGATGAACAGGTCCAGGCTTCGATTAAGATTTCTATTGCCAACATTCCTGTCACAGCCATTGTTGATACAGGAGCAAACATCAATGTGATGTCATCATGTCTCTTCAGACAGGTGTCTTCTGTTTCAAAAGTTTTATCATTGCCGATTCAGGGTTGCTCCATATCGGGAGCGATTGGTCCATTGAAACAGAGAGTTAGTTTACAGACACAGCCTCAACTGCAGATAGAATCTGTTTCGGTTTCTTGCTTCTTACGTACTGGAAATTTCCTTGTGTGAACTGTTAATGATAAGTATTGTGTTGAACAGCGCACTGACTACATGGTAACGGCTACTACATGTCATCTTTAAGTATTAAATGCTATGTATGGAAAAATTGTTTATAGTGATGGACATGAACCGATATTTCTTCAACAAGCTGAAGCAGGAAACTGGGGTTGCACCAAGAATTTCAGTTTAATTTTAAGTTAGTAATAAGAAAAAAAGTGCTTGCGAGGTGATTGCCCGGAGCTAAATAAAATATGTAAAGGTGAGAAATGGAGGAGGATGCGTAAATAAGCACTTCTCTCAAGGTACAAGAATATTTATAGATTTATTTTTAGTAATGTAAGTACTTGAAGTTCTGTAGTAAAAGCCCAAATTACCTGCTTAAAAAAAAGGGTACATGTTCAAACACTCCAGACAGTGGATAGGAGTAGAAGAAATAGCTTAAAGTTCAGTTAAAGCGTGCTGTTAAATGGAAAAACAAGTGGTAACCCACATGTGTTCACGCAAGGAGACAATAAGCTGTAGTAAACTAAGTTAGGTGAAATACAGTACAAATAGAGGCAAACCATGAAGCATCAATAATGTAGCGTAAGTACTCCACGAGGCCATTAATTGCTATGAAAGTAAACTATTTCCCTGTGATCTGAGCCCAATGTAAAGAGTATATGAGGAATGTTAGCTGACGAATTGATTTCAGTAGAATCAAGTTACTAAATAACCACACAGCAAGCCCCCTGTATCATAAATAAGTCCAAGTAAAGATCTTCAGAAGATTTGTAGTGTAATCTAGCGACCATTCAATACCCTAATTGAAGGCTAATCTAAAGAACAAGCAATGCAGTGATATTTAAACTTAATATTGACTATAACCTGAGTAAGACGTAGAAGTAGCAAAGCATGCTGTAAGGAAAGAGGTTGAAGTTTATATATGTGCCTATGTATATTAAGATAATTTTATTTACATGCAGATTTTATTGCAAAAATGTCTCCTAAGACCCTCCTCTTATGAAATCCATTTTCCTTGTGCCCGTTCCTTTTGATCCTGGTTCATTAACCCAGACCAAGGGTCGACTTGTAAAAGGCACGTGTGCTTCGGGGCAAAGCAGTGCTTATGAGAAATGAGACACGTAGCGTGATGAACTTCGCTAGCTTTGGTAATGTTTGTTATGGACCGGTTGCGTAAACCCAGTGAACTGTCGGTAATTCCATTCATGCGAAAAATAGTAGACACGCGTTACCCTATTTTTTTTTTTTAACAGAGAACGATTGCTGAGTACATGAAGCGAAGAGGGAGACCTATTGTTATCCAGTCTGCCCTCAAATTTATAAAAAAAAAAAAAAGATTCGGCGTTAAATGCGTACTCGTTATGTAGTAGATATGCTGCATGGCAGTAGAAAATGATCTTGGGTGCACTAAAGAATAAATGCAACGTGTGTTGCGAAGCCTGTAGTTCTTATAATGAGGAGATGAGCCCTTAAAAGAGAGTTTGAAAGAGTATTTTTAGGTTCACTAGTGAAAGTAAACCTTGAGATATAAAGAGTCCATTCATAAAGCAGTTGTTCACTGGACTTAACAAAAGGAGTGACCATTAATTGTAAATATTAGCTCGTAAGTGATCTTTTGTAAATAGTAGAATATAAGTCTTTCTGTACCAATGGAGGAAACCTGCAAAATTGATTGTTTTGTAAATGAACTCTATCGGCGAAGGAACTAAGCACGAATGCTGTGTGAAGATGCACACTAAAGTGCGACGTGCATAATAAAAATAACTGTTCACTGTATACTAGTGGTAGTGTTGTACTGCAAGTGTAAAAAAGAGAAGTCAAGGCTACGACAACAGGTGCAACGCAAAGTTCAGTGTTGTTCTAAGTGCAGCGACAGCTAAAACATTCGTCGTCACTTACCTGTGAGCCTCATGGGAGGCAGTTGACAGAGAAGTATGGAGGCAGCTTCAGTGTCTGGCTCCTCCGATGGGAAACGCGCGCGAGGTGTTTGAATCGATGCACTCGTGTGATACGAAGTTCACAAAAAAAAAAAAGGGAGCAATCGACGACCAGCAGCTCTGTTACAGCCTGAGCGCGAACGGATACTAAGTATTGGAGCTCACGCAACACTGTGCAGCCGCTGTGAGTGGCTGACGTGTGGGTGACGAAACAATCCAAACTTTAAACTGCTAACCGCCATGACTTCCATCGTACATACTGGAGGAAAGACATTTGTACACTTGTGTGACTACATTTTCATACGTAAATTAAGCAATTTTCTTGAGTTGAAGTTAAGATGAGTGAGAAGTAGATTGATAGATTACTCAGGCCTTAAAGCCATTAATACCGGCACTCCTGAACACTGCTAAAATGAATTATAACCCTGTCTCTTGATGGACAAAGAAAATGAATGTGCACTATAGGAAGACCCTAAACTCCAGACCAGTCCCGATCCTTAACAAATGTATCCAATAGGTTGTAAGTTATACTAATAATTTTCCACTTCTTCTGTTTCATATTGTAAATAAAAACCCGGGAAACCACTTGAATTCCTGGCACCACAGTGGAAAGGACAGATGTACTGCATGATGAACGCCGTAGACAGCTAACACAGAAAGTGAAAGCATCACGAAGTGTAGTGCTACGTTATTAAACTGTAATTGAACCACAAGGAGTCAACAGATGCTCGAACATTGTCCACTCTAGTTTAGTGAAAATAAGCACTCACTGTACTCATGTATTAGTTGTTAAGCTCAAGAGAAAGTAATTCCTGAATTCTATCCCCTGAAGTGCGAATTGAACGTTCACTTATTGTTATAAGCAAATATGGACTACACTTAAAAATGCACATAAATGTTAGTCTTGGTATTATGGAATGAAGTGACTGATGAACAAAGAATGAAAAACTTTATTTTGAAAAATGATAAATATCTGATATATGTTTATAAATGTAATTTCAATTTAAGTACATGGTACGCCAGTAACGTTATGTAAATGTCACACCAAAAATCACGAATATCAGATGAGGACATGAGGATCGAGGTAATCCTTCGGCATTCCCTCTCTCCTCATGGGGGGCAATGTGATATTCGCTATTTTTGACTTCATTAAAACAGCAAATACGAGTAGTTAATACTTTCAGCCAGAAGGCAAATACTTGTTTGTAAATAATGATTAATGTATAATGAGGCGTCGCATAGCGACGGTGGAATTTTCTAGTGATGTAATTTGTCGTCTTGGGGCGGCAATAAAAACAGAAAAATACGGATAGATATACAATCCTTCACTATTTTGTTCGCTGGAGAACAAATGAAGCCTTGAGCGCTAAGAAGACTTGTACTGTTTTTCTGAAGTAAGACGGACGCAGATTTGTGGCAGTCTGATATCATTTTTTACTAAATGTATAAAAACGTGTTATGCCTAAGTTTTGAGTGAAGTGTAGGAAGAAGGACTGTTGTAATTTACCGTGACGAAGCACGAGCGACTCAAGAGGACAATGGCTATATAAAAGAGCGCTAAATGGACATGATATGGACATAAAAATCTACCGTCATTGTAGTATTAAGCTTAAGGTACGATATATGTTTTAGTTATAATAAATATTTGTTCTGGGAATACTAAATCATTTAGCAGTGCTCATTTCTATTATCTCCTCAGTATTATTTTCATTTTAATTATGCATTTTGCTAATCTTACAGACACCAAGATCAGCAGTCTAATGTGCGTGTTACATTGATAAAAAGAAAACTGTTTTATCGTCTTCTTGCATCAGCTTTAATATTGAATTTCTCTTTTGGGTGATGTTACAGTTGTTTTTGCGCCCTTAAGAACTTTCTGGTAACTTAGGAAATTTTTTTGTCATAACAATAACTTCACAACCGGGTATGATCGTATCTACGATCATGAAGTAATTAGAAAGACGATAACGCAACTTCTTAATCAATAGCACGCTAGTTGTGACTGCCTCAAGCCACGCGAAACCGCAAGTAAAAACTATTCACATCTCACAATGCAATATTTTATGACAATGGTCAATCCATGATTCTTACGCCAATTGTGATTGATAAAACAGTTAGTTAAATCTCAATTTCCAACTTTCCATTGAATAGCAACATCACTTCTATTTTGTAACATCACAAGTGTCAGTCCTTGTGTACTTAAGTCAGCATTGTCCGTTTTGTATTAAATTCGGATGCAATTTCTGTGTTTGATCGTCAACAAGAAGGTCAAAGGGATACAGTAAACCTGAAGTGAAGCATCGGAATCTAAAACTCAACTCACAGGTGAGGTTCAAATCATAGAAAGTTAGAGTGTCGGTCCTCTTGTACTTATGACGACATTGTGCATTTTGTATTAAATTCGGATGCAATTTCTGTGTTTCATCGTCAATAAGAAGGTCCAAGGTATACAGAAAACCTGAAGTGAAGCATCGGAATCTAAAACTGTACTCACAGGAAAGGTTCAAATAATAGAAAGTTAGAATGTCAGTCCTCTTGTACTTAAGTCGGCATTGTGCCTTTTGTATTAAATTCGGATGCAATTTCTGTGTATCATCGTCAATAAGAAGGTCCAAGGGATACAGAAAACATGAAGTGAAGCATCGGAATCTAAAACTGGACTCACAGGAGAGGTTCAAATCATAGAAAGTTAGAGTGTCAGTCCTCTTGTACTTAAGTCGGCATTGTGCCTTTTGTATTAAATTCGGATGCAATTTCTGTGTTTCATCGTCAATAAGAAGGTCGTAGGTATACTGTAAACCTGAAGTGAAGCATCGGAATCTGGAACTGGACTCACAGGAGAGGTTCAAATTATAGAAAGTTAGAGTGTCAGTCCTCTTGTACTTAAGTCGGCATTGTACCTTTTGTATTAAATTCGGATGAAATTTCTGTGTTTGTTCATCAATCAGCAGGTGCAAGGTATACAGAAAACCTGAAGTGAAGCATCGGAATCTAAAACTGGACTCACAGGATAGGTTTAAGTCAAAGAAAGCTAGAGAGTCAGTCCTCTTGTACTTAAGTCGGCATTGTGGCTTTGGTATTAAATTCGGATGCAATTTCTGTGTTTCATCGTCGATAAGAAGGTCCAAGGGATACAGTAAACCTGAAGTGAAACATCGGAATCTAAAACCGGACTCACAGGACAGGTTCAAATCATAGAAAGTTGCAGTGTCAGTCCTCTTGTGCTTAAGTCGGCATTGTGCCTTTTGTATTAAATTCGGATGCAATTTCTGTGTTTGATCATCAATAAGAAGGTCCAAGGTATACAGTAAACCTGAAGTGAAGCATCGGAATCTAAGACTCAACTCACAGGAGAGGTTCAAATCATAGAAAGTTATGGTGTCAGTCCGCGTGTACTTAAGTCGGCATTGTGCCTTTTGTATTAAATCCGGGTGCAATTTCTGTGTTTCATCGTCAATAAGAAGGTCCAAGGTATACAGTAAACCTGCAGTGAAGCATCGGAAACTGAAACTGGACCCACAGGAGAAGTTCAAATCATAGTAAGTTAGAGTGTGAGTCCTCTTGTACTTAAGTCGGCATTGTGCCTTTTGTATTAAATACGGATGCAATTTCTGTGTTTCATCGTCAATAAGAAGGTCTTAGGTATAATGTAAACCTGAAGTGAAGCATCGGAATCTAAAACTGGACTCACAGGTGAGGTTCAAATCAAGGAAAGTTAGAGTGTCAGTCCTTGTGTACTTAAGTCAGCATTGTCCCTTTTGTATTAAATTCGGATGCAATTTCTGTGTTTCATCGTCTATAAGAAAGTGCAAGGGATACAGTAAACCTGAAGTGAAGCATCGGAATCTAAAACTGGACTCTCAGGAGAGGTTTAAATCAAAGAAACTTAGAGTGTCTGTCGTCCTGTACTTACGTCGGCCTTGTGCCTTTTTTTATTAAATTCGGATGCAATATCTGTGTTTCATCGTCAATAAGAAGGTCCAAGGGATACAGTGAACCTGAAGTGAAGCATCGGAATCTGAAACTGAACTCACAGGAGAGGTTCAAATCATAGAAAGTGAGAGTGTCAGTCCTCTTGTACTTAAGTCGGCATTGTGCCTTTTGTATTAAATTCGGATGCAATTTCTGCGTTTGATCATCAATAAGAATGTACAAGGTATACACTAAACCTAATGTGAAGCATCGGAATCTAAAACTCAACCCACAGTTGGTTCAAATCATGGAAAGTTATAGTGTCAGTCCTCTTGTACTTAAGTCGGCATTATGCCTTTTGTATTAAATTCGGATGCAATTTCTGTGTTTCATCGTCAATAAGAAGGTCGAAGGTATACAGTAAATCTGAAGTGAGGCATCGGGATCTTAAACTGGACTCACAGGAGAGGTTCAATTCATAGAAAGTTAGAGTGTCAGTCCTCTTGTCCTTAAGTCGGCATTGTGCCTTTTGTATTAAATTCGGATGCAATTTCTGTGTTTCATCGTCAATAAGAAGGTCCAAGGGATACAGTAAACCTGAAGTGAAGCATCGGAATCTAAAACTGGACTCACAGGAGAGGTTCAAATCATGGAAAGTTAGAGTGTCAGTCCACTTGTACTGAAGTCGACATTGTGCCTTTTATATTAAATTCGGATGCAATTTCTGTGTTTCACCGTCAATGAGAAGGTCCAAGGTATACAGTAAACCTGAAGTGAAGCATCGTAATCTAAAACTGGACTCACAGGAGAGGTGCAAATCATAGAAAGTTAGAGTGTCAGTCCACTTGTACTTAAGTCAGCATTGTGCCTTTTGTATTAAATTCGGTTGCAATTTCTGTTTTTGATCATCAATAAGAAGGTCCAAGGTAAACGGTAAACCTGAAGTGAAGCATTGGAAACTAAAAATCAACTCACAGGAGAGGTTCAAATCATAGAAAGTTAGAGTGTCAGTCCCCTTGTACTTAAGTCGGCATTGTGCCTTTTGTATTAAATTCGGATGCAATTTCTGTGTCTCAACGTCAATAAGAAGGTCCAAGGGATACAGCAAACCTGAAGTTAAGGATCGGAATCTAAAACTGGACTCACAGGAGAGGTTCAAATTGTAGAGAATTAGAGTGTCATTCCTCTTCTACTTAAGTCGTCATTGTGCCTTTTGTATTAAATTCGGATGCAAATTCTGTCTTTAATCGTCAATAAGAAGGTCCAAGGTATACAGTAAAGCTGAAGTGAAGCATCGGAATCTAAAACTGGACTCACAGGAGAGGTTCTAATCAAAGGAAGTTAGAGTGTCAGTCCTCTTGTACTTAAGTCTGCATTATGCCTTTTGTATTAAATTCGGATGCAATTTCTGTGCTTCATCGACAGTAAGCAAGACCAAGGTATACAGTAAACCTGAAGTGAAGCATCGGAATCTAAAACTGGACTCACAGGAGAGGTTCAAATCATAGAAAGTTAGAGTGTCAGTCCTCTTGTACCTAAGTCGGCATTGTCCCTTTTGTATTAAATTCGGATGCAATTTCTGTGTTTGATCATCAATAAGAAGGCCCAAGGTATACAGTAAACCTGAAGTGAAGCATCGGAATCTAAAACTCAACTAACAGGAGAGGTTCAAATCATAGACTGTTATAGTGTCAGTCCGCTTGCACTTAAGTCGGTATTGTGCCTTTGGTGTTGAATTCGGATGCAATTTCTGTGTTTTATCGTCAATAAGAAGGTCCAAGGTATACAGTAAACCTGAAGTGAAGCATCGGAATCGAAAACTGGACTCACAGGAGAGGTTCAAATCATAGAAAGTTAGAGTGTCACTCCTCGTGTACTTAAGTCGACATTGTTACTTTTGTATTAAATTCGGATGCAATTTCTGTGTTTCATCGTCAATAAGAGGGTCCAAGGGATACAGTAAACCTGAAGTGAAGCATCGGAAACAAAAACTGGACTCCCAGGAGAAGTTTAAATCAAAGAAATTTAGATTGTCAGTCCTCTTGTACTTAAGTCGGCATTGTGCCTTTTGTACTAAATTCGGATGCAATTTCTGTGTTTCATCGTCAATAAGAAGGACCAAGGGATACAGCAAACCTGAAGTTAAGCATCGGAATCTAAAACTGGACTCACAGGACAGGTTTAAATCATAGAAAGTTACAGTGTCTGTCCTCCTGTACTTAAGTCGGCATTGTGCCTGTTGTATTAAATCCGGGTGCAATTTCTGTCTTTCATCGTCAATAAGAAGGTCCAAGGTATACAGTAAACCTGCAGTGAAGCATCGGAATCTGTAACTGGACACACAGGAGAAGTTCAAATCTTAGTAAGTTAGAGTGTCAGTCCTCTTGTACTTAAGTCAGCATTGTGCCTTTTGTATTAAATACGGATGCAATTTCTGTGTTTCATCGTCAATAAGAAGGTCTTAGGTATACTGTAAACCTGAAGTGAAGCATCGGAATCTAAAACAGGACTCACAGATGAGGTTCAAATCATAGAAAGTTAGAGTGTCAGTCCTTGTGTACTTAAGTCAGCATTGTCCCTTTTGTATTAAATTCGGACACAATTTCTGTGCTTCATCGTCTATAAGAAAGTCCAAGGGATACAGTAAATTTGAAGTGAAGCATCGGAATCTAAAACTGGACTCTCAGGAGAGGTTTAAATCAAAGAAACTTAGAGTGTGTGTCCTCTTGTACTTAAGTCGGCCTTGTGCCTTTTGTATTAAATTCGGATGCAATGTCTGTGATTCATCGTCAATAAGAAGGTCCTAGGGATACAGTAAACCTGAAGTGAAGCATCGGAATCTGAAACTGGACTCACAGGAGAGGTTCAAATCATAGAAAGTGAGAGTGTCAGTCCTCTTGTACTTAAGTCGGCATTGTGCCTTTTGTATTAAATTCGGATGCAATTTCTGCGTTTGATCATCAATAAGAATGTCCAAGGTATAGAGTAAACCTGATGTGAAGCATCGGATTCTAAAACTCAACTCAAAGTTGGTTCAAATCATAGAAAGTTATAGTGTCAGTCCTCTTGTACTTAAGTCGGCATTATGCCTTTTGTATTAAATTCGGATGCAATTTCTGTGTTTCATCGTCAATAAGAAGGTCGATGGTATACAGTAAATCTGAAGTGAAGCATCGGGATCTTAATCTGGACTCACAGGAGAGGTTCAAATCATAGAAAGTTTGAGTGTCAGTCCTCTTGTACTTAAGTCGGCATTGTGCCTTTTATATTAAATTCGAACGCAATTTCTTTGTTTCATCGTCAATAAGAAGGTCCAAGAGATACAGTAAACCTGAAGTGAAGCATCGTAATCTAAAACTGGACTCACAGGAGTGGTTCAAATCATAGAAAGTTAGAGTGTCAGTCCTCTTGTTCTTAAGTCGACATCGTGCCTTTTCTATTAAATTCGGATGCAATTTCTGTGTTTCATCGTCAATAAGAAGGTCCAAGGTATACAGTAAACCTGAAGTGAAGCATCGGAATCTAAAACTGGACTCACAGGAGAGGTTCAAATCATAGAAAGTTAGAGTGTCCGTCCTCTTTTACTTAAGTCGGCATTGTGCCTTTTGTATTACACTCGGATGCAATTTCTGTGTTTCATCGTCAATAAGAAGGACCAAGGTATACAGTAAACCTGTAGTGAAGCATCGGAATCTAAAACTGGACTCACAGGAGAGGTGCAAATCATAGAAAGTTAGGGTGTCAGTCCTCTTGTACTTAAGTCAGCATTGTGCCTTTTGTATTAAATTTGGATGCAATTTCTGTTTTTGATCATCAACAAGAAGGTCCAATTTAAACGGTAAACCTGAAGTGAATCATCGGAAACTAAAAATCAACTCACAGGACAGGTTCATATCATAGAAATTTAGAGTGTCAGTCCTCTTCTACTTAAGTCGGCATTGTGCCTTTTGTATTAAATTCGGATGCAATTTCTGTGTTTCATCGTCACTAAGAAGAACCAAGGTATACATTAAACCTGAAGTGAAGCATCGGAATCACAAACCAAACTCAAAGGAGAGGTTCGAATCATAGAAAATTATAGTGTCAGTACTCTTGTACTTAAGTCGGCATTTTGTCTTTTGTATTAAACTCGGATGTAATTTCTGTGTTTCATCGTCAATAAGAAGCTCCAAGGTATACAGTAAACCGGAAGTGAAGCATCGGAATCTGAAACTGGACTCACAGGAGAAGTTCAAACCATAGAAAGTTAGAGTGTCAGTCCTCTTGTACTTAAGTCGGCATTGTGCCTTTTGTATTAAATACGGATGCAATATCTGTATTTCATCGTCAATAAGAAGGTCTTAGGTATACTGTAAACCTGAAGTGAAGCATCGGAATCTAAAACTGGACTCACAGGAGAGGTTCAAATCATAGAATGTTAGAGTGTCAGTCCTTGTGTACTTAAGTCAGCATTGTCCTTTTGTATTAAATTCTGATGCAATTTCTGTGTTTCATCGTCAATAAGAAGGTCAAAGGGATACAGTAAACCTGAAGTGAAGCATCGGAATCTAAAACTGGACTCACAGGAGAGGTTCAAATCATAGAAAGTGAGAGTGTCAGTCCTCTTGTACAACAGTCGGCGTTGTGCCCTTTGTATTAAATTCGGATGCAATTACTGCGTTTGATCATCAATAAGAATGTCCAAGGTATACAGTAAACCTGATGTGAAGCATCGGAATCTAAAACTCAACTCACTGGAGTGGTTCAAATCATAGAGAGTTATAGTATCAGTCCTCTTGTACTTAAGTCGGCATTGTAACTTTTGTATTAAATTCGGATGCAATTTCTGTGTTTCATCGTCAATAAGAAGGTCGAAGGTATACAGTAAATCTGAAGTGAAGCATCGGAATCTAAAACTGGACTCACAGTAGAGGTTCAAATCATGGAAAGTTATAGTGTCAGTCCTCCTGTACTTAAGTCGACATTGTGCCTTTTGTATTAAATTCGGATGCAATTTCTGTGTTTCATCGTCAATAAGAAGGTCCAAGGTATACAGTAAACCTGAAGTGAAGCATCGGAATCTAAAACTGGACTCACAGGAGAGGTTCAAATAATAGAAAGTTAGAATGTCAGTCCTCTTGTACTTAAGTCGGCATTGTGCCTTTTGTATTAAATCCGGGTGCAATTTCTGTGTTTCATCGTCAATAAGAAGGTCCAAGGTATACAGTAAACCTGCAGTGAAGCATCGGAATCTGAAACTGGACACACAGGAGAAGTTCAAATCTTAGTAAGTTAGAGTGTCAGTCCTCTTGTACTTAAGTCGGCATTATGCCTTTTGTATTAAATTCGGATGCTATTTCTGTGATTCATCGTCAATAAGAAGGTCGAAGGTATACAGTAAATCTGAAGTGAAGCATCGGGATCTTAAACTGGACTCACAGGAGAGGTTCAAATCATAGAAAGTTTGGGTGTCAGTCCTATTGTACTTAAGTCGGCATTGTGCCTTTTATATTAAATTCGGATGCAATTTCTTTGTTTCATCGTCAATAAGAAGGTCCAAGAGATACAGTAAACCTGAAGTGAAGCTTCGTAATCTAAAACTGGACTCACTGGAGAGCTTCAAATCATAGAAAGTTAGAGTGTCAGTCCTCTTTTACTTAAGTCGGCATTGTGCCTTTTGTATTAAATTCGGATGCAATATCTGTGTTTCATCGTCAATAAGAAGGACCAAGGTATACAGTAAACCTGTAGTGAAGCATCGGAATCTAAAACTGGACTCACAGGAGAGGTGCAAATCATAGAAAGTTAGGGTGTCAGTCCTCTTGTACTTAAGTCAGCATTGTGCCTTTTGTATTAAATTTGGATGCAATTTCTGTTTTTGATCATCAACAAGAAGGTCCAAGATAAACGGTAAACCTGAAGTGAAGCATCGGAAACTAAAAATCAACTCACAGGAGAGGTTCAAATCATAGAAAGTTAGAGTGTCAGTCCTCTTGTACTTAAGTCGGCATTGTGCCTTTTGTATTAAATTCGGATGTAATTTCTGTGTCTCATCGTCAATAAGAAGGTCCAAGGGATACAGCAAACCTGAAGTGAAGCATCGGAATCTAAAACTGGACTCACAGCAGAGGTTCAAATCATAGAAAGTTAGAGTGTCATTCCTCTTCTACTTAAGTCGACATTGTGCCATTTGTATTAGATTCGGATGCAATCTCTGTGTTTCATCGTCAATAAGAAGGTCCAAGGGATACAGTAAACCTGAAGTGAAGCATCGGAATCTAAAACTGGACTCCCAGGAGAAGTATAAATCAAAGAAAGTTAGAGTGTCAGTCCGCATGTACTTAAGTCGGCATTGTGCCTTTTGTATTAAATTCGGATGCAATTTCTGTGTTTCATCGTCAATAAGAAGGACCAAGGGACACAGTAAACCTGAAGTGAAGCATTGGAATCTAAAACTGGACTCACAGGAGAGGTTCAAATCATAGAAAGTGAGAGTGTCAGTCCTCTTGTACATCAGTCGGCATTGTGCCCTTTGTATTAAATTCGGATGCAATTACTGCGTTTGATCATCAATAAGAATGTCCAAGGTATACAGTAAACCTGATGTGAAGCATCGGAATCTAAAACTCAACTCACTGGAGTGGTTCAAATCATAGAGAGTTATAGGGTCAGTCCTCTTGTACTTAAGTCGGCATTGTGCCTTTTGTATTAAATTCGGATGCAATTTCTGTGTTTCATCGTCAATAAGAAGGTCCAAGGTATACAGTAAACCTGAAGTGAAGCATCGGAATCTAAAACTGGACTCACAGGAGAGGTTCAAATAATAGAAAGATAGAATGTCAGTCCTCTTGTACTTAAGTCGGCATTGTGCCTTTTGTATTAAATTCGGATGCAATTTCTGTGTTTCATCGTCAATAAGAAGGACCAAGGTATACAGTAAACCTGTAGTGAAGCATCGGAATCTAAAACTGGACTCACAGGAGAGGTACAAATCATAGAAAGTTAGGATGTCAGTCCTCTTGTACTTAAGTCAGCATTGTGCCTTTTGTATTAAATTTGAATGCAATTTCTGTTTTTGATCATCAACAAGAAGGTCCAAGATAAACGGTAAACCTGAAGTGAAGCATCGGAAACTAAAAATCAACTCACAGGAGAGGTTCAAATCATAGAAAGTTAGAATGTCAGTCCTCTTGTACTTAAGTCGGCATTGTGCCTTTTGTATTAAATTCGGATGCAATTTCTGTGTCTCATCGTCAATAAGAAGGTCCAAGGGATACAGCAAACCTGAAGTGAAGCATCGGAATCTAAAACTGGACTCACAGCAGAGGTTCAAATCATAGAAAGTTAGAGTTGCATTCCTCTTCTACTTAAGTCGACATTGTGCCATTTGTATTAGATTCGGATGCAATTTCTGTGTCTAATCGTCAATAAGAAGGTCCAAGTGATACAGTAAACCTGAAGTGAAGCATCGGAATCTAAAACTGGACTCCCAGGAGAAGTTTAAATCAAAGAAAGTTAGAGTGTCAGTCCTCATGTACTTAAGTCGGCATTGTGCCTTTTGTATTAAATTCGGATGCAATTTCTGTGTTTCATCGTCAATAAGAAGGACCAAGGGATACAGTAAACCTTAAGTGAAGCATTGGAATCTAAAAGCTGACTCACAGGAGAGGTTCAAATCATAGAAAGTTAGTGTGTCAGTCCTCTTGTACTTAAGTCGGCATTGTGGCATTTATATTAAATTCGGATGCAATTTCTGTGTTTCATCGTCAATAAGAAGGTCCAAGGGATATAGTAAACCTGAAATGAACTATCGGAACCTAAAACTGGACTCACAGGACAGGTTCATATCATAGAAATTTAGAGAGTCAGTCCTCTTCTACTTAAGTCGGCATTGTGCCTTTTGTATTAAATTCGGATGCAATTTCTGTGTTTCATCGTCAATAAGAAGAACCAAGGTATACATTAAACCTGAAGTGAAGCATCGGAATCACAAACTCAACTCACAGGAGAGTTTCAAATCATAGAAAATTATAGTGTCAGTACTCTTGTACTTAAGTCGGCATTTTGCCTTTTCTATTAAACTCGGATGCAATTTCTGTGTTTCATCGTCAATAAGAAGCTCCAAGGTATACAGTAAACGGGAAGTGAAGCATCGGAATCTGAAACTGGACTCACAGGAGAAGTTCAAACCATAGAAAGTTAGAGTGTCAGTCCTCTTGTACTTAAGTCGGCATTGTGCCTTTTGTATTAAATACGGATGCAATATCTGTGTTTCATCGTCAGTAAGAAGGTCTTAGGTATACTGTAAACCTGAAGTGAAGCATCGGAATCTAAAACTGGACTCACAGGAGAGGTTCAAATCATAGAGTGTTAGAGTGTCAGTCCTTGTGTACTTAAGTCAGCATTGTCCTTTTGTATAAAATTCTGATGCAATTTCTGTGTTTCATCGTCAATAAGAAGGTCAAAGGGATACAGTAAACCTGAAGTGAAGCATCGGAATCTAAAACTGGACTCACAGGAGAGATTCAAATCATAGAAAGTGAGAGTGTCAGTCCTCTTGTACATCAGTCGGCATTGTGCCCTTTGTATTAAATTCGGATGCAATTACTGCGTTTGATCATCAATAAGAATGTCCAAGGTATACAGTAAACCTGATGTGAAGCATTGGAATCTAAAACTCAACTCACTGGAGAGGTTCAAATCATAGAGAGTTATAGTGTCAGTCCTCTTGTACTTAAGTCGGCATTGTGCCTTTTGTATTAAATTCGGATGCAATTTCTGTGTTTCATCGTCAATAAGAAAGTCGAAGGTATACTGTAAATCTGAAGTGAAGCATCAGAATCTAAAACTGGACTCACAGGAGAGGTTCAAATCATGGAAAGTTAGAGTGTCAGTCCTCCTGTACTTAAGTCGACATTGTGCCTTTTGTATTAAATTCGGATGCAATTTCTGTGTTTCATCGTCAATAAGAAGGTCCAAGAGATACAGTAAACCTGAAGTGAAGCATCGGAATCTAAAACTGGACTCACAGGAGTGGTTCAAATCATAGAAAGTTAGAGTGTCAGTCCTCTTGTACTTAAGTCGACATCGTGCCTTTTCTATTAAATTCGGATGCAATTTCTGTGTTTCATCGTCAATAAGAAGGTCCAAGGTATACAGTAAACCTGAAGTGAAGCATCGGAATCTAAAACTGGACTCACAGGAGAGGTTCAAATCATAGAAAGTTAGAGTGTCAGTCCTCTTTTACTTAAGTCGGCATTGTGCCTTTTGTATTAAATTCGGATGCAATTTCTGTGTTTCATCGTCAATAAGAAGGACCAAGGTATACAGTAAACCTGTAGTGAAGCATCGGAATCTAAAACTGGACTCACAGGAGTGGTGCAAATCATAGAAAGTTAGGGTGTCAGTCCTCTTGTACTTAAGTCAGCATTGTGCCTTTTGTATTAAATTTGGATGCAATTTCTGTTTTTGATCATCAACAAGAAGGTCCAAGATAAAAGGTCAACCTAAAGTGAAGCATCGGAAACTAAAAATCAACTCACAGGAGAGGTTCAAATCATAGAAAGTTAGAGTGTCAGTCCTCTTGTACTTAAGTCGGCATTGTGCCTTTTGTATTAAATTCGGATGCAATTTCTGTGTCTCATCGTCAATAAGAAGGTCCAAGGGATTCAGCAAACCTGAAGTGAAGCATCGGAATCTAAAACTGGACTCACAGCAGAGGTTCAAATCATAGAAAGGTAGAGTGTCATTCCTCTTCTACTTAAGTCGACATTGTGCCATTTGTATTAGATTCGGATGCAATTTCTGTGTTTCATCGTCAATAAGAAGGTCCAAGGGATACAGTAAACCTAAAGTGAAGCATCGGAATCTAAAACTGGACTCCCAGGAGAAGTTTAAATCAAAGAAAGTTAGAGTGTCAGTCCTCATGTACTTAAGTCGGCATTGTGCCTTTTGTATTAAATTCGGATGCAATTTCTGTGTTACATCGTCAATAAGAAGGACCAAGGGATACAGTAAACCTGAAGTGAAACATTGGAATCTACAACTGGACTCACAGGAGAGGTTCAAATCATAGAAAGTGAGAGTGTCAGTCCTCTTGTACATCTGTCGGCATTGCGCCCTTTGTATTAAATTCGGATGCAATTACTGCGTTTGATCATAAATAAGAATGTCCAAGGTATACAGTAAAGCTGATGTGAAGCATCGGAATCTAAAACTCAACTCACTGGAGTGGTTCAAATCATAGAGAGTTATAGTGTCAGTCCTCTTTACTTAAGTCGGCATTGTGCCATTGTATTAAATTCGGATGCAATTTCTGTGTTTCATCGTCAATAAGAATGTCGAAGGTATACAGTAAATCTGAAGTGAAGCATCAGAATCTAAAACTGGACTCACAGGAGAGGTTCAAATCATGGAAATCTAGAGTGTCAGTCCTCCTGTACTTAAGTCGACATTGTGCCTTTTGTATTAAATTCGGATGCAATTTCTGTGTTTCATCGTCAATAAGAAGGTCCAAGGTATACAGTAAACCTGAAGTGAAGCATCGGAATCTAAAACTGGACTCACAGGAGAGGTTCAAATAATAGAAAGTTAGAATGTCAGTCCTCTTGTACTTAAGTCGGCATTGTGCCATTTGTATTAAATCCGGGTGCAATTTCTGTGTTTCATCGTCAATAAGAAGGTCCAACGTATACAGTAAACCTGCAGTGAAGCATCGGAATCTGAAACTGGACACACAGGAGAAGTTCAAATCTTAGTAAGTTAGAGTGTCAGTCGTCTTGTACTTAAGTCGGCATTGTGCCTTTTGTATTAAATACGGATGCAATTTCTGTGTTTCATCGTCAATAAGAAGGTCTTAGGTATACTGTAAACCTGAAGTGAAGCATCGGAATCTAAAACAGGACTCACAGAAGAGGTTCAAATCATAGAAAGTTAGAGTGTCAGTCCTTGTGTACTTAAGTCAGCATTGTCCCTTTTGTATTAAATTCGGACACAATTTCTGTGTTTCATCGTCTATAAGAAAGTCCAAGGGATACAGTAAAACTGAAGTGAAGCATCGGAATCTGAAACTGGACTCACAGGAGAGTTTCAAATTATAGAAAGTGAGAGTGTCAGTCCTCTTGTACTTAAGTCGGCATTGTGCCTTTTGTATTAATTTCGGATGCAATTTCTGCGTTTGATCATCAATAAGAATGTCCAAGGTATAGAGTAAACCTGATGTGAAGCATCGGAATCTAAAACTCAACTCAAAGTTGGTTCAAATCATAGAAAGTTATAGTGTCAGTCCTCTTGTACTTAAGTCGGCATTATGCCTTTTGCATTGAATTCGGATGCAATTTCTGTGTTTCCTCGTCAATAAGAAGGTCGAAGGTATACAGTAAATCTGAAGTGAAGCATCGGGATCTTAAACTGGACTCACAGGAGAGGTTCAAATCATAGAAAGTTTGAGTGTCAGTCCTCTTGTACTTAAGTCGGCATTGTGCCTTTTATATTAAATTCGGATGCAATTTCTTTGTTTCATCGTCAATAAGAAGGTCCAAGAGATACAGTAAACCTGAAGTGAAGCATCGTAATCTAAAACTGGACTCACAGGAGTGGTTCAAATCATAGAAAGTTAGAGTGTCAGTCCTCTTGTACTTAAGTCGACATCGTGCCTTTTCTATTAAATTCGGATGCATATTCTGTGTTTCATCGTCAATAAGAAGGTCCAAGGTATACAGTAAACCTGAAGTGAAGCATCGGAATCTAAAACTGGACTCACAGGAGAGGTCAAATCATAGAAAGTTAGAGTGTCAGTCCTCTTTTACTTAAGTCGGCATTGTGCCTTTTGTATTAAATTCGGATGCAATTTCTGTGTTTCATCGTCAATAAGAAGGACCAAGGTATACAGTAAACCTGTAGTGAAGCATCGGAATCTAAAACTGGACTCACAGGAGAGGTGCAAATCATAGAATGTTAGGGTGTCAGTCCTCTTGTACTTAAGTCAGCATTGTGCCTTTTGCATTAAATTTGGATGCAATTTCTGTTTTTGATCATCAACAAGAAGGTCCAAGATAAACGGTAAACCTGAAGTGAAGCATCGGAAACTAAAAATCAACTCACAGGAGAGGTTCAAATCATAGAAAGTTAGAGTGTCAGTCCTCTTGTACTTAAGTCGGCATTGTGCCTTTTGTATTAAATTCGGATGCAATTTCTGTGTCTCATCGTCAATAAGAATGTCCAAGGGATACAGCAAACCTGAAGTGAAGCATCGGAATCTAAAACTGGACTCACAGCAGAGGTTCAAATCATAGAAAGTTAGAGTGTCATTCCTCTTCTACTTAAGTCGGCATTGTGCCATTTGTATTAGATTCGGATGCAATTTCTGTGTTTCATCGTCAATAAGAAGGTCCAAGGGATACAGTAAACCTGAAGTGAGGCATCGGAAACTAAAACTGGACTCCCAGGAGAAGTTTAAATCAAAGAAAGTTAGAGTGTCAGTACTCATGTACTTAAGTCGGCATTGTGCCTTTTGTATTAAATTCGGATGCAATTTCTGTGTTTCATCGTCAATAAGAAGGACCAAGGGATACAGTAAACCTGAAGTGAAGCATCGTAATCTAAAACTGGACTCACAGGAGAGGTTCAAATCATGGAAAGTTAGAGTGTCAGTCCACCTGTACTTAAGTCGACATTGTGCCTTTTGTATTAAATTCGGATGCAATTTCTGTGTTTCATCGTAAATAAGAAGGTCCAAGGTATACACTAAACCTGAAGTGAAGCATCGGAATTTAAACTGGACTCACAGGAGGGGTTCAAATAATAGAAAGTTAGAATGTCAGTCCTCTTGTACTTAAGTCGGCATTGTGCCTTTTGTATTAAATTCGGATGCAATTTCTGTGTTTCATCGTCAATAAGAAGGACCAAGGTATACAGTAAACCTGTAGTGAAGCATCGGAATCTAAAACTGGACTCACAGGAGAAGTGCAAATCATAGAAAGTTAGGGTGTCAGTCCTCTTGTACTTAAGTCAGCATTGTGCCTTTTGTATTAAATTTGGATGCAATTTCTGTTTTAGATCATCAACAAGAAGGTCCAAGATAAACGGTAAACCTGAAGTGAAGCATCGGAAACTAAAAATCAACTCACAGGAGAGGTTCAAATCATAGAAAGTTAGAGTGTCAGTCCTCTTGTACTTAAGTGGGCATTGTGCCTTTTGTATTAAATTCGGATGCAATTTCTGTGTCTCA
Organism: Schistocerca americana; assembly: GCF_021461395.2. NCBI lineage: Eukaryota > Metazoa > Arthropoda > Insecta > Orthoptera > Acrididae > Schistocerca > Schistocerca americana. Next base: position 1,070,697,716 of record NC_060120.1, on the reverse strand, counting down.
TCGTCAATAAGAATGTCCAAGGGATACAGCAAACCTGAAGTGAAGCATCGGAATCTAAAACTGGACTCACAGCAGAGGTTCAAATCATAGAAAGTTAGAGTGTCATTCCTCTTCTACTTAAGTCGGCATTGTGCCATTTGTATTAGATTCGGATGCAATTTCTGTGTTTCATCGTCAATAAGAAGGTCCAAGGGATACAGTAAACCTGAAGTGAAGCATCGGAATCTAAAACTGGACTCCCAGGAGAAGTTTAAATCAAAGAAAGTTAGAGTGTCAGTCCTCATGTACTTAAGTCGGCATTGTGCCTTTTGTATTAAATTCGGATGCAATTTCTGTGTTTCATCGTCAATAAGAATGACCAAGGGATACAGTAAACCTGAAGTGAAGCATCGTAATCTAAAACTGGACTCACAGGAGAGGTTCAAATCATGGAAAATTAGAGTGTCAGTCCACCTGTACTTAAGTCGACATTGTGCCTTTTGTATTAAATTCGGATGCAATTTCTGTGTTTCATCGTAAATAAGAAGGTCCAAGGTATACAGTAAACCTGAAGTGAAGCATCGGAATTTAAACTGGACTCACAGGAGAGGTTCAAATAATAGAAAGTTAGAATGTCAGTCCTCTTGTACTTAAGTCGGCATTGTGCCTTTTGTATTAAATTCGGATGCAATTTCTGTGTTTCATCGTCAATAAGAAGGACCAAGGTATACAGTAAACCTGTAGTGAAGCATCGGAATCTAAAACTGGACTCACAGGAGAAGTGCAAATCATAGAAAGTTAGGGTGTCAGTCCTCTTGTACTTAAGTCAGCATTGTGCCTTTTGTATTAAATTTGGATGCAATTTCTGTTTTTGATCATCAACAAGAAGGTCCAAGATAAACGGTAAACCTGAAGTGAAGCATCGGAAACTAAAAATCAACTCACAGGAGAGGTTCAAATCATAGAAAGTTAGAGTGTCAGTCCTCTTGTACTTAAGTCGGCATTGTGCCTTTTGTATTAAATTCGGATGCAATTTCTGTGTCTCATCGTCAATAAGAATGTCCAAGGGATACAGCAAACCTGAAGTGAAGCATCGGAATCTAAAACTGGACTCACAGCAGAGGTTCAAATCATAGAAAGTTAGAGTGTCATTCCTCTTCTACTTAAGTCGGCATTGTGCCATTTGTATTAGATTCGGATGCAATTTCTGTGTTTCATCGTCAATAAGAAGGTCCAAGGGATACAGTAAACCTGAAGTGAAGCATCGGAATCTAAAACTGGACTCCCAGGAGAAGTTTATATCAAAGAAAGTTAGAGTGTCAGTCCTCATGTACTTAAGTCGGCATTGTGCCTTTTGTATTAAATTCGGATGCAATTTCTGTGTTTCATCGTCAATAAGAAGGACCAAGGGATACAGTAAACCTGAAGTGAAGCTTCGTAATCTAAAACTGGACTCACAGGAGAGGTTCAAATCATGGAAAGTTAGAGTGTCAGTCCTCCTGTACTTAAGTCGACATTGTGCCTTTTGTATTAAATTCGGATGCAATTTCTGTGTTTCATCGTAAATAAGAAGGTCCAAGGTATACAGTAAACCTGAAGTGAAGCATCGGAATGTAAAACTGGACTCACAGGAGAGGTTCAAATAATAGAAAGTTAGAATGTCAGTCCTCTTGTACTTCAGTCGGCGTTGTGCCTTTTGTATTAAATTCGGATGCAATTTCTGTGTTTCATTTTCAATAAGAAGTACCAAGGTATACAGTAAACCTGTAGTGAAGCATCGGAATCTAAAACTGGACTCACAGGAGAAGTGCAAATCATAGAAAGTTAGGGTGTCAGTCCTCTTGTACTTAAGTCAGCATTGTGCCTTTTGTATTAAATTTGGATGCAATTTCTGTTTTTGATCATCAACAAGAAGGTCCAAGATAAACGGTAAACCTGAAGTGAAGCATGGGAAACTAAAAATCAACTCACAGGAGAGGTTCAAATCATAGAAAGTTAGAATGTCAGTCCTCTTGTACTTAAGTCGGCATTGTGCCTTTTGTATTAAATTCGGATGCAATTTCTGTGTCTCATCGTCAATAAGAAGGTCCAAGGGATACAGCAAACCTGAAGTGAAGCATCGGAATCTAAAACTGGACTCACAGCAGAGGTTCAAATCATAGAAAGTTAGAGTGTCATTCCTCTTCTACTTAAGTCGACATTGTGCCATTTGTATTAGATTCGGATGCAATTTCTGTGTTTCATCGTCAATAAGAAGGTCCAAGGGATACAGTAAACCTAAAGTGAAGCATCGGAATCTAAAACTGGACTCCCAGGAGAAGTTTAAATCAAAGAAAGTTAGAGTGTCAGTCCTCATGTACTTAAGTCGGCATTGTGCCTTTTGTATTAAATTCGGATGCAATTTCTGTGTTTCATCGTCAATAAGAAGGACCAAGGGATACAGTAAACCTTAAGTGAAGCATTGGAATCTAAAACTGGACTCACAGGAGAGGTTCAAATCATGGAAAGTTAGTGTGTCAGTCCTCTTGTACTTAATTCGGCATTGTGGCTTTTGTATTAAATTCGGATGCAATTTCTGTGTTTCATCGTCAATAAGAAGGTCCAAGGGATATAGTAAACCTGAAATGAACAATCGGAATCTAAAACTGGACTCACAGGACAGGTTCATATCATAGAAATTTAGAGTGTCAGTCCTCTTCTACTTAAGTCAGCATTGTGCCTTTTGTATTAAATTTGGATGCAATTTCTGTTTTTGATCATCAACAAGAAGGTCCAAGATAAACGGTAAACCTGAAGTGAAGCATCGGAAACTAAAAATCAACTCACAGGAGAGGTTCAAATCATAGAAAGTTAGAGTGTCAGTCCTCTTGAACTTAAGTCGGCATTGTGCCTTTTGTATTAAATTCGGATGCAATTTCTGTGTCTCATCGTCAATAAGAAGGTCCAAGGGATACAGCAAACCTGAAGTGAAGCATCGGAATCCTAAACTGGACTCACAGCAGAGGTTCAAATCATAGAAAGTTAGAGTGTCATTCCTCTTTTACTTAAGTCGACATTGTGCCATTTGTATTAGATTCGGATGCAATTTCTGTGTTTCATCGTCAATAAGAAGGTCCAAGGGATACAGTAAACCTGAAGTGAAGCATCGGAATCTAAAACTGGACTCACAGGAGAGGTTCAAATCATGGAAAATTAGAGTGTCAGTCCACCTGTACTTAAGTCGACATTGTGCCTTTTGTATTAAATTCGGATGCAATTTCTGTGTTTCATCGTAAATAAGAAGGTCCAAGGTATACAGTAAACCTGAAGTGAAGCATCGGAATTTAAACTGGACTCACAGGAGAGGTTCAAATAATAGAAAGTTAGAATGTCAGTCCTCTTGTACTTAAGTCGGCATTGTGCCTTTTGTATTAAATTCGGATGCAATTTCTGTGTTTCATCGTCAATAAGAAGGACCAAGGTATACAGTAAACCTGAAGTGAAGCATCGGAATTTAAACTGGACTCACAGGAGAGGTTCAAATAATAGAAAGTTAGAATGTCAGTCCTCTTGTACTTAAGTCGGCATTGTGCCTTTTGTATTAAATTCGGATGCAATTTCTGTGTTTCATCGTCAATAAGAAGGACCAAGGTATACAGTAAACCTGTAGTGAAGCATCGGAATCTAAAACTGGACTCACAGGAGAAGTGCAAATCATAGAAAGTTAGGGTGTCAGTCCTCTTGTACTTAAGTCAGCATTGTGCCTTTTGTATTAAATTTGGATGCAATTTCTGTTTTTGATCATCAACAAGAAGGTCCAAGATAAACGGTAAACCTGAAGTGAAGCATCGGAAACTAAAAATCAACTCACAGGAGAGGTTCAAATCATAGAAAGTTAGAGTGTCAGTCCTCTTGTACTTAAGTCGGCATTGTGCCTTTTGTATTAAATTCGGATGCAATTTCTGTGTCTCATCGTCAATAAGAATGTCCAAGGGATACAGCAAACCTGAAGTGAAGCATCGGAATCTAAAACTGGACTCACAGCAGAGGTTCAAATCATAGAAAGTTAGAGTGTCATTCCTCTTCTACTTAAGTCGGCATTGTGCCATTTGTATTAGATTCGGATGCAATTTCTGTGTTTCATCGTCAATAAGAAGGTCCAAGGGATACAGTAAACCTGAAGTGAAGCATCGGAATCTAAAACTGGACTCCCAGGAGAAGTTTATATCAAAGAAAGTTAGAGTGTCAGTCCTCATGTACTTAAGTCGGCATTGTGCCTTTTGTATTAAATTCGGATGCAATTTCTGTGTTTCATCGTCAATAAGAAGGACCAAGGGATACAGTAAACCTGAAGTGAAGCATCGTAATCTAAAACTGGACTCACAGGAGAGGTTCAAATCATGGAAAGTTAGAGTGTCAGTCCTCCTGTACTTAAGTCGACATTGTGCCTTTTGTATTAAATTCGGATGCAATTTCTGTGTTTCATCGTAAATAAGAAGGTCCAAGGTATACAGTAAACCTGAAGTGAAGCATCGGAATGTAAAACTGGACTCACAGGAGAGGTTCAAATAATAGAAAGTTAGAATGTCAGTCCTCTTGTACTTCAGTCGGCATTGTGCCTTTTGTATTAAATTCGGATGCAATTTCTGTGTTTCATTTTCAATAAGAAGTACCAAGGTATACAGTAAACCTGTAGTGAAGCATCGGAATCTAAAACTGGACTCACAGGAGAAGTGCAAATCATAGAAAGTTAGGGTGTCAGTCCTCTTGTACTTAAGTCAGCATTGTGCCTTTTGTATTAAATTTGGATGCAATTTCTGTTTTTGATCATCAACAAGAAGGTCCAAGATAAACGGTAAACCTGAAGTGAAGCATGGGAAACTAAAAATCAACTCACAGGAGAGGTTCAAATCATAGAAAGTTAGAATGTCAGTCCTCTTGTACTTAAGTCGGCATTGTGCCTTTTGTATTAAATTCGGATGCAATTTCTGTGTCTCATCGTCAATAAGAAGGTCCAAGGGATACAGCAAACCTGAAGTGAAGCATCGGAATCTAAAACTGGACTCACAGCAGAGGTTCAAATCATAGAAAGTTAGAGTGTCATTCCTCTTCTACTTAAGTCGACATTGTGCCATTTGTATTAGATTCGGATGCAATTTCTGTGTTTCATCGTCAATAAGAAGGTCCAAGGGATACAGTAAACCTAAAGTGAAGCATCGGAATCTAAAACTGGACTCCCAGGAGAAGTTTAAATCAAAGAAAGTTAGAGTGTCAGTCCTCATGTACTTAAGTCGGCATTGTGCCTTTTGTATTAAATTCGGATGCAATTTCTGTGTTTCATCGTCAATAAGAAGGACCAAGGGATACAGTAAACCTTAAGTGAAGCATTGGAATCTAAAACTGGACTCACAGGAGAGGTTCAAATCATGGAAAGTTAGTGTGTCAGTCCTCTTGTACTTAATTCGGCATTGTGGCTTTTGTATTAAATTCGGATGCAATTTCTGTGTTTCATCGTCAATAAGAAGGTCCAAGGGATATAGTAAACCTGAAATGAACAATCGGAATCTAAAACTGGACTCACAGGACAGGTTCATATCATAGAAATTTAGAGTGTCAGTCCTCTTCTACTTAAGTCAGCATTGTGCCTTTTGTATTAAATTTGGATGCAATTTCTGTTTTTGATCATCAACAAGAAGGTCCAAGATAAACGGTAAACCTGAAGTGAAGCATCGGAAACTAAAAATCAACTCACAGGAGAGGTTCAAATCATAGAAAGTTAGAGTGTCAGTCCTCTTGAACTTAAGTCGGCATTGTGCCTTTTGTATTAAATTCGGATGCAATTTCTGTGTCTCATCGTCAATAAGAAGGTCCAAGGGATACAGCAAACCTGAAGTGAAGCATCGGAATCCTAAACTGGACTCACAGCAGAGGTTCAAATCATAGAAAGTTAGAGTGTCATTCCTCTTTTACTTAAGTCGACATTGTGCCATTTGTATTAGATTCGGATGCAATTTCTGTGTTTCATCGTCAATAAGAAGGTCCAAGGGATACAGTAAACCTGAAGTGAAGCATCGGAATCTAAAACTGGACTCCCAGAAGAAGTTTAAATCAAAGAAAGTTAGAGTGTCAGTCCTCATGTACTTAAGTCGGCATTGTGCTTTTTGTATTAAATTCGGATGCAATTTCTGTGTTTCATCGTCAATAAGAAGGACCAAGGGATACAGTAAACCTGAAGTGAAACATTGGAATCTACAACTGGACTCACAGGAGAGGTTCAAATCATAGAAAGTGAGAGTGTCAGTCCTCTTGTACATCAGTCGGCATTGTGCCCTTTGTATTAAATTCGGATGCAATTACTGCGTTTGATCATCAATAAGAATGTCCAAGGTATACAGTAAACCTGATGTGAAGCATCGGAATCTAAAACTCAACTCACTGGAGTGGTTCAAATCATAGAGAGTTATAGTGTCAGTCCTCTTGTACTTAAGTCGGCATTGTGCCTTTCGTATTAAATTCGGATGCAATTTCTGTGTTTCATCGTCAATAAGAAGGTCGAAGGTATACAGTAAATCTGAAGTGAAGCATCGGAATCTAAAACTGGACTCACAGGAGAGGTTCAAATCATAGAATGTTAGAGTGTCAGTCCTTGTGTACTTAAGTCAGCATTGTCCTTTTGTATTAAATTATGATGCAATTTCTGTGTTTCATCGCCAATAAGAAGGTCAAAGGGATACAATAAACCTGAAGTGAAGCATCGGAATCTAAAACTGGACTCACAGGAGAGGTTCAAATCATAGAAAGTGAGAGTGTCAGTCCTCTTGTACATCAGTCGGCATTGTGCCCTTTGTATTAAATTCGGATGCAATTACTGCGTTTGATCATCAATAAGAATGTCCAAGGTATACAGTAAACCTGATGTGAAGCATCGGAATCTAAAACTCAACTCACTGGAGTGGTTCAAATCATAGAGAGTTATAGTGTCAGTCCTCTTGTACTTAAGTCGGCATTGTGCCTTTTGTATTAAATTCGGATGCAATTTCTGTGTTTCATCGTCAATAAGAATGTCGAAGGTATACAGTAAATCTGAAGTGAAGCATCAGAATCTAAAACCGGACTCACAGGAGAAGTTCAAATCATGGAAAGTTAGAGTGTCAGTCCTCCTGTACTTAAGTCGACATTGTGCCTTTTGTATTAAATTCGGATGCAATTTCTGTGTTTCATCGTCAATAAGAAGGTCCAAGGTATACAGTAAACCTGCAGTGAAGCATCGGAATCTGAAACTGGACACACAGGAGAAGTTCAAATCTTAGTAAGTTAGAGTGTCAGTCCTCTTGTACTTAAGTCGGCATTGTGCCTTTTGTATTAAATACGGTTGAAATTTCTGTGTTTCATCGTCAATAAGAAGGTCTTAGGTATACTGTAAACCTTAAGTGAAGCATCGGAATCTAAAACAGGACTCACAGAAGAGGTTCAAATCATAGAAAGTTAGAGTGTCAGTCCTTGTGTACTTAAGTCAGCATTGTCCCTTTTGTATTAAATTCGGACACAATTTCTGTGTTTCATCGTCTATAAGAAAGTCCAAGGGATACAGTAAAACTGAAGTGAAGCATCGGAATCTAAAACTGGACTCTCAGGAGAGGTTTAATTCAAAGAAACTTAGAGTGTGTGTCCTCTTGTACTTAAGTCGGCCTTGTGCCTTTTGTATTAAATTCGGATGCAATTTCTGTGTTTCATCGTCAATAAGAAGGTCCTAGGGATACAGTAAACTTGAAGTGAAGCATCGGAATCTGAAACTGGACTCACAGGAGAGTTTCAAATTATAGAAAGTGAGAGTGTCAGTCCTCTTGTACTTAAGTCGGCATTGTGCCTTTTGTATTAAATTCGGATGCAATTTCTGCGTTTGATCATCAATAAGAATGTCCAAGGTATAGAGTAAACCTGATGTGAAGCATCGGAATCTAAAACTCAACTCAAAGTTGGTTCAAATCATAGAAAGTTTTAGTGTCAGTCCTCTTGTACTTAAGTCGGCATTATGCCTTTTGTATTAAATTCGGATGCAATTTCTGTGTTTCCTCGTCAATAAGAAGGTCGAAGGTATACAGTAAATCTGAAGTGAAGCATCGGGATCTTAAACTGGACTCACAGGAGAGGTTCAAATCATAGAAAGTTTGAGTGTCAGTCCTCTTGTACTTAAGTCGGCATTGTGCATTTTATATTAAATTCGGATGCAATTTCTTTGTTTCATCGTCAATAAGAAGGTCCAAGAGATACAGTAAACCTGAAGTGAAGCATCGTAATCTAAAACTGGACTCACAGGAGTGGTTCAAATCATAGAAAGTTAGAGTGTCAGTCCTCTTGTACTTAAGTCGACATCGTGCCTTTTCTATTAAATTCGGATGCAATTTCTGTGTTTCATCGTCAATAAGAAGGTCCAAGGTATACAGTAAGCCTGAAGTGAAGCATCGGAATCTAAAACTGGACTCACAGGAGAGGTTCAAATCATAGAAAGTTAGAGTGTCAGTCCTCTTTTACTTAAGTCGGCATTGTGCCTTTTGTATTAAATTCGGATGCAATTTCTGTGTTTCATCGTCAAAACGAAGGACCAAGGGATACAGTAAACCTGAAGTGAAGCATTGGAATCTAAAACTGGACTCACAGGAGAGGTTCAAATCATGGAAAGTTAGAGTGTCTGTCCTCCTGTACTTAAGTCGACATTGTGCCTTTTGTATTAAATTCGGATGCAATTTCTGTGTTTCATCGTAAATAAGAAGGTCCAAGGTATACAGTAAACCTGAAGTGAAGCATCGGAATCTAAAACTGGACTCACAGGAGAGGTTCAAATAATAGAAAGTTAGAATGTCAGTCCTCTTGTACTTAAGTCGGCATTGTGCCTTCAAAATTAAATTCGGATGCAATTTCTGTGTTTCATCGTCAATAAGGACCAAGGTATTTAGTAAACCTGTAGTGAAGCATCGGAATCCAAAACTGGACTCACAGGAGAAGTGCAAATCATAGAAAGTTAGGGTGTCAGTCCTCTTGTACTTAAGTCAGCATTGTGCCTTTTGTATTAAATTTGGATGCAATTTCTGTTTTTGATCATCAACAAGAAGGTCCAAGATAAACGGTAAACCTGAAGTGAAGCATCGGAAACTAGAAATCAACTCACAGGAGAGGTTCAAGTCATAGAAAGTTAGAATGTCAGTCCTCTTGTACTAAAGTCGACATTGTGCCATTTGTATTAGATTCGGATGCAATTTCTGTGTTTCATCGTCAATAAGAAGGTCCAAGGGATACAGTAAACCTGAAGTGAAGCATCGGAATCTAAAACTGGACTCCCAGGAGAAGTTTAAATCAAAGAAAGTTAGAGTGTCAGTCCTCATGTACTTAAGTCGGCATTGTGCCTTTTGTATTAAATTCGGATGCAATTTCTGTGTTTCATCGTCAATAAGAAGGACCAAGGGATACAGTAAACCTTAGGTGAAGCATTGGAATCTAAAACTGGACTCACAGGAGAGGTTCAAATCATAGAAAGTTAGTGTGTCAGTCCTCTTGTACTTAAGTCGGCATTGTGGCTTTTGTATTAAATTCGGATGCAATTTCTGTGTTTCATCGTCAATAAGAAGGTCCAAGGGATATGGTAAACCTGAAATGAACTATCGGAATCTAAAACTGGACTCACAGGACAGGTTCATAACATAGAAATTTAGAGTGTCAGTCCTCTTCTACTTAAGTCGGCATTGTGCCTTTTGTATTAAATTCGGATGCAATTTCTGTGTTTCATCGTCAATAAGAAGATCCAAGGTATATATTAAACCTGAAGTGAAGCATCGGAATCACAAACTCAACTCACAGGAGAGGTTCAAATCATAGAAATTTATAGTGTCAGTACTCTTGTACTTAAGTCGGCATTTTGCCTTTTGTATTAAACTCGGATGCAATTTCTGTGTTTCATCGTCAATATGAAGCTCCAAGGTATACAGTAAACGGGAAGTGAAGCATCGGAATCTGAAACTGGACTCACAGGAGAAGTTCAAACCATAGAAAGTTAGAGTGTCAGTCCTCTTGTACTTAAGTCGGCATTGTGCCTTTTGTATTAAATACGGATGCAATATCTGTGTTTCACCGTCAATAAGAAGGTCTTAGGTATACTGTAAACCTGAAGTGAAGCATCGGAATCTAAAACTGGACTCACTGGAGAGGTTCAAATCATAGAATGTTAGAGTGTCAGTCCTTGTGTACTTAAGTCAGCATTGTCCTTTTGTATTAAATTCTGATGCAATTTCTGTGTTTCATCGTCAATAAGAAGGTCAAAGGGATACAGTAAACCTGAAGTGAAGCATCGGAATCTAAAACTGGACTCACAGGAGAGGGTCAAATCATAGAAAGTGAGAGTGTCAGTCCTCTTGTACATCAGTCGGCATTGTGCCCTTTGTATTAAATTCGGATGCAATTTCTGCGTTTGATCATCAATAAGAATGTCCAAGGTATACAGTAAAATTGATGTGAAGCATCGGAATCTAAAACTCAACTCACTGGAGTGGTTCAAATCATAGAGAGTTATAGTGTCAGTCCTCTTGTACTTAAGTCGGCATTGTGCCTTTTGTATTAAATTCGGATGCAATTTCTGTGTTTCATCGTCAATAAGAAGGTCGAAGGTATACAGTAAATCTGAAGTGAAGCATCGGAATCTAAAACTGGACTCACAGGAGAGGTTCAAATCATAGAAAGTTAGAGTGTCAGTCTTCCTGTACTTAAGTCGACATTGTGCCTTTTGTATTAAATTCGGTTGCAATCTCTGTGTTTCATCGTCAATAAGAAGGTCCAAGGTATACAGTAAACCTGAAGTGAAGCATCGGAATCTAAAACTGGACTCACTGGAGAGGTTCAAATAATAGAAAGTTAGAATGTCAGTCCTCTTGTACTTAAGTCGGCATTGTGCCTTTTGTATTAAATTCGGAAGCAATTTCTGTGTTTCATCGTCAATAAGAAGGTCCAAGGGATACAGTAAACCTGAAGTGAAGCATCGGAATCTAAAACTGTACTCACAGGATAGGTTCAAATCATAGAAAGTTAGAGTGTCAGTCCTCTTGCACTTAAGTCGGCATTGTGCCTTTTGTATTAAATTCGGATGCAATTTCTGCGTTTGATCATCAATAAGAATGTCCAAGGTATACAGTAAAATTGATGTGAAGCATCGGAATCTAAAACTCAAGTCACAGGAGAGGTTCAAATCATAGAAAGTTATAGTGTCAGTCCAGGTGTACTTAAGTCGGCATTGTGCCATTTGTATTAAATTCGGATGCAATTTCCGTGTTTCATCGTCAATAAGCAGGTCCAAGGGATACAGTAAACCTGAAGTGAAGCATCGGAATCTAAAACTGTACTCACAGGAGAGGTTCTAATCAAAGAAAGTTAGAGTGTCAGTCCTCTTGTACTTAAGTCTGCATTGTGCCTTTTGTATTAAATTCGGATGCAATTTCTGTGTTTCATTGTCAGTAAGCAGGTCCAAGGTATACAGCAGACCTGAAGTGAAGCATCAGAATCTAAAACTGGACACACAGGAGAGGTTCAAATCATAGAAAGTTAGAGTGTGAGTCTTGTTGTACTTAAGTCAGCATTGTGCCTTTTGTATTAAATTCGGATGCAATTTCTGTGTTTCATCGTCAATAAAAAGGTCTTAGGTATACTGTAAACCTGAAGTGAAGCATCGGAATCTAAAACTGGACTCACAGGAGAGGTTCTAATCAAAGAAAGTTAGAGTGTCAGTCCTCTTGTACTTAAGTCTGCATTGTGCCTTTTGTATTAAATTCGGATGCAATTTCTGTGTTTCATTGTCAGTAAGCAGGTCCAAGGTATACAGCAGACCTGAAGTGAAGCATCGGAATCTAAAACTGGACACACAGGAGAGGTTCAAATCATAGAAAGTTAGAGTGTGAGTCTTGTTGTACTTAAGTCAGCATTGTGCCTTTTGTATTAAATTCGGATGCAATTTCTGTGTTTCATCGTCAATAAAAAGGTCTTAGGTATACTGTAAACCTGAAGTGAAGCATCGGAATCTAAAACTGGACTCACAGGAAAGGTTCAAATTATAGCAAGTTAGAGTGTCAGTCCTCTTGTACTCAAGCCGGCATTGTGCCTTTTGATTTAATTTCGGATGCAATGTCTGTGTATCATCGTCAATAAGAAGGTCCAAGGGATTCAGTAAACCTGAAGTGAAGCATCGGAATCTAAAACTGGACCCACAGGACAGGTTCAAATCATAGAAAGTAGGAGTGTCAGTCCTCTTGTACTTAAGTCGGCATTGTGCCTTTTGTATTAAAAACGGATGCAATTTCTGTGTTTGATCATCAATAAGAAGGTCCAAGGTATACAGTAAACCTGAAGTGAAGCATCGGAATCTAAAACTCAAGTCACAGGAGAGGTTCAAATCATAGAAAGTTATAGTGTCAGTCCAGGTGTACTTAAGTCGGCATTGTGCCATTTGTATTAAATTCGGATGCAATTTCCGTGTTTCATCGTCAATAAGCAGGTCCAAGGGATACAGTAAACCTGAAGTGAAGCATCGGAATCTAAAACTGTACTCACAGGAGAGGTTCATATCATAGAAAGTTAGACTGTCAGTCCTCTTGCGCTGAAGTCGGCATTGTGCCTTTTGTAATAAATTCGGATGCAATTTATGTTTTTGATCATCAATAAGAAGGTCCAAGGTATACGGTAAACCTGAAGTGAAGCATCAGAAACTAAATATCAACTCACACGAGAGGTTCAAATCATAGAATGTTTGATTGTCAGTGCTCTTGTACCTAAGTCGGCATTGTGCCTTTTGTATTAAATTCGGATGCAATTTCTGTGTCTCATCGTCAATAAGAAGGTCCAAGGGATACAGTAAACCTGAAGTGAAGCATCGGAATCCAAAACTGGACTCACAGGAGAGGTTCAAATCATAGAAAGTTGGAGTGTCATTTCTCTTCTACTTAAGTCGTCATTGTGCCTCTTGTATTAAATTCGGATGCAATTTCTGTGTTTCATTGTCAGTAAGAAGGTCCAAGGTATACAGTAAACCTGAAGTGATGTATCGGAATCTAAAACTAGAGTCACAGGAGAGGTTCTAATCAAAGAAAATTAGAGTGTCAGACCTCTTGTACTAAAGTCTGCATTGTGCCTTTTGTATTAAGTTCGGATGCAATTTCTGTGTTTCATCGTCAATACGAATGTCCAAGGTATACAGTAAACCTGAAGTGAACCATCGGAATCAAAAACTGGACTCACAGGAGAGGTTCAAATCATAGAATGTTAGAGTGTCAGTCCTTGTGTACTTAAGTCAGCATTGTCCTTTTGTATTAAATTCTGATGCAATTTCTGTGTTTCATCGTCAATAAGAAGGTCAAAGGGATACAGTAAACCTGAAGTGAAGCATCGGAATCTAAAACTGGACTCACAGGAGAGGGTCAAATCATTGAAAGTGAGAGTGTCAGTCCTCTTGTACATCAGTCGGCATTGTGCCCTTTGTATTAAATTCGGATGCAATTTCTGCGTTTGATCATCAATAAGAATGTCCAAGGTATACAGTAAAATTGATGTGAAGCATCGGAATCTAAAACTCAACTCACTGGAGTGGTTCAAATCATAGAGAGTTATAGTGTCAGTCCTCTTGTACTTAAGTCGGCATTGTGCCTTTTGTATTAAATTCGGATGCAATTTCTGTGTTTCATCGTCAATAAGAAGGTCGAAGGTATACAGTAAATCTGAAGTGAAGCATCGGAATCTAAAACTGGACTCACAGGAGAGGTTCAAATCATAGAAAGTTAGAGTGTCAGTCCTCTTGCACTTAAGTCGGCATTGTGCCTTTGTATTAAATTCGGATGCAATTTATGTTTTTGATCATCAATAAGAAGGTCCAAGGTATACGGTAAACCTGAAGTGAAGCATCGGAATCTAAAACTCAAGTCACAGGAGAGGTTCAAATCATAGAAAGTTATAGTGTCACTCCAGGTGTATTTAAGTCGGCATTGTGCCATTTGTATTAAATTCGGATGCAATTTCCGTGTTTCATCGTCAATAAGCAGGTCCAAGGGATACAGTAAACCTGAAGTGAAGCATCGGAATCTAAAACTGTACTCACAGGAGAGGTTCTAATCAAAGAAAGTTAGAGTGTCAGTCCTCTTGTACTTAAGTCGTCATTGTGCCTTTTGTATTAAATTCGGATGCAATTTCTGTGTTTCATTGTCAGTAAGCAGGTCCAAGGTATACAGCAGACCTGAAGTGAAGCATCGGAATCTAAAACTGGACACACAGGAGAGGTTCAAATCATAGAAAGTTAGAGTGTGAGTCTTGTTGTTCTTAAGTCAGCAT